>NW_028227327.1:0-600000 GCF_978045245.1 Mus caroli | reverse complement strand
TATGAGTGAGTTGCACTGAAAAACTTAGAATATAAGAAACGCACAGTGTAGTACATAGTATATGAGTGAGTTGCACTGAAAAACTTAGAATATAAGAAACGCACAGTGTAGTACATAGTATATGAGTGAGTTGCACTCAAAAACTTAGAATATAAGAAACGCACAGTGTTGTACATAGTATATGAGTGAGTTGCACTGAAAAATTTAGAATATAAGAAAAGCACAGTGTAGTACAAAGTATATGAATGAGTTGCACTGAAAAACTTAGAATATAAGAAACGCACAGTGTAGTACATAGTATATGAGTGAGTTGCACTGAAAAACTTAGAATATAAGAAACGCACAGTGTAGTACATAGTATATGAGTGAGTTGCACTGAAAAACTTAGAATATAAGAAACGCACAGTGTAGTACATAGTATATGAGTGAGTTGCACTGAAAAACTTAGAATATAAGAAACGCACAGTGTAGTACATAGTATATGAGTGAGTTGCACTGAAAAACTTAGAATATAAGAAACGCACAGTGTAGTACATAGTATATGAGTGAGTTGCACTGAAAAACTTAGAAAATAAGAAACGCACAGTGTAGTACATAGTATATGAGTGAGTTGCACTGAAAAACTTAGAATATAAGAAACGCACAGTGTAGTACATAGTATATGAGTGAGTTGCACTGAAAAACTTAGTATTTACTGAAAAACCTGCATTACACGAAATGCACAGTGTAGTACATAGTATATGAGTGAGTTGCACTGAAAAACTTAGAATATAAGAAACGCACAGTGTAGTACATAGTATATGAGTGAGTTGCACTGAAAAACTTAGAATATAAGAAACGCACAGTGTAGTACATAGTATATGAGTGAGTTGCACTGAAAAACTTAGAATATAAGAAACGCACAGTGTAGTACATAGTATATGAGTGAGTTGCACTGAAAAACTTAGAATATAAGAAACGCACAGTGTAGTACATAATATATGAGTGAGTTGCACTGAAAAACTTAGAATTTACTGAAAAACCCGCATTACACGAATTGCACAGTGTAGTACATAGTATATGAGTGAGTTGCACTGAAAAACTTAGAATATAAGAAACACACAGTGTAGTACATAGTATATGAGTGAGTTGCATTGAAAAACTTAGAATATAAGAAACGCACAGTGTAGTACATAGTATATGAGTGAGTTGCACTGTAAAACTTAGAATATAAGAAACGCACAGTGTAGTACATAGTATATGAGTGAGTTGCACTGAAAAACTTAGAATATAAGAAACGCACAGTGTAGTACATAATATATGAGTGAGTTGCACTGAAAAACTTAGAATTTACTGAAAAACCCGCATTACACGAAATGCACAGTGTAGTACATAGTATATGAGTGAGTTGCACTGAAAAACTTAGAATATAAGAAACGCACAGTGTAGTACATAGTATATGAGTGAGTTGCACTGAAAAACTTAGAATATAAGAAACGCACAGTGTAGTACATAGTATATGAGTGAGTTGCACTGAAAAACTTAGTATTTACTGAAAAACCTGCATTACACGAAATGCACAGTGTAGTACATAGTATATGAGTGAGTTGCACTGAAAAACTTAGAATATAAGAAACGCACAGTGTAGTACATAGTATATGAGTGAGTTGCACTGAAAAACTTAGAATATAAGAAACGCACAGTGTAGTACATAGTATATGAGTGAGTTGCACTGAAAAACTTAGAATATAAGAAACGCACAGTGTAGTACCTAGTATATGAGTGAGTTGCACTGAAAAACTTAGAATATAAGAAACGCACAGTGTAGTACATAGTATATGAGTGAGTTGCACTGAAAAACTTAGAATATAAGAAACGCACAGTGTAGTACATAGTATATGAGTGAGTTGCACTGAAAAACTTAGAATATAAGAAACGCACAGTGTAGTACATAGTATATGAGTGAGTTGCACTGAAAAACTTAGAATATAAGAAACGGACAGTGTAGTACATAGTATATGAGTGAGTTGCACTGAAAAACTTAGAATATAAGAAACGCACAGTGTAGTACATAGTATATGAGTGAGTTGCACTCAAAAACTTAGAATATAAGAAACGCACAGTGTTGTACATAGTATATGAGTGAGTTGCACTGAAAAATTTAGAATATAAGAAAAGCACAGTGTAGTACAAAGTATATGAATGAGTTGCACTGAAAAACTTAGAATATAAGAAACGCACAGTGTAGTACATAGTATATGAGTGAGTTGCACTGAAAAACTTAGAATATAAGAAACGCACAGTGTAGTACATAGTATATGAGTGAGTTGCACTGAAAAACTTAGAATATAAGAAACGCACAGTGTAGTACATAGTATATGAGTGAGTTGCACTGAAAAACTTAGAATATAAGAAACGCACAGTGTAGTACATAGTATATGAGTGAGTTGCACTGAAAAACTTAGAATATAAGAAACGCACAGTGTAGTACATAGTATATGAGTGAGTTGCACTGAAAAACTTAGAATATAAGAAACGCACAGTGTAGTACATAGTATATGAGTGAGTTGCACTGAAAAACTTAGAATATAAGAAACGCACAGTGTAGTACATAGTATATGAGTGAGTTGCACTGAAAAACTTAGTATTTACTGAAAAACCTGCATTACACGAAATGCACAGTGTAGTACATAGTATATGAGTGAGTTGCACTGAAAAACTTAGAATATAAGAAACGCACAGTGTAGTACATAGTATATGAGTGAGTTGCACTGAAAAACTTAGAATATAAGAAACGCACAGTGTAGTACATAGTATATGAGTGAGTTGCACTGAAAAACTTAGAATATAAGAAACGCACAGTGTAGTACATAGTATATGAGTGAGTTGCACTGAAAAACTTAGAATATAAGAAACGCACAGTGTAGTACATAGTATATGAGTGAGTTGCACTGAAAAACTTAGAATATAAGAAACGCACAGTGTAGTACATAGTATATGAGTGAGTTGCACTGAAAAACTTAGAATATAAGAAACGCACAGTGTAGTACATAGTATATGAGTGAGTTGCACTGAAAAACTTAGAATATAAGAAACGCACAGTGTAGTACATAGTATATGAGTGAGTTGCACTGAAAAACTTAGAATATAAGAAACGCACAGTGTAGTACATAGTATATGAGTGAGTTGCACTCAAAAACTTAGAATATAAGAAACGCACAGTGTTGTACATAGTATATGAGTGAGTTGCACTGAAAAACTTAGAATATAAGAAAAGCACAGTGTAGTACATAGTATATGAGTGAGTTGCACTGAAAAACTTAGAATATAAGAAAAGCACAGTGTAGTACAAAGTATATGAATGAGTTGCACTGAAAAACTTAGAATATAAGAAACGCACAGTGTAGTACATAGTATATGAGTGAGTTGCACTGAAAAACTTAGAATATAAGAAACGCACAGTGTAGTACATAGTATATGAGTGAGTTGCACTGAAAAACTTAGAATGTAAGAAACGCACAGTGTAGTACATAGTTTATGAGTGAGTTGCACTGAAAAACTTAGAATATAAGAAACGCACAGTGTAGTACATAGTATATGAGTGAGTTGCACTGAAAAACTTAGAATTTACTGAAAAACCCGCATTACACGAAATGCACAGTGTAGTACATAGTATATGAGTGAGTTGCACTGAAAAACTTAGAATATAAGAAACGCACAGTGTAGTACATAGTATATGAGTTAGTTGCACTGAAAAACTTAGAATATAAGAAACGCACAGTGTAGTACATAGTATATGAGTGAGTTGCACTGAAAAACTTAGAATTTAAGAAACGCACAGTGTAGTACATAGTATATGAGTGAGTTCCACTGAAAAACTTAGAATATAAGAAACGCACATTGTAGTACATAGTATATGAGTGAGTTGCACTGAAAAACTTAGAATATAAGAAACGCACAGTGTAGTACATAGTATATGAGTGAGTTGCACTTAAAAACTTAGAATATAAGAAACGCACAGTGTAGTACATAATATATGAGTGAGTTGCACTGAAAAACTTAGAATTTACTGAAAAACCCGCATTACACGAAATGCACAGTGTAGTACATAGTATATGAGTGAGTTGCACTGAAAAACTTAGAATATAAGAAACGCACAGTGTAGTACATAGTATATGAGTGAGTTGCATTGAAAAACTTAGAATATAAGAAACGCACAGTGTAGTACATAGTATATGAGTGAGTTGCACTGAAAAACTTAGAATATAAGAAACGCACAGTGTAGTACATAGTATATGAGTGAGTTGCACAGAAAAACTTAGAATATAAGAAACGCACAGTGTAGTACATAGTATATGAGTGAGTTGCACTGAAAAACTTAGAATATAAGAAACGCACAGTGTAGTACATAGTATATGAGTGAGTTGCACTGAAAAACTTAGAATATAAGAAACGCACAGTGTAGTACATAGTATATGAGTGAGTTGCACTGAAAAACTTAGAATATAAGAAACGCACAGTGTAGTACATAGTATATGAGTGAGTTGCACTGAAAAACTTAGTATTTACTGAAAAACCTGCATTACACGAAACGCACAGTGTAGTACATAGTATATGAGTGAGTTGCACTGAAAAACTTAGAATATAAGAAACGCACAGTGTAGTACATAGTATATGAGTGAGTTGCACTGAAAAACTTAGAATATAAGAAACGCACAGTGTAGTACATAGTATATGAGTGAGTTGCACTGAAAAACTTAGAATATAAGAAACGCACAGTGTAGTACATAGTATATGAGTGAGTTGCACTGAAAAACTTAGAATATAAGAAACGCACAGTGTAGTACATAGTATATGAGTGAGTTGCACTGAAAAACTTAGAATATAAGAAACGCACAGTGTAGTACATAGTATATGAGTGAGTTGCACTGAAAAACTTAGAATATAAGAAACGCACAGTGTAGTACATAGTATATGAGTGAGTTGCACTCAAAAACTTAGAATATAAGAAACGCACAGTGTTGTACATAGTATATGAGTGAGTTGCACGGAAAAACTTAGAATATAAGAAAAGCACAGTGTAGTACATAGTATATGAGTGAGTTGCACTGAAAAACTTAGAATATAAGAAAAGCACAGTGTAGTACAAAGTATATGAATGAGTTGCACTGAAAAACTTAGAATATAAGAAACGCACAGTGTAGTACATAGTATCTGAGTGAGTTGCACTGAAAAACTTAGAATATAAGAAACGCACAGTGTAGTACATAGTATATGAGTGAGTTGCACTGAAAAACTTAGAATATAAGAAACGCACAGTGTAGTACATAGTATATGAGTGAGTTGCACTGAAAAAATTAGAATATAAGAAACGCACAGTGTAGTACATAGTATATGAATGAGTTGCACTGAAAAACTTAGAATATAAGAAACGCACAGTGTAGTACATAGTATATGAGTGAGTTGCACTGAAAAACTTAGAATATAAGAAACGGACAGTGTAGTACATAGTATATGAGTGAGTTGCACTGAAAAACTTAGAATTTAAGAAACGCACAGTGTAGTACATAGTATATGAGTGAGTTGCACTGAAAAACTTAGAATATAAGAAACGCACAGTGTAGTACATAGTATATGAGTGAGTTGCACTGAAAAACTTAGAATTTAAGAAACGCACAGTGTAGTACATAGTATATGAGTGAGTTGCACTGAAAAACTTTGAATTTAAGAAACGCACAGTGTAGTACATAGTATATGAGTGAGTTGCACTGAAAAACTTAGAATATAAGAAACGCACAGTGTAGTACATAGTATATGAGTGAGTTGCACTGAAAAACTTAGAATATAAGAAACGCACAGTGTAGTACATAGTATATGAGTGAGTTGCACTGAAAAACTTAGAATATAAGAAACGCACAGTGTAGTACATAGTATATGAGTGAGTTCCACTGAAAAACTTAGAATATAAGAAACGCACATTGTAGTACATAGTATATGAGTGAGTTGCACTGAAAAACTTAGAATATAAGAAACGCACAGTGTAGTACATAGTATATGAGTGAGTTGCACTTAAAAACTTAGAATATAAGAAACGCACAGTGTAGTACATAATATATGAGTGAGTTGCACTGAAAAACTTAGAATTTACTGAAAAACCCGCATTACACGAAATGCACAGTGTAGTACATAGTATATGAGTGAGTTGCACTGAAAAACTTAGAATATAAAAAACGCACAGTGTAGTACATAGTATATGAGTGAGTTGCATTGAAAAACTTAGAATATAAGAAACGCACAGTGTAGTACATAGTATATGAGTGAGTTGCACTGAAAAACTTAGAATATAAGAAACGCACAGTGTAGTACATAGTATATGAGTGAGTTGCACAGAAAAACTTAGAATATAAGAAACGCACAGTGTAGTACATAGTATATGAGTGAGTTGCACTGAAAAACTTAGAATATAAGAAACGCACAGTGTAGTACATAGTATATGAGTGAGTTGCACTGAAAAACTTAGAATATAAGAAACGCACAGTGTAGTACATAGTATATGAGTGAGTTGCACTGAAAAACTTAGAATATAAGAAACGCACAGTGTAGTACATAGTATATGAGTGAGTTGCACTGAAAAACTTAGTATTTACTGAAAAACCTGCATTACACGAAACGCACAGTGTAGTACATAGTATATGAGTGAGTTGCACTGAAAAACTTAGAATATAAGAAACGCACAGTGTAGTACATAGTATATGAGTGAGTTGCACTGAAAAACTTAGAATATAAGAAACGCACAGTGTAGTACATAGTATATGAGTGAGTTGCACTGAAAAACTTAGAATATAAGAAACGCACAGTGTAGTACATAGTATATGAGTGAGTTGCACTGAAAAACTTAGAATATAAGAAACGCACAGTGTAGTACATAGTATATGAGTGAGTTGCACTGAAAAACTTAGAATATAAGAAACGCACAGTGTAGTACATAGTATATGAGTGAGTTGCACTGAAAAACTTAGAATATAAGAAACGCACAGTGTAGTACATAGTATATGAGTGAGTTGCACTCAAAAACTTAGAATATAAGAAACGCACAGTGTTGTACATAGTATATGAGTGAGTTGCACGGAAAAACTTAGAATATAAGAAAAGCACAGTGTAGTACATAGTATATGAGTGAGTTGCACTGAAAAACTTAGAATATAAGAAAAGCACAGTGTAGTACAAAGTATATGAATGAGTTGCACTGAAAAACTTAGAATATAAGAAACGCACAGTGTAGTACATAGTATATGAGTGAGTTGCACTGAAAAACTTAGAATATAAGAAACGCACATTGTAGTACATAGTATCTGAGTGAGTTGCACTGAAAAACTTAGAATTTAAGAAACGCACAGTGTAGTACATAGTATATGAGTGAGTTGCACTGAAAAACTTAGAATATAAGAAACGCACAGTGTAGTACATAGTATATGAGTGAGTTGCACTGAAAAACTTAGAATATAAGAAACGCACAGTGTAGTACATAGTATATGAGTGAGTTGCACTGAAAAACTTAGAATATAAGAAACGCACAGTGTAGTACATAGTATATGAGTGAGTTGCACTGAAAAACTTAGAATATAAGAAACGCACAGTGTAGTACATACTATATGAGTGAGTTGCACTGAAAAACTTAGAATATAAGAAACGCACAGTGTAGTACATAGTATATGAGTGAGTTGCACTGAAAAACTTAGAATATAAGCAACGCAGAGTGTAGTACATAGTATATGAGTGAGTTGCACTGAAAAACTTAGAATATAAGAAACGCACAGTGTAGTACATAGTATATGAGTGAGTTGCACTGAAAAACTTAGAATATAAGAAACGCACAGTGTAGTACATAGTATATGAGTGAGTTGCACTGAAAAACTTAGAATATAAGAAACGCACAGTGTAGTACATAGTATATGAGTGAGTTGCACTGAAAAACTTAGAATATAAGAAACGCACAGTGTAGTACATAGTATATGAGTGAGTTGCACTGAAATACTTAGAATATAAGAAACGCACAGTGTAGTACATAGTATATGAGTGAGTTGCACTGAAAAACTTAGAATATAAGAAACGTACAGTGTAGTACATAGTATATGAGTGAGTTGCACTGAAAAACTTAGAATTTCAAAAACGCACAGTGTAGTACATAGTATATGAGTGAGTTGCACTGAAAAACTTAGAATTTAAGAAACGCACAGTGTAGTACATAGTATATGAGTGAGTTGCACTGAAAAATTTAGAATATAAGAAATGCACATTGTAGTACATAGTATATGAGTGAGTTGCACTGAAAAACTTAGAATATAAGAAACGCACAGTGTAGTACATAGTATATGAGTGAGTTGCACTGAAAAACTTAGTATTTACTGAAAAACCCGCATTACACGAAATGCACAGTGTAGTACATAGTATATGAGTGAGTTGCACTGAAAAACTTAGAATATAAGAAACGCACAGTGTAGTACATAGTATATGAGTGAGTTGCACTGAAAAACTTAGAATTTACTGAAAAACCCGCATTACACGAAATGCACAGTGTAGTACATAGTATATGAGTGAGTTGCACTGAAAAACTTAGAATATAAGAAACGCACAGTGTAGGACATAGTATATGAGTGAGTTGCACTGAAAAACTTAGAATATAAGAAACGCACAGTGTAGTACATAGTATATGAGTGAGTTGCACTGAAAAACTTAGAATTTAAGAAACGCACAGTGTACTACATAGTATATGAGTGAGTTCCACTGAAAAACTTAGAATATAAGAAACGCACATTGTAGTACATAGTATATGAGTGAGTTGCACTGAAAAACTTAGAATATAAGAAACGCACAGTGTAGTACATAGTATATGAGTGAGTTGCACTTAAAAACTTAGAATATAAGAAACGCACAGTGTAGTACATAATATATGAGTGAGTTGCACTGAAAAACTTAGAATTTACTGAAAAACCCGCATTACACGAAATGCACAGTGTAGTACATAGTATATGAGTAAGTTGCACTGAAAAACTTAGAATATAAGAAACGCACAGTGTAGTACATAGTATATGAGTGAGTTGCACTGAAAAACTTAGAATATAAGAAACGCACAGTGTAGTACATAGTATATGAGTGAGTTGCACTGAAAAACTTAGTATTTACTGAAAAACTTGCATTACACGAAATGCACAGTGTAGTACATAGTATATGAGTGAGTTGCACTGAAAAACTTAGAATATAAGAAACGCACAGTGTAGTACATAGTATATGAGTGAGTTGCACTGAAAAACTTAGAATATAAGAAACGCACAGTGTAGTACATAGTATATGAGTGAGTTGCACTGAAAAACTTAGAATATAAGAAACGCACAGTGTAGTACATAGTATATGAGTGAGTTGCACTGAAAAACTTAGAATATAAGAAACGCACAGTGTAGTACATAGTATATGAGTGAGTTGCACAGAAAAACTTAGAATATAAGAAACGCACAGTGTAGTACATAGTATATGAGTGAGTTGCACTGAAAAACTTAGAATATAAGAAACGCACAGTGTAGTACATAGTATATGAGTGAGTTGCACTGAAAAACTTAGAATATAAGAAACGCACAGTGTAGTACATAGTATATGAGTGAGTTGCACTGAAAAACTTAGTATTTACTGAAAAACCTGCATTACACGAAACGCACAGTGTAGTACATAGTATATGAGTGAGTTGCACTGAAAAACTTAGAATATAAGAAACGCACAGTGTAGTACATAGTATATGAGTGAGTTGCACTGAAAAACTTAGAATATAAGAAACGCACAGTGTAGTACATAGTATATGAGTGAGTTGCACTGAAAAACTTAGAATATGAGAAACGCACAGTGTAGTACATAGTATATGAGTGAGTTGCACTGAAAAACTTAGAATATAAGAAACGCACAGTGTAGTACATAGTATATGAGTGAGTTGCACTGAAAAACTTAGAATATAAGAAACGCACAGTGTAGTACATAGTATATGAGTGAGTTGCACTGAAAAACTTAGAATATAAGAAACGCACAGTGTAGTACATAGTATATGAGTGAGTTGCACTGAAAAACTTAGAATATAAGAAACGCACAGTGTAGTACATAGTATATGAGTGAGTTGCACTCAAAAACTTAGAATATAAGAAACGCACAGTGTTGTACATAGTATATGAGTGAGTTGCACGGAAAAACTTAGAATATAAGAAAAGCACAGTGTAGTACATAGTATATGAGTGAGTTGCACTGAAAAACTTAGAATATAAGAAAAGCACAGTGTAGTACAAAGTATATGAATGAGTTGCACTGAAAAACTTAGAATATAAGAAACGCACAGTGTAGTACATAGTATATGAGTGAGTTGCACTGAAAAACTTAGAATATAAGAAACGCACATTGTAGTACATAGTATCTGAGTGAGTTGCACTGAAAAACTTAGAATATAAGAAACGCACAGTGTAGTACATAGTATATGAGTGAGTTGCACTGAAAAAATTAGAATATAAGAAACGCACAGTGTAGTACATAGTATATGAGTGAGTTGCACTGAAAAACTTAGAATATAAGAAACGCACAGTGTAGTACATAGTATATGAGTGAGTTGCACTGAAAAACTTAGAATATAAGAAACGGACAGTGTAGTACATAGTATATGAGTGAGTTGCACTGAAAAACTTAGAATTTAAGAAACGCACAGTGTAGTACATAGTATATGAGTGAGTTGCACTGAAAAACTTAGAATATAAGAAACGCACAGTGTAGTACATAGTATATGAGTGAGTTGCACTGAAAAACTTAGAATTTAAGAAACGCACAGTGTAGTACATAGTATATGAGTGAGTTGCACTGAAAAACTTTGAATTTAAGAAACGCACAGTGTAGTACATAGTATATGAGTGAGTTGCACTGAAAAACTTAGAATATAAGAAACGCACAGTGTAGTACATAGTATATGAGTGAGTTGCACTGAAAAACTTAGAATATAAGAAACGCACAGTGTAGTACATAGTATATGAGTGAGTTGCACTGAAAAACTTAGAATATAAGAAACGCACAGTGTAGTACATAGTATATGAGTGAGTTGCACTGAAAAACTTAGAATATAAGAAACGCACATTGTAGTACATAGTATATGAGTGAGTTGCACTGAAAAACTTAGAATATAAGAAACGCACAGTGTAGTACATAGTATATGAGTGAGTTGCACTTAAAAACTTAGAATATAAGAAACGCACAGTGTAGTACATAATATATGAGTGAGTTGCACTGAAAAACTTAGAATTTACTGAAAAACCCGCATTACACGAAATGCACAGTGTAGTACATAGTATATGAGTGAGTTGCACTGAAAAACTTAGAATATAAGAAACGCACAGTGTAGTACATAGTATATGAGTGAGTTGCACTGAAAAACTTAGAATATAAGAAACGCACAGTGTAGTACATAGTATATGAGTGAGTTGCACTGAAAAACTTAGAATATAAGAAACGCACAGTGTAGTACATAATATATGAGTGAGTTGCACTGAAAAACTTAGAATATAAGAAACGCACAGTGTAGTACATAGTATATGAGTGAGTTGCACTGAAAAACTTAGAATATAAGCAACGCAGAGTGTAGTACATAGTATATGAGTGAGTTGCACTGAAAAACTTAGAATATAAGAAACGCACAGTGTAGTACATAGTATATGAGTGAGTTGCACTGAAAAACTTAGAATATAAGAAACGCACAGTGTAGTACATAGTATATGAGTGAGTTGCACTGAAAAACTTAGAATATAAGAAACGCACAGTGTAGTACATAGTATATGAGTGAGTTGCACTGAAAAACTTAGAATATAAGAAACGCACAGTGTAGTACATAGTATATGAGTGAGTTGCACTGAAATACTTAGAATATAAGAAACGCACAGTGTAGTACATAATATATGAGTGAGTTGCACTGAAAAACTTAGAATATAAGAAACGCACAGTGTAGTACATAGTATATGAGTGAGTTGCACTGAAAAACTTAGAATATAAGAAACGTACAGTGTAGTACATAGTATATGAGTGAGTTGCACTGAAAAACTTAGAATTTCAAAAACGCACAGTGTAGTACATAGTATATGAGTGAGTTGCACTGAAAAACTTAGAATTTAAGAAACGCACAGTGTAGTACATAGTATATGAGTGAGTTGCACTGAAAAATTTAGAATATAAGAAATGCACATTGTAGTACATAGTATATGAGTGAGTTGCACTGAAAAACTAAGAATATAAGAAACGCACAGTGTAGTACATAGTATATGAGTGAGTTGCACTGAAAAACTTAGTATTTACTGAAAAACCCGCATTACACGAAATGCACAGTGTAGTACATAGTATATGAGTGAGTTGCACTGAAAAACTTAGAATATAAGAAACGCACAGTGTAGTACATAGTATATGAGTGAGTTGCACTGAAAAACTTAGAATATAAGAAACGCACAGTGTAGGACATAGTATATGAGTGAGTTGCACTGAAAAACTTAGAATATAAGAAACGCACAGTGTAGTACATAGTATATGAGTGAGTTGCACTGAAAAACTTAGAATTTAAGAAACGCACAGTGTAGTACATAGTATATGAGTGAGTTCCACTGAAAAACTTAGAATATAAGAAACGCACATTGTAGTACATAGTATATGAGTGAGTTGCACTGAAAAACTTAGAATATAAGAAACGCACAGTGTAGTACATAGTATATGAGTGAGTTGCACTTAAAAACTTAGAATATAAGAAACGCACAGTGTAGTACATAATATATGAGTGAGTTGCACTGAAAAACTTAGAATTTACTGAAAAACCCGCATTACACGAAATGCACAGTGTAGTACATAGTATATGAGTAAGTTGCACTGAAAAACTTAGAATATAAGAAACGCACAGTGTAGTACATAGTATATGAGTGAGTTGCACTGAAAAACTTAGAATATAAGAAACGCACAGTGTAGTACATAGTATATGAGTGAGTTGCACTGAAAAACTTAGTATTTACTGAAAAACCTGCATTACACGAAATGCACAGTGTAGTACATAGTATATGAGTGAGTTGCACTGAAAAACTTAGAATATAAGAAACGCACAGTGTAGTACATAGTATATGAGTGAGTTGCACTGAAAAACTTAGAATATAAGAAACGCACAGTGTAGTACATAGTATATGAGTGAGTTGCACTGAAAAACTTAGAATATAAGAAACGCACAGTGTAGTACATAGTATATGAGTGAGTTGCACTGAAAAACTTAGAATATAAGAAACGCACAGTGTAGTACATAGTATATGAGTGAGTTGCACTGAAAAACTTAGAATATAAGAAACGCACAGTGTAGTACATAGTATATGAGTGAGTTGCACTGAAAAACTTAGAATATAAGAAACGCACAGTGTAGTACATAGTATATGAGTGAGTTGCACTGAAAAACTTAGAATATAAGAAACGCACAGTGTAGTACATAGTATATGAGTGAGTTGCACTGAAAAACTTAGAATATAAGAAACGCACAGTGTAGTACATAGTATATGAGTGAGTTGCACTGAAAAACTTAGTATTTACTGAAAAACCTGCATTACACGAAACGCACAGTGTAGTACATAGTATATGAGTGAGTTGCACTGAAAAACTTAGAATATAAGAAACGCACAGTGTAGTACATAGTATATGAGTGAGTTGCACTGAAAAACTTAGAATATAAGAAACGCACAGTGTAGTACATAGTATATGAGTGAGTTGCACTGAAAAACTTAGAATATGAGAAACGCACAGTGTAGTACATAGTATATGAGTGAGTTGCACTGAAAAACTTAGAATATAAGAAACGCACAGTGTAGTACATAGTATATGAGTGAGTTGCACTGAAAAACTTAGAATATAAGAAACGCACAGTGTAGTACATAGTATATGAGTGAGTTGCACTGAAAAACTTAGAATATAAGAAACGCACAGTGTAGTACATAGTATATGAGTGAGTTGCACTGAAAAACTTAGAATATAAGAAACGCACAGTGTAGTACATAGTATATGAGTGAGTTGCACTCAAAAACTTAGAATATAAGAAACGCACAGTGTTGTACATAGTATATGAGTGAGTTGCACGGAAAAACTTAGAATATAAGAAAAGCACAGTGTAGTACATAGTATATGAGTGAGTTGCACTGAAAAACTTAGAATATAAGAAAAGCACAGTGTAGTACAAAGTATATGAATGAGTTGCACTGAAAAACTTAGAATATAAGAAACGCACAGTGTAGTACATAGTATATGAGTGAGTTGCACTGAAAAACTTAGAATATAAGAAACGCACATTGTAGTACATAGTATCTGAGTGAGTTGCACTGAAAAACTTAGAATTTAAGAAACGCACAGTGTAGTACATAGTATATGAGTGAGTTGCACTGAAAAACTTAGAATATAAGAAACGCACAGTGTAGTACATAGTATATGAGTGAGTTGCACTGAAAAACTTAGAATATAAGAAACGCACAGTGTAGTACATAGTATATGAGTGAGTTGCACTGAAAAACTTAGAATATAAGAAACGCACAGTGTAGTACATAGTATATGAGTGAGTTGCACTGAAAAACTTAGAATATAAGAAACGCACAGTGTAGTACATAATATATGAGTGAGTTGCACTGAAAACCTTAGAATATAAGAAACGCACAGTGTAGTACATAGTATATGAGTGAGTTGCACTGAAAAACTTAGAATATAAGCAACGCACAGTGTAGTACATAGTATATGAGTGAGTTGCACTGAAAAACTTAGAATATAAGAAACGCACAGTGTAGTACATAGTATATGAGTGAGTTGCACTGAAAAACTTAGAATATAAGAAACGCACAGTGTAGTACATAGTATATGAGTGAGTTGCACTGAAAAACTTAGAATATGAGAAACGCACAATGTAGTACATAGTATATGAGTGAGTTGCACTGAAAAACTTAGAATATAAGAAACGCACAGGGTAGTACATAGTATATGAGTGAGTTGCACTGAAATACTTAGAATATAAGAAACGCACAGTGTAGTACATAGTATATGAGTGAGTTGCACTGAAAAACTTAGAATATAAGAAACGCACAGTGTAGTACATAGTATATGAGTGAGTTGCACTGAAAAACTTAGAATTTCAAAAACGCACAGTGTAGTACATAGTATATGAGTGAGTTGCACTGAAAAACTTAGAATTTAAGAAACGCACAGTGTAGTACATAGTATATGAGTGAGTTGCACTGAAAAATTTAGAATATAAGAAATGCACATTGTAGTACATAGTATATGAGTGAGTTGCACTGAAAAACTTAGAATATAAGAAACGAACAGTGTAGTACATAGTATATGAGTGAGTTGCACTGAAAAACTTAGTATTTACTGAAAAACCCGCATTACACGAAATGCACAGTGTAGTACATAGTATATGAGTGAGTTGCACTGAAAAACTTAGAATATAAGAAACGCACAGTGTAGTACATAGTATATGAGTGAGTTGCACTGAAAAACTTAGAATTTACTGAAAAACCCGCATTACACGAAATGCACAGTGTAGTACATAGTATATGAGTGAGTTGCACTGAAAAACTTAGAATATAAGAAACGCACAGTGTAGGACATAGTATATGAGTGAGTTGCACTGAAAAACTTAGAATATAAGAAACGCACAGTGTAGTACATAGTATATGAGTGAGTTGCACTGAAAAACTTAGAATTTAAGAAACGCACAGTGTAGTACATAGTATATGAGTGAGTTCCACTGAAAAACTTAGAATATAAGAAACGCACATTGTAGTACATAGTATATGAGTGAGTTCCACTGAAAAACTTAGAATATAAGAAACGCACATTGTAGTACATAGTATATGAGTGAGTTGCACTTAAAAACTTAGAATATAAGAAACGCACAGTGTAGTACATAATATATGAGTGAGTTGCACTGAAAAACTTAGAATTTACTGAAAAACCCGCATTACACGAAATGCACAGTGTAGTACATAGTATATGAGTAAGTTGCACTGAAAAACTTAGAATATAAGAAACGCACAGTGTAGTACATAGTATATGAGTGAGTTGCACTGAAAAACTTAGAATATAAGAAACGCACAGTGTAGTACATAGTATATGAGTGAGTTGCACTGAAAAACTTAGTATTTACTGAAAAACCTGCATTACACGAAATGCACAGTGTAGTACATAGTATATGAGTGAGTTGCACTGAAAAACTTAGAATATAAGAAACGCACAGTGTAGTACATAGTATATGAGTGAGTTGCACTGAAAAACTTAGAATATAAGAAACGCACAGTGTAGTACATAGTATATGAGTGAGTTGCACTGAAAAACTTAGAATATAAGAAACGCACAGTGTAGTACATAGTATATGAGTGAGTTGCACTGAAAAACTTAGAATAAAAGAAACGCACAGTGTAGTACATAGTATATGAGTGAGTTGCACTGAAAAACTTAGAATATAAGAAACGCACAGTGTAGTACATAGTATATGAGTGAGTTGCACTGAAAAACTTAGAATATAAGAAACGCACAGTGTAGTACATAGTATATGAGTGAGTTGCACTGAAAAACTTAGAATATAAGAAACGCACAGTGTAGTACATAGTATATGAGTGAGTTGCACTGAAAAACTTAGAAAATAAGAAACGCACAGTGTAGTACATAGTATATGAGTGAGTTGCACTCAAAAACTTAGAATATAAGAAACGCACAGTGTTGTACATAGTATATGAGTGAGTTGCACTGAAAAACTTAGAATATAAGAAAAGCACAGTGTAGTACATAGTATATGAGTGAGTTGCGCTGAAAAACTTGGAATATAAGAAAAGCACAGTGTAGTAAAAAGTATATGAGTGAGTTGCACTGAAAAACTTAGAATATAAGAAACGTTCAGTGTAGTACATAGTATATGAGTGAGTTGCACTGAAAAACTTAGAATATAAGAAACGCATAGTGTAGTACATAGTATATGAGTGAGTTGCACTGAAAAACTTAGAATATAAGAAACGCACAGTGTAGTACATAGTATATGAGTGAGTTGCACTGAAAAACTTAGAATATAAGAAACGCACAGTGTAGTACATAGTATATGAGTGAGTTGCACTGAAAAACTTAGAATATAAGAAACGCACAGTGTAGTACATAGTATATGAGTGAGTTGCACTGAAAAACTTAGAATATAAGAAACGCACAGTGTAGTACATAGTATATGAGTGAGTTGCACTGAAAAACTTAGAATATAAGAAACGCACAGTGTAGTACATAGTATATGAGTGAGTTGCACTGAAAAACTTAGAATTTAAGAAACGCACAGTGTAGTACATAGTATATGAGTGAGTTGCACTGAAAAACTTAGAATATAAGAAACGCACAGTGTAGTACATAGTATATGAGTGAGTTGCACTGAAAAACTTAGAATATAAGAAACGCACAGTGTAGTACATAGTATATGAGTGAGTTGCACTGAAAAACTTAGAATATAAGAAACGCACAGTGTAGTACATAGTATATGAGTGAGTTGCACAGAAAAACTTAGAATATAAGAAACGCACAGTGTAGTACATAGTATATGAGTGTGTTGCACTGAAAAACTTAGAATATAAGAAACGCACAGTGTAGTACATAGTATATGAGTGAGTTGCACTGAAAAACTTAGAATTTAAAAAACGCACAGTGTAGTACATAGTATATGAGTGAGTTGCATTGAAAAACTTAGAATTTAAGAAACGCACAGTGTAGTACATAGTATATGAGTGAGTTGCACTGAAAAATTTAGAATATAAGAAACGCACATTGTAGTACATAGTATATGAGTGAGTTGCACTGAAAAACTTAGAATATAAGAAACGCACAGTGTAGTACATAGTATATGAGTGAGTTGCACTGAAAAACTTAGTATTTACTGAAAAACCCGCATTACACGAAATGCACAGTGTAGTACATAGTATATGAGTGAGTTGCACTGAAAAACTTAGAATATAAGAAACGCACAGTGTAGTACATAGTATATGAGTGAGTTGCACTGAAAAACTTAGAATTTATTGAAAAACCCGCATTACACGAAATGCACAGTGTAGTACATAGTATATGAGTGAGTTGCACTGAAAAACTTAGAATATAAGAAACGCACAGTGTAGTACATAGTATATGAGTGAGTTGCACTGAAAAACTTAGAATATAAGAAACGCACAGTGTAGTACATAGTATATGAGTGAGTTGCACTGAAAAACTTAGAATATAAGAAACGCACAGTGTAGTACATAGTATATGAGTGAGTTGCACTGAAAAACTTAGAATATAAGAAACGCACAGTGTAGTACATAGTATATGAGTGAGTTGCACTGAAAAACTTAGAATATAAGAAACGCACAGTGTAGTACATAGTATATGAGTGAGTTGCACTGAAAAACTTAGAATAAAAGAAACGCACAGTGTAGTACATAGTATATGAGTGAGTTTACTGAAAAACTTAGAATATAAGAAACGCACAGTGTAGTACATAGTATATGAGTGAGTTGCACTGAAAAACTTAGAATTTAAAAAACGCACAGTGTAGTACATAGTATATGAGTGAGTTGCACTGAAAAACTTAGAATTTAAGAAACGCACAGTGTAGTACATAGTATATGAGTGAGTTGCACTGAAAAATTTAGAATATAAGAAACGCACATTGTAGTACATAGTATATGAGTGAGTTGCACTGAAAAACTTAGAATATAAGAAACGCACAGTGTAGTACATAGTATATGAGTGAGTTGCACTGAAAAACTTAGTATTTACTGAAAAACCCGCATTACACGAAATGCACAGTGTAGTACATAGTATATGAGTGAGTTGCACTGAAAAACTTAGAATATAAGAAACGCACAGTGTAGTACATAGTATATGAGTGAGTTGCACTGAAAAACTTAGAATTTATTGAAAAACCCGCATTACACGAAATGCACAGTGTAGTACATAGTATATGAGTGAGTTGCACTGAAAAACTTAGAATATAAGAAACGTCAGTGTAGTACATAGTATATGAGTGAGTTGCACTGAAAAACTTAGAATATAAGAAACGCACAGTGTAGTACATAGTATATGAGTGAGTTGCACTGAAAAACTTAGAATTTAAGAAACGCACAGTGTAGTACATAGTATATGACTGAGTTCCACTGAAAAACTTAGAATATAAGAAACGCACATTGTAGTACATAGTATATGAGTGAGTTGCACTGAAAAACTTAGAATATAAGAAACGTACATTGTAGTACATAGTATATGAGTGAGTTGCACTGAAAAACTTAGAATATAAGAAACGCACAGTGTAGTACATAGTATATGAGTGAGTTGCACTGAAAAACTTAGAATATAAGAAACGCACAGTGTAGTACATAGTATATGAGTGAGTTGCACTGAAAAACTTAGAATATAAGAAACGCACAGTGTAGTACATAGTATATGAGTGAGTTGCACTGAAAAACTTAGAATATAAGAAACGCACAGTGTAGTACATAGTATATGAGTGAGTTGCACTGAAAAACTTAGAATATAAGAAACGCACAGTGTAGTACATAGTATATGAGTGAGTTGCACTGAAAAACTTAGAATTTAAGAAACGCACAGTGTAGTACATAGTATATGAGTGAGTTGCACTGAAAAATTTAGAATATAAGAAACGCACATTGTAGTACATAGTATATGAGTGAGTTGCACTGAAAAACTTAGAATATAAGAAACGCAGAGTGTAGTACATAGTATATGAGTGAGTTGCACTGAAAAACTTAGTATTTACTGAAAAACCCGCATTACACGAAATGCACAGTGTAGTACATAGTATATGAGTGAGTTGCACTGAAAAACTTAGAATATAAGAAACGCACAGTGTAGTACATAGTATATGAGTGAGTTGCACTGAAAAACTTAGAATTTACTGAAAAACCCGCATTACACGAAATGCACAGTGTAGTACATAGTATATGAGTGAGTTGCACTGAAAAACTTAGAATATAAGAAACGCACAGTGTAGTACATAGTATATGAGTGAGTTGCACTGAAAAACTTAGAATATAAGAAACGCACAGTGTAGTACATAGTTTATGAGTGAGTTGCACTGAAAAACTTAGAATTTAAGAAACGCACAGTGTAGTACATAGTATATGAGTGAGTTCCACTGAAAAACTTAGAATATAAGAAACGCACATTGTAGTACATAGTATATGAGTTAGTTGCACTGAAAAACTTAGAATATAAGAAACGCACAGTGTAGTACATAGTATATGAGTGAGTTGCACTGAAAAACTTAGAATATAAGAAACGCACAGTGTAGTACATAATATATGAGTGAGTTGCACTGAAAAACTTAGAATTTACTGAAAAACCCGCATTACACGAAATGCACAGTGTAGTACATAGTATATGAGTGAGTTGCACTGAAAAACTTAGAATATAAGAAACGCACAGTGTAGTACATAGTATATGAGTGAGTTGCATTGAAAAACTTAGAATATAAGAAACGCACAGTGTAGTACATAGTATATGAGTGAGTTGCACTGAAAAACTTAGAATATAAGAAACGCACAGTGTAGTACATAGTATATGAGTGAGTTGCACTGAAAAACTTAGAATATAAGAAACGCACAGTGTAGTACATAATATATGAGTGAGTTGCACTGAAAAACTTAGAATTTACTGAAAAACCCGCATTACACGAAATGCACAGTGTAGTACATAGTATATGAGTGAGTTGCACTGAAAAACTTAGAATATAAGAAACGCACAGTGTAGTACATAGTATATGAGTGAGTTGCACTGAAAAACTTAGAATATAAGAAACGCACAGTGTAGTACATATTATATGAGTGAGTTGCACTGAAAAACTTAGAATTTACTGAAAAACCCGCATTACACGAAATGCAGAGTGTAGTACATAGTATATGAGTGAGTTGCACTGAAAAACTTAGAATATAAGAAACGCACAGTGTAGTACATAGTATATGAGTGAGTTGCACTGAAAAACTTAGAATTTAAGAAACGCACAGTGTAGTATATAGTATATGAGTGAGTTGCACTGAAAAACTTAGAATTTACTGAAAAACCCGCATTACACGAAATGCACAGTGTAGTACATAGTATATGAGTGAGTTGCACTGAAAAACTTAGAATATAAGAAACGCACAGTGTAGTACATAGTATATGAGTGAGTTGCACTGAAAAACTTAGAATTTAAGAAACGCACAGTGTAGTACATAGTATATGAGTGAGTTGCACTGAAAAATTTAGAATATAAGAAATGCACATTGTAGTACATAGTATATGAGTGAGTTGCACTGAAAAACTTAGAATATAAGAAACGAACAGTGTAGTACATAGTATATGAGTGAGTTGCACTGAAAAACTTAGTATTTACTGAAAAACCCGCATTACACGAAATGCACAGTGTAGTACATAGTATATGAGTGAGTTGCACTGAAAAACTTAGAATATAAGAAACGCACAGTGTAGTACATAGTATATGAGTGAGTTGCACTGAAAAACTTAGAATTTACTGAAAAACCCGCATTACACGAAATGCACAGTGTAGTACATAGTATATGAGTGAGTTGCACTGAAAAACTTAGAATATAAGAAACGCACAGTGTAGGACATAGTATATGAGTGAGTTGCACTGAAAAACTTAGAATATAAGAAACGCACAGTGTAGTACATAGTATATGAGTGAGTTGCACTGAAAAACTTAGAATTTAAGAAACGCACAGTGTAGTACATAGTATATGAGTGAGTTCCACTGAAAAACTTAGAATATAAGAAACGCACATTGTAGTACATAGTATATGAGTGAGTTCCACTGAAAAACTTAGAATATAAGAAACGCACATTGTAGTACATAGTATATGAGTGAGTTGCACTTAAAAACTTAGAATATAAGAAACGCACAGTGTAGTACATAATATATGAGTGAGTTGCACTGAAAAACTTAGAATTTACTGAAAAACCCGCATTACACGAAATGCACAGTGTAGTACATAGTATATGAGTAAGTTGCACTGAAAAACTTAGAATATAAGAAACGCACAGTGTAGTACATAGTATATGAGTGAGTTGCACTGAAAAACTTAGAATATAAGAAACGCACAGTGTAGTACATAGTATATGAGTGAGTTGCACTGAAAAACTTAGTATTTACTGAAAAACCTGCATTACACGAAATGCACAGTGTAGTACATAGTATATGAGTGAGTTGCACTGAAAAACTTAGAATATAAGAAACGCACAGTGTAGTACATAGTATATGAGTGAGTTGCACTGAAAAACTTAGAATATAAGAAACGCACAGTGTAGTACATAGTATATGAGTGAGTTGCACTGAAAAACTTAGAATATAAGAAACGCACAGTGTAGTACATAGTATATGAGTGAGTTGCACTGAAAAACTTAGAATATAAGAAACGCACAGTGTAGTACATAGTATATGAGTGAGTTGCACTGAAAAACTTAGAATATAAGAAACGCACAGTGTAGTACATAGTATATGAGTGAGTTGCACTGAAAAACTTAGAATATAAGAAACGCACAGTGTAGTACATAGTATATGAGTGAGTTGCACTGAAAAACTTAGAATATAAGAAACGCACAGTGTAGTACATAGTATATGAGTGATTTGCACTGAAAAACTTAGAAAATAAGAAACGCACAGTGTAGTACATAGTATATGAGTGAGTTGCACTCAAAAACTTAGAATATAAGAAACGCACAGTGTTGTACATAGTATATGAGTGAGTTGCACTGAAAAACTTAGAATATAAGAAAAGCACAGTGTAGTACATAGTATATGAGTGAGTTGCGCTGAAAAACTTGGAATATAAGAAAAGCACAGTGTAGTAAAAAGTATATGAGTGAGTTGCACTGAAAAACTTAGAATATAAGAAACGTTCAGTGTAGTACATAGTATATGAGTGAGTTGCACTGAAAAACTTAGAATATAAGAAACGCATAGTGTAGTACATAGTATATGAGTGAGTTGCACTGAAAAACTTAGAATATAAGAAACGCACAGTGTAGTACATAGTATATGAGTGAGTTGCACTGAAAAACTTAGAATATAAGAAACGCACAGTGTAGTACATAGTATATGAGTGAGTTGCACTGAAAAACTTAGAATATAAGAAACGCACAGTGTAGTACATAGTATATGAGTGAGTTGCACTCAAAAACTTAGAATATAAGAAACGCACAGTGTAGTACATAGTATATGAGTGAGTTGCACTGAAAAACTTAGAATATAAGAAACGCACAGTGTAGTACATAGTATATGAGTGAGTTGCACTGAAAAACTTAGAATTTAAGAAACGCACAGTGTAGTACATAGTATATGAGTGAGTTGCACTGAAAAACTTAGAATATAAGAAACGCACAGTGTAGTACATAGTATATGAGTGAGTTGCACTGAAAAACTTAGAATATAAGAAACGCACAGTGTAGTACATAGTATATGAGTGAGTTGCACTGAAAAACTTAGAATATAAGAAACGCACAGTGTAGTACATAGTATATGAGTGAGTTGCACAGAAAAACTTAGAATATAAGAAACGCACAGTGTAGTACATAGTATATGAGTGTGTTGCACTGAAAAACTTAGAATATAAGAAACGCACAGTGTAGTACATAGTATATGAGTGAGTTGCACTGAAAAACTTAGAATTTAAAAAACGCACAGTGTAGTACATAGTATATGAGTGAGTTGCATTGAAAAACTTAGAATTTAAGAAACGCACAGTGTAGTACATAGTATATGAGTGAGTTGCACTGAAAAATTTAGAATATAAGAAACGCACATTGTAGTACATAGTATATGAGTGAGTTGCACTGAAAAACTTAGAATATAAGAAACGCACAGTGTAGTACATAGTATATGAGTGAGTTGCACTGAAAAACTTAGTATTTACTGAAAAACCCGCATTACACGAAATGCACAGTGTAGTACATAGTATATGAGTGAGTTGCACTGAAAAACTTAGAATATAAGAAACGCACAGTGTAGTACATAGTATATGAGTGAGTTGCACTGAAAAACTTAGAATTTATTGAAAAACCCGCATTACACGAAATGCACAGTGTAGTACATAGTATATGAGTGAGTTGCACTGAAAAACTTAGAATATAAGAAACGCACAGTGTAGTACATAGTATATGAGTGAGTTGCACTGAAAAACTTAGAATATAAGAAACGCACAGTGTAGTACATAGTATATGAGTGAGTTGCACTGAAAAACTTAGAATATAAGAAACGCACAGTGTAGTACATAGTATATGAGTGAGTTGCACTGAAAAACTTAGAATATAAGAAACGCACAGTGTAGTACATAGTATATGAGTGAGTTGCACTGAAAAACTTAGAATATAAGAAACGCACAGTGTAGTACATAGTATATGAGTGAGTTGCACTGAAAAACTTAGAATAAAAGAAACGCACAGTGTAGTACATAGTATATGAGTGAGTTTACTGAAAAACTTAGAATATAAGAAACGCACAGTGTAGTACATAGTATATGAGTGAGTTGCACTGAAAAACTTAGAATTTAAAAAACGCACAGTGTAGTACATAGTATATGAGTGAGTTGCACTGAAAAACTTAGAATTTAAGAAACGCACAGTGTAGTACATAGTATATGAGTGAGTTGCACTGAAAAATTTAGAATATAAGAAACGCACATTGTAGTACATAGTATATGAGTGAGTTGCACTGAAAAACTTAGAATATAAGAAACGCACAGTGTAGTACATAGTATATGAGTGAGTTGCACTGAAAAACTTAGTATTTACTGAAAAACCCGCATTACACGAAATGCACAGTGTAGTACATAGTATATGAGTGAGTTGCACTGAAAAACTTAGAATATAAGAAACGCACAGTGTAGTACATAGTATATGAGTGAGTTGCACTGAAAAACTTAGAATTTATTGAAAAACCCGCATTACACGAAATGCACAGTGTAGTACATAGTATATGAGTGAGTTGCACTGAAAAACTTAGAATATAAGAAACGCACAGTGTAGTACATAGTATATGAGTGAGTTGCACTGAAAAACTTAGAATATAAGAAACGCACAGTGTAGTACATAGTATATGAGTGAGTTGCACTGAAAAACTTAGAATATAAGAAACGCACAGTGTAGTACATAGTATATGAGTGAGTTGCACTGAAAAACTTAGAATATAAGAAACGCACAGTGTAGTACATAGTATATGAGTGAGTTGCACTGAAAAACTTAGAATATAAGAAACGCACAGTGTAGTACATAGTATATGAGTGAGTTGCACTGAAAAACTTAGAATTTAAGAAACGCACAGTGTAGTACATAGTATATGAGTGAGTTGCACTGAAAAATTTAGAATATAAGAAACGCACATTGTAGTACATAGTATATGAGTGAGTTGCACTGAAAAACTTAGAATATAAGAAACGCAGAGTGTAGTACATAGTATATGAGTGAGTTGCACTGAAAAACTTAGTATTTACTGAAAAACCCGCATTACACGAAATGCACAGTGTAGTACATAGTATATGAGTGAGTTGCACTGAAAAACTTAGAATATAAGAAACGCACAGTGTAGTACATAGTATATGAGTGAGTTGCACTGAAAAACTTAGAATTTACTGAAAAACCCGCATTACACGAAATGCACAGTGTAGTACATAGTATATGAGTGAGTTGCACTGAAAAACTTAGAATATAAGAAACGCACAGTGTAGTACATAGTATATGAGTGAGTTGCACTGAAAAACTTAGAATATAAGAAACGCACAGTGTAGTACATAGTTTATGAGTGAGTTGCACTGAAAAACTTAGAATTTAAGAAACGCACAGTGTAGTACATAGTATATGAGTGAGTTCCACTGAAAAACTTAGAATATAAGAAACGCACATTGTAGTACATAGTATATGAGTTAGTTGCACTGAAAAACTTAGAATATAAGAAACGCACAGTGTAGTACATAGTATATGAGTGAGTTGCACTGAAAAACTTAGAATATAAGAAACGCACAGTGTAGTACATAATATATGAGTGAGTTGCACTGAAAAACTTAGAATTTACTGAAAAACTCGCATTACACGAAATGCACAGTGTAGTACATAGTATATGAGTGAGTTGCACTGAAAAACTTAGAATATAAGAAACGCACAGTGTAGTACATAGTATATGAGTGAGTTGCATTGAAAAACTTAGAATATAAGAAACGCACAGTGTAGTACATAGTATATGAGTGAGTTGCACTGAAAAACTTAGAATATAAGAAACGCACAGTGTAGTACATAGTATATGAGTGAGTTGCACTGAAAAACTTAGAATATAAGAAACGCACAGTGTAGTACATAATATATGAGTGAGTTGCACTGAAAAACTTAGAATTTACTGAAAAACCCGCATTACACGAAATGCACAGTGTAGTACATAGTATATGAGTGAGTTGCACTGAAAAACTTAGAATATAAGAAACGCACAGTGTAGTACATAGTATATGAGTGAGTTGCACTGAAAAACTTAGAATATAAGAAACGCACAGTGTAGTACATAGTATATGAGTGAGTTGCACTGAAAAACTTAGAATATAAGAAACGCACAGTGTAGTACATAGTATATGAGTGAGTTGCACTGAAAAACTTAGAATATAAGAAACGCACAGTGTAGTACATAGTATATGAGTGAGTTGCACTGAAAAACTTAGAATTTAAGAAACGCACAGTGTAGTACATAGTATATGAGTGAGTTGCACTGAAAAATTTAGAATATAAGAAACGCACATTGTAGTACATAGTATATGAGTGAGTTGCACTGAAAAACTTAGAATATAAGAAACGCAGAGTGTAGTACATAGTATATGAGTGAGTTGCACTGAAAAACTTAGTATTTACTGAAAAACCCGCATTACACGAAATGCACAGTGTAGTACATAGTATATGAGTGAGTTGCACTGAAAAACTTAGAATATAAGAAACGCACAGTGTAGTACATAGTATATGAGTGAGTTGCACTGAAAAACTTAGAATTTACTGAAAAACCCGCATTACACGAAATGCACAGTGTAGTACATAGTATATGAGTGAGTTGCACTGAAAAACTTAGAATATAAGAAACGCACAGTGTAGTACATAGTATATGAGTGAGTTGCACTGAAAAACTTAGAATATAAGAAACGCACAGTGTAGTACATAGTTTATGAGTGAGTTGCACTGAAAAACTTAGAATTTAAGAAACGCACAGTGTAGTACATAGTATATGAGTGAGTTCCACTGAAAAACTTAGAATATAAGAAACGCACATTGTAGTACATAGTATATGAGTTAGTTGCACTGAAAAACTTAGAATATAAGAAACGCACAGTGTAGTACATAGTATATGAGTGAGTTGCACTGAAAAACTTAGAATATAAGAAACGCACAGTGTAGTACATAATATATGAGTGAGTTGCACTGAAAAACTTAGAATTTACTGAAAAACTCGCATTACACGAAATGCACAGTGTAGTACATAGTATATGAGTGAGTTGCACTGAAAAACTTAGAATATAAGAAACGCACAGTGTAGTACATAGTATATGAGTGAGTTGCATTGAAAAACTTAGAATATAAGAAACGCACAGTGTAGTACATAGTATATGAGTGAGTTGCACTGAAAAACTTAGAATATAAGAAACGCACAGTGTAGTACATAGTATATGAGTGAGTTGCACTGAAAAACTTAGAATATAAGAAACGCACAGTGTAGTACATAATATATGAGTGAGTTGCACTGAAAAACTTAGAATTTACTGAAAAACCCGCATTACACGAAATGCACAGTGTAGTACATAGTATATGAGTGAGTTGCACTGAAAAACTTAGAATATAAGAAACGCACAGTGTAGTACATAGTATATGAGTGAGTTGCACTGAAAAACTTAGAATATAAGAAACGCACAGTGTAGTACATATTATATGAGTGAGTTGCACTGAAAAACTTAGAATTTACTGAAAAACCCGCATTACACGAAATGCAGAGTGTAGTACATAGTATATGAGTGAGTTGCACTGAAAAACTTAGAATATAAGAAACGCACAGTGTAGTACATAGTATATGAGTGAGTTGCACTGAAAAACTTAGAATTTAAGAAACGCACAGTGTAGTATATAGTATATGAGTGAGTTGCACTGAAAAACTTAGAATATAAGAAACGCACATTGTAGTACATAGTATATGAGTGAGTTGCACTGAAAAACTTAGAATATAAGAAACGCACAGTGTAGTACATAGTATATGAGTGAGTTGCACTGAAAAACTTAGAATATAAGAAACGCACAGTGTAGTACATAGTATATGAGTGAGTTGCACTGAAAAACTTAGAATATAAGAAACGCACAGTGTAGTACATAATATATGAGTGAGTTGCACTGAAAAACTTAGAATATAAGAAACGCACAGTGTAGTACATAGTATATGAGTGAGTTGCACTGAAAAACTTAGAATATAAGAAACGCACAGTGTAGTACATAGTATATGAGTGAGTTGCACTGAAAAACTTAGAATATAAGAAACGCACAGTGTAGTACATAGTATATGAGTGAGTTGCACTGAAAAACTTAGAATATAAGAAACGCACAGTGTAGTACATAGTATATGAGTGAGTTGCACTGAAAAACTTAGAATATAAGAAACGCACAGTGTAGTACATAGTTTATGAGTGAGTTGCACTGAAAAACTTAGAATTTAAGAAACGCACAGTGTAGTACATAGTATATGAGTGAGTTCCACTGAAAAACTTAGAATATAAGAAACGCACATTGTAGTACATAGTATATGAGTGAGTTGCACTGAAAAACTTAGAATATAAGAAACGCACAGTGTAGTACATAGTATATGAGTGAGTTGCACTGAAAAACTTAGAATATAAGAAACGCACAGTGTAGTACATAATATATGAGTGAGTTGCACTGAAAAACTTAGAATTTACTGAAAAACCCGCATTACACGAAATGCACAGTGTAGTACATAGTATATGAGTGAGTTGCACTGAAAAACTTAGAATATAAGAAACGCACAGTGTAGTACATAGTATATGAGTGAGTTGCATTGAATAACTTAGAATATAAGAAACGCACAGTGTAGTACATAGTATATGAGTGAGTTGCACTGAAAAACTTAGAATATAAGAAACGCACAGTGTAGTACATAGTATATGAGTGAGTTGCACTGAAAAACTTAGAATATAAGAAACGCACAGTGTAGTACATAATATATGAGTGAGTTGCACTGAAAAACTTAGAATTTACTGAAAAACCCGCATTACACGAAATGCACAGTGTAGTACATAGTATATGAGTGAGTTGCACTGAAAAACTTAGAATATAAGAAACGCACAGTGTAGTACATAGTATATGAGTGAGTTGCACTGAAAAACTTAGAATATAAGAAACGCACAGTGTAGTACATATTATATGAGTGAGTTGCACTGAAAAACTTAGAATTTACTGAAAAACCCGCATTACACGAAATGCACAGTGTAGTACATAGTATATGAGTGAGTTGCACTGAAAAACTTAGAATATAAGAAACGCACAGTGTAGTACATAGTATATGAGTGAGTTGCACTGAAAAACTTAGAATTTAAGAAACGCACAGTGTAGTACATAGTATATGAGTGAGTTCCACTGAAAAACTTAGAATATAAGAAACGCACATTGTAGTACATAGTATATGAGTGAGTTGCACTGAAAAACGTAGAATATAAGAAACGCACAGTGTAGTACATAGTATATGAGTGAGTTGCACTGAAAAACTTAGAATATAAGAAACGCACAGTGTAGTACATAGTATATGAGTGAGTTGCACTGAAAAACTTAGAATATAAGAAACGCACAGTGTAGTACATAATATATGAGTGAGTTGCACTGAAAAACTTAGAATATAAGAAACGCACAGTGTAGTACATAGTATATGAGTGAGTTGCACTGAAAAACTTAGAATATAAGAAACGCACAGTGTAGTACATAGTATATGAGTGAGTTGCACTGAAAAACTTAGAATATAAGAAACGCACAGTGTAGTACATAGTATATGAGTGAGTTGCACTGAAAAACTTAGAATATAAGAAACGCACATTGTAGTACATAGTATATGAGTGAGTTGCACTGAAAAACTTAGAATATAAGAAACGCACAGTGTAGTACATAGTATATGAGTGAGTTGCACTGAAAAACTTAGAATATAAGAAACGCACAGTGTAGTACATAGTATATGAGTGAGTTGCACTGAAAAACTTAGAATATAAGAAACGCACAGTGTAGTACATAGTATATGAGTGAGTTGCACTGAAAAACTTAGAATATAAGAAACGCACAGTGTAGTACATAGTATATGAGTGAGTTGCACTGAAAAACTTAGAATTTAAGAAACGCACAGTGTAGTACATAGTATATGAGTGAGTTGCACTGAAAAATTTAGAATATAAGAAACGCACATTGTAGTACATAGTATATGAGTGAGTTGCACTGAAAAACTTAGAATATAAGAAACGCAGAGTGTAGTACATAGTATATGAGTGAGTTGCACTGAAAAACTTAGTATTTACTGAAAAACCCGCATTACACTAAATGCACAGTGTAGTACATAGTATATGAGTGAGTTGCACTGAAAAACTTAGAATATAAGAAACGCACAGTGTAGTACATAGTATATGAGTGAGTTGCACTGAAAAACTTAGAATTTACTGAAAAACCCGCATTACACGAAATGCACAGTGTAGTACATAGTATATGAGTGAGTTGCACTGAAAAACTTAGAATATAAGAAACGCACAGTGTAGTACATAGTTTATGAGTGAGTTGCACTGAAAAACTTAGAATTTAAGAAACGCACAGTGTAGTACATAGTATATGAGTGAGTTCCACTGAAAAACTTAGAATATAAGAAACGCACATTGTAGTACATAGTATATGAGTGAGTTGCACTGAAAAACTTAGAATATAAGAAACGCACAGTGTAGTACATAGTATATGAGTGAGTTGCACTGAAAAACTTAGAATATAAGAAACGCACAGTGTAGTACATAATATATGAGTGAGTTGCACTGAAAAACTTAGAATTTACTGAAAAACCCGCATTACACGAAATGCACAGTGTAGTACATAGTATATGAGTGAGTTGCACTGAAAAACTTAGAATATAAGAAACGCACAGTGTAGTACATAGTATATGAGTGAGTTGCATTGAAAAACTTAGAATATAAGAAACGCACAGTGTAGTACATAGTATATGAGTGAGTTGCACTGAAAAACTTAGAATATAAGAAACGCACAGTGTAGTACATAGTATATGAGTGAGTTGCACTGAAAAACTTAGAATATAAGAAACGCACAGTGTAGTACATAATATATGAGTGAGTTGCACTGAAAAACTTAGAATTTACTGAAAAACCCGCATTACACGAAATGCACAGTGTAGTACATAGTATATGAGTGAGTTGCACTGAAAAACTTAGAATATAAGAAACGCACAGTGTAGTACATAGTATATGAGTGAGTTGCACTGAAAAACTTAGAATATAAGAAACGCACAGTGTAGTACATATTATATGAGTGAGTTGCACTGAAAAACTTAGAATTTACTGAAAAACCCGCATTACACGAAATGCAGAGTGTAGTACATAGTATATGAGTGAGTTGCACTGAAAAACTTAGAATATAAGAAACGCACAGTGTAGTACATAGTATATGAGTGAGTTGCACTGAAAAACTTAGAATTTAAGAAACGCACAGTGTAGTACATAGTATATGAGTGAGTTGCACTGAAAAACTTAGAATATAAGAAACGCACATTGTAGTACATAGTATATGAGTGAGTTGCACTGAAAAACTTAGAATATAAGAAACGCACAGTGTAGTACATAGTATATGAGTGAGTTGCACTGAAAAACTTAGAATATAAGAAACGCACAGTGTAGTACATAGTATATGAGTGAGTTGCACTGAAAAACTTAGAATATAAGAAACGCACAGTGTAGTACATAATATATGAGTGAGTTGCACTGAAAAACTTAGAATATAAGAAACGCACAGTGTAGTACATAGTATATGAGTGAGTTGCACTGAAAAACTTAGAATATAAGAAACGCACAGTGTAGTACATAGTATATGAGTGAGTTGCACTGAAAAACTTAGAATATAAGAAACACACAGTGTAGTACATAGTATATGAGTGAGTTGCACTGAAAAACTTAGAATATAAGAAACGCACAGTGTAGTACATAGTATATGAGTGAGTTGCACTGAAAAACTTAGAATATAAGAAACGCACAGTGTAGTACATAGTTTATGAGTGAGTTGCACTGAAAAACTTAGAATTTAAGAAACGCACAGTGTAGTACATAGTATATGAGTGAGTTCCACTGAAAAACTTAGAATATAAGAAACGCACATTGTAGTACATAGTATATGAGTGAGTGGCACTGAAAAACTTAGAATATAAGAAACGCACAGTGTAGTACATAGTATATGAGTGAGTTGCACTGAAAAACTTAGAATATAAGAAACGCACAGTGTAGTACATAATATATGAGTGAGTTGCACTGAAAAACTTAGAATTTACTGAAAAACCCGCATTACACGAAATGCACAGTGTAGTACATAGTATATGAGTGAGTTGCACTGAAAAACTTAGAATATAAGAAACGCACAGTGTAGTACATAGTATATGAGTGAGTTGCATTGAAAAACTTAGAATATAAGAAACGCACAGTTTAGTACATAGTATATGAGTGAGTTGCACTGAAAAACTTAGAATATAAGAAACGCACAGTGTAGTACATAGTATATGAGTGAGTTGCACTGAAAAACTTAGAATATAAGAAACGCACAGTGTAGTACATAATATATGAGTGAGTTGCACTGAAAAACTTAGAATTTACTGAAAAACCCGCATTACACGAAATGCACAGTGTAGTACATAGTATATGAGTGAGTTGCACTGAAAAACTTAGAATATAAGAAACGCACAGTGTAGTACATAGTATATGAGTGAGTTGCACTGAAAAACTTAGAATATAAGAAACGCACAGTGTAGTACATATTATATGAGTGAGTTGCACTGAAAAACTTAGAATTTACTGAAAAACCCGCATTACACGAAATGCACAGTGTAGTACATAGTATATGAGTGAGTTGCACTGAAAAACTTAGAATATAAGAAACGCACAGTGTAGTACATAGTATATGAGTGAGTTGCACTGAAAAACTTAGAATTTAAGAAACGCACAGTGTAGTACATAGTATATGAGTGAGTTCCACTGAAAAACTTAGAATATAAGAAACGCACATTGTAGTACATAGTATATGAGTGAGTTGCACTGAAAAACTTAGAATATAAGAAACGCACAGTGTAGTACATAGTATATGAGTGAGTTGCACTGAAAAACTTAGAATATAAGAAACGCACAGTGTAGTACATAGTATATGAGTGAGTTGCACTGAAAAACTTAGAATATAAGAAACGCACAGTGTAGTACATAATATATGAGTGAGTTGCACTGAAAAACTTAGAATATAAGAAACGCACAGTGTAGTACATAGTATATGAGTGAGTTGCACTGAAAAACTTAGAATATAAGAAACGCACAGTGTAGTACATAGTATATGAGTGAGTTGCACTGAAAAACTTAGAATATAAGAAACGCACAGTGTAGTACATAGTATATGAGTGAGTTGCACTGAAAAACTTAGAATATAAGAAACGCACAGTGTAGTACATAGTATATGAGTGAGTTGCACTGAAAAACTTAGAATATAAGAAACGCACAGTGTAGTACATAGTATATGAGTGAGTTGCACTGAAAAACTTAGAATATAAGAAACGCACAGTGTAGTACATAATATATGAGTGAGTTGCACTGAAAAACTTAGAATTTACTGAAAAACCCGCATTACACGAAATGCACAGTGTAGTACATAGTATATGAGTGAGTTGCACTGAAAAACTTAGAATATAAGAAACGCACAGTGTAGTACATAGTATATGAGTGAGTTGCACTGAAAAACTTAGAATATAAGAAACGCACAGTGTAGTACATATTATATGAGTGAGTTGCACTGAAAAACTTAGAATTTACTGAAAAACCCGCATTACACGAAATGCAGAGTGTAGTACATAGTATATGAGTGAGTTGCACTGAAAAACTTAGAATATAAGAAACACACAGTGTAGTACATAGTATATGAGTGAGTTGCACTGAAAAACTTAGAATTTAAGAAACGCACAGTGTAGTACATAGTATATGAGTGAGTTGCACTGAAAAACTTAGAATATAAGAAACGCACATTGTAGTACATAGTATATGAGTGAGTTGCACTGAAAAACTTAGAATATAAGAAACGCACAGTGTAGTACATAGTATATGAGTGAGTTGCACTGAAAAACTTAGAATATAAGAAACGCACAGTGTAGTACATAGTATATGAGTGAGTTGCACTGAAAAACTTAGAATATAAGAAACGCACAGTGTAGTACATAATATATGAGTGAGTTGCACTGAAAAACTTAGAATATAAGAAACGCACAGTGTAGTACATAGTATATGAGTGAGTTGCACTGAAAAACTTAGAATATAAGAAACGCACAGTGTAGTACATAGTATATGAGTGAGTTGCACTGAAAAACTTAGAATATAAGAAACGCACAGTGTAGTACATAGTATATGAGTGAGTTGCACTGAAAAACTTAGAATATAAGAAACGGACAGTGTAGTACATAGTATATGAGTGAGTTGCACTGAAAAACTTAGAATATAAGAAACGCACAGTGTAGTACATAGTTTATGAGTGAGTTGCACTGAAAAACTTAGAATTTAAGAAACGCACAGTGTAGTACATAGTATATGAGTGAGTTCCACTGAAAAACTTAGAATATAAGAAACGCACATTGTAGTACATAGTATATGAGTGAGTTGCACTGAAAAACTTAGAATATAAGAAACGCACAGTGTAGTACATAGTTTATGAGTGAGTTGCACTGAAAAACTTAGAATTTAAGAAACGCACAGTGTAGTACATAGTATATGAGTGAGTTCCACTGAAAAACTTAGAATATAAGAAACGCACATTGTAGAACATAGTATATGAGTGAGTTGCACTGAAAAACTTAGAATATAAGAAACGCACAGTGTAGTACATAGTATATGAGTGAGTTGCACTGAAAAACTTAGAATATAAGAAACGCACAGTGTAGTACATAATATATGAGTGAGTTGCACTGAAAAACTTAGAATTTACTGAAAAACCCGCATTACACGAAATGCACAGTGTAGTACATAGTATATGAGTGAGTTGCACTGAAAAACTTAGAATATAAGAAACGCACAGTGTAGTACATAGTTTATGAGTGAGTTGCACTGAAAAACTTAGAATTTAAGAAACGCACAGTGTAGTACATAGTATATGAGTGAGTTCCACTGAAAAACTTAGAATATAAGAAACGCACATTGTAGTACATAGTATATGAGTGAGTTGCACTGAAAAACTTAGAATATAAGAAACGCACAGTGTAGTACATAGTATATGAGTGAGTTGCACTGAAAAACTTAGAATATAAGAAACGCACAGTGTAGTACATAATATATGAGTGAGTTGCACTGAAAAACTTAGAATTTACTGAAAAACCCGCATTACACGAAATGCACAGTGTAGTACATAGTATATGAGTGAGTTGCACTGAAAAACTTAGAATATAAGAAACGCACAGTGTAGTACATAGTATATGAGTGAGTTGCATTGAAAAACTTAGAATATAAGAAACGCACAGTGTAGTACATAGTATATGAGTGAGTTGCACTGAAAAACTTAGAATATAAGAAACGCACAGTGTAGTACATAGTATATGAGTGAGTTGCACTGAAAAACTTAGAATATAAGAAACGCACAGTGTAGTACATAATATATGAGTGAGTTGCACTGAAAAACTTAGAATATAAGAAACGCACAGTGTAGTACATAGTATATGAGTGAGTTGCACTGAAAAACTTAGAATATAAGAAACGCACAGTGTAGTACATAGTATATGAGTGAGTTGCACTGAAAAACTTAGAATATAAGAAACGCACAGTGTAGTACATATTATATGAGTGAGTTGCACTGAAAAACTTAGAATTTACTGAAAAACCCGCATTACACGAAATGCACAGTGTAGTACATAGTATATGAGTGAGTTGCACTGAAAAACTTAGAATATAAGAAACGCACAGTGTAGTACATAGTATATGAGTGAGTTGCACTGAAAAACTTAGAATTTAAGAAACGCACAGTGTAGTACATAGTATATGAGTGAGTTCCACTGAAAAACTTAGAATATAAGAAACGCACATTGTAGTACATAGTATATGAGTGAGTTGCACTGAAAAACTTAGAATATAAGAAACGCACAGTGTAGTACATAGTATATGAGTGAGTTGCACTGAAAAACTTAGAATATAAGAAACGCACAGTGTAGTACATAGTATATGAGTGAGTTGCACTGAAAAACTTAGAATATAAGAAACGCACAGTGTAGTACATAATATATGAGTGAGTTGCACTGAAAAACTTAGAATATAAGAAACGCACAGTGTAGTACATAGTATATGAGTGAGTTGCACTGAAAAACTTAGAATATAAGAAACGCACAGTGTAGTACATAGTATATGAGTGAGTTGCACTGAAAAACTTAGAATATAAGAAACGCACAGTGTAGTACATAGTATATGAGTGAGTTGCACTGAAAAACTTAGAATATAAGAAACGCACAGTGTAGTACATAGTATATGAGTGAGTTGCACTGAAAAACTTAGAATATAAGAAACGCACAGTGTAGTACATAGTATATGAGTGAGTTGCACTGAAAAACTTAGAATATAAGAAACGCACAGTGTAGTACATAATATATGAGTGAGTTGCACTGAAAAACTTAGAATTTACTGAAAAACCCGCATTACACGAAATGCACAGTGTAGTACATAGTATATGAGTGAGTTGCACTGAAAAACTTAGAATATAAGAAACGCACAGTGTAGTACATAGTATATGAGTGAGTTGCACTGAAAAACTTAGAATATAAGAAACGCACAGTGTAGTACATATTATATGAGTGAGTTGCACTGAAAAACTTAGAATTTACTGAAAAACCCGCATTACACGAAATGCAGAGTGTAGTACATAGTATATGAGTGAGTTGCACTGAAAAACTTAGAATATAAGAAACGCACAGTGTAGTACATAGTATATGAGTGAGTTGCACTGAAAAACTTAGAATTTAAGAAACGCACAGTGTAGTACATAGTATATGAGTGAGTTGCACTGAAAAACTTAGAATATAAGAAACGCACATTGTAGTACATAGTATATGAGTGAGTTGCACTGAAAAACTTAGAATATAAGAAACGCACAGTGTAGTACATAGTATATGAGTGAGTTGCACTGAAAAACTTAGAATATAAGAAACGCACAGTGTAGTACATAGTATATGAGTGAGTTGCACTGAAAAACTTAGAATATAAGAAACGCACAGTGTAGTACATAATATATGAGTGAGTTGCACTGAAAAACTTAGAATATAAGAAACGCACAGTGTAGTACATAGTATATGAGTGAGTTGCACTGAAAAACTTAGAATATAAGAAACGCACAGTGTAGTACATAGTATATGAGTGAGTTGCACTGAAAAACTTAGAATATAAGAAACGCACAGTGTAGTACATAGTATATGAGTGAGTTGCACTGAAAAACTTAGAATATAAGAAACGCACAGTGTAGTACATAGTATATGAGTGAGTTGCACTGAAAAACTTAGAATATAAGAAACGCACAGTGTAGTACATAGTTTATGAGTGAGTTGCACTGAAAAACTTAGAATTTAAGAAACGCACAGTGTAGTACATAGTATATGAGTGAGTTCCACTGAAAAACTTAGAATATAAGAAACGCACATTGTAGTACATAGTATATGAGTGAGTTGCACTGAAAAACTTAGAATATAAGAAACGCACAGTGTAGTACATAGTTTATGAGTGAGTTGCACTGAAAAACTTAGAATTTAAGGAACGCACAGTGTAGTACATAGTATATGAGTGAGTTCCACTGAAAAACTTAGAATATAAGAAACGCACATTGTAGAACATAGTATATGAGTGAGTTGCACTGAAAAACTTAGAATATAAGAAACGCACAGTGTAGTACATAGTATATGAGTGAGTTGCACTGAAAAACTTAGAATATAAGAAACGCACAGTGTAGTACATAATATATGAGTGAGTTGCACTGAAAAACTTAGAATTTACTGAAAAACCCGCATTACACGAAATGCACAGTGTAGTACATAGTATATGAGTGAGTTGCACTGAAAAACTTAGAATATAAGAAACGCACAGTGTAGTACATAGTTTATGAGTGAGTTGCACTGAAAAACTTAGAATTTAAGAAACGCACAGTGTAGTACATAGTATATGAGTGAGTTCCACTGAAAAACTTAGAATATAAGAAATGCACATTGTAGTACATAGTATATGAGTGAGTTGCACTGAAAAACTTAGAATATAAGAAACGCACAGTGTAGTACATAGTTTATGAGTGAGTTGCACTGAAAAACTTAGAATTTAAGAAACGCACAGTGTAGTACATAGTATATGAGTGAGTTCCACTGAAAAACTTAGAATATAAGAAACGCACATTGTAGAACATAGTATATGAGTGAGTTGCACTGAAAAACTTAGAATATAAGAAACGCACAGTGTAGTACATAGTATATGAGTGAGTTGCACTGAAAAACTTAGAATATAAGAAACGCACAGTGTAGTACATAGTATATGAGTGAGTTGCACTGAAAAACTTAGAATATAAGAAACGCACAGTGTAGTACATAGTATATGAGTGAGTTGCACTGAAAAACTTAGAATATAAGAAACGCACAGTGTAGTACATAATATATGAGTGAGTTGCACTGAAAAACTTAGAATTTACTGAAAAACCCGCATTACACGAAATGCACAGTGTAGTACATAGTATATGAGTGAGTTGCACTGAAAAACTTAGAATATAAGAAACGCACAGTGTAGTACATAGTATATGAGTGAGTTGCACTGAAAAACTTAGAATATAAGAAACGCACAGTGTAGTACATATTATATGAGTGAGTTGCACTGAAAAACTTAGAATTTACTGAAAAACCCGCATTACACGAAATGCAGAGTGTAGTACATAGTATATGAGTGAGTTGCACTGAAAAACTTAGAATATAAGAAACGCACAGTGTAGTACATAGTATATGAGTGAGTTGCACTGAAAAACTTAGAATTTAAGAAACGCACAGTGTAGTACATAGTATATGAGTGAGTTCCACTGAAAAACTTAGAATATAAGAAACGCACATTGTAGTACATAGTATATGAGTGAGTTGCACTGAAAAACTTAGAATATAAGAAACGCACAGTGTAGTACATAGTATATGAGTGAGTTGCACTGAAAAACTTAGAATATAAGAAACGCACAGTGTAGTACATAATATATGAGTGAGTTGCACTGAAAAACTTAGAATTTACTGAAAAACCCGCATTACACGAAATGCACAGTGTAGTACATAGTATATGAGTGAGTTGCACTGAAAAACTTAGAATATAAGAAACGCACAGTGTAGTACATAGTATATGAGTGAGTTGCATTGAAAAACTTAGAATATAAGAAACGCACAGTGTAGTACATAGTATATGAGTGAGTTGCACTGAAAAACTTAGAATATAAGAAACGCACAGTGTAGTACATAGTATATGAGTGAGTTGCACTGAAAAACTTAGAATATAAGAAACGCACAGTGTAGTACATAATATATGAGTGAGTTGCACTGAAAAACTTAGAATTTACTGAAAAACCCGCATTACACGAAATGCACAGTGTAGTACATAGTATATGAGTGAGTTGCACTGAAAAACTTAGAATATAAGAAACGCACAGTGAAGTACATAGTATATGAGTGAGTTGCACTGAAAAACTTAGAATATAAGAAACGCACAGTGTAGTACATATTATATGAGTGAGTTGCACTGAAAAACTTAGAATTTACTGAAAAACCCGCATTACACGAAATGCACAGTGTAGTACATAGTATATGAGTGAGTTGCACTGAAAAACTTAGAATATAAGAAACGCACAGTGTAGTACATAGTATATGAGTGAGTTGCACTGAAAAACTTAGAATTTAAGAAACGCACAGTGTAGTACATAGTATATGAGTGAGTTCCACTGAAAAACTTAGAATATAAGAAACGCACATTGTAGTACATAGTATATGAGTGAGTTGCACTGAAAAACTTAGAATATAAGAAACGCACAGTGTAGTACATAGTATATGAGTGAGTTGCACTGAAAAACTTAGAATATAAGAAACGCACAGTGTAGTACATAGTATATGAGTGAGTTGCACTGAAAAACTTAGAATATAAGAAACGCACAGTGTAGTACATAATATATGAGTGAGTTGCACTGAAAAACTTAGAATATAAGAAACGCACAGTGTAGTACATAGTATATGAGTGAGTTGCACTGAAAAACTTAGAATATAAGAAACGCACAGTGTAGTACATAGTATATGAGTGAGTTGCACTGAGAAACTTAGAATATAAGAAACGCACAGTGTAGTACATAGTATATGAGTGAGTTGCACTGAAAAACTTAGAATATAAGAAACGCACAGTGTAGTACATAGTATATGAGTGAGTTGCACTGAAAAACTTAGAATTTAAGAAACGCACAGTGTAGTACATAGTATATGAGTGAGTTGCACTGAAAAATTTAGAATATAAGAAACGCACATTGTAGTACATAGTATATGAGTGAGTTGCACTGAAAAACTTAGAATATAAGAAACGCAGAGTGTAGTACATAGTATATGAGTGAGTTGCACTGAAAAACTTAGTATTTACTGAAAAACCCACATTACACGAAATGCACAGTGTAGTACATAGTATATGAGTGAGTTGCACTGAAAAACTTAGAATATAAGAAACGCACAGTGTAGTACATAGTATATGAGTGAGTTGCACTGAAAAACTTAGAATTTACTGAAAAACCCGCATTACACGAAATGCACAGTGTAGTACATAGTATATGAGTGAGTTGCACTGAAAAACTTAGAATATAAGAAACGCACAGTGTAGTACATAGTATATGAGTGAGTTGCACTGAAAAACTTAGAATATAAGAAACGCACAGTGTAGTACATAGTTTATGAGTGAGTTGCACTGAAAAACTTAGAATTTAAGAAACGCACAGTGTAGTACATAGTATATGAGTGAGTTCCACTGAAAAACTTAGAATATAAGAAACGCACATTGTAGTACATAGTATATGAGTGAGTTGCACTGAAAAACTTAGAATATAAGAAACGCAGAGTGTAGTACATAGTATATGAGTGAGTTGCACTGAAAAACTTAGTATTTACTGAAAAACCCACATTACACGAAATGCACAGTGTAGTACATAGTATATGAGTGAGTTGCACTGAAAAACTTAGAATATAAGAAACGCACAGTGTAGTACATAGTATATGAGTGAGTTGCACTGAAAAACTTAGAATTTACTGAAAAACCCGCATTACACGAAATGCACAGTGTAGTACATAGTATATGAGTGAGTTGCACTGAAAAACTTAGAATATAAGAAACGCACAGTGTAGTACATAGTATATGAGTGAGTTGCACTGAAAAACTTAGAATATAAGAAACGCACAGTGTAGTACATAGTTTATGAGTGAGTTGCACTGAAAAACTTAGAATTTAAGAAACGCACAGTGTAGTACATAGTATATGAGTGAGTTCCACTGAAAAACTTAGAATATAAGAAACGCACATTGTAGTACATAGTATATGAGTGAGTTGCACTGAAAAACTTAGAATATAAGAAACGCACAGTGTAGTACATAGTATATGAGTGAGTTGCACTGAAAAACTTAGAATATAAGAAACGCACAGTGTAGTACATAATATATGAGTGAGTTGCACTGAAAAACTTAGAATTTACTGAAAAACCCGCATTACACGAAATGCACAGTGTAGTACATAGTATATGAGTGAGTTGCACTGAAAAACTTAGAATATAAGAAACGCAGAGTGTAGTACATAATATATGAGTGAGTTGCATTGAAAAACTTAGAATATAAGAAACGCACAGTGTAGTACATAGTATATGAGTGAGTTGCACTGAAAAACTTAGAATATAAGAAACGCACAGTGTAGTACATAGTATATGAGTGAGTTGCACTGAAAAACTTAGAATATAAGAAACGCACAGTGTAGTACATAATATATGAGTGAGTTGCACTGAAAAACTTAGAATTTACTGAAAAACCCGCATTACACGAAATGCACAGTGTAGTACATAGTATATGAGTGAGTTGCACTGAAAAACTTAGAATATAAGAAACGCACAGTGTAGTACATAGTATATGAGTGAGTTGCACTGAAAAACTTAGAATATAAGAAACGCACAGTGTAGTACATATTATATGAGTGAGTTGCACTGAAAAACTTAGAATTTACTGAAAAACCCGCATTACACGAAATGCACAGTGTAGTACATAGTATATGAGTGAGTTGCACTGAAAAACTTAGAATATAAGAAACGCACAGTGTAGTACATAGTATATGAGTGAGTTGCACTGAAAAACTTAGAATTTAAGAAATGCACAGTGTAGTACATAGTATATGAGTGAGTTCCACTGAAAAACTTAGAATATAAGAAACGCACATTGTAGTACATAGTATATGAGTGAGTTGCACTGAAAAACTTAGAATATAAGAAACGCACAGTGTAGTACATAGTATATGAGTGAGTTGCACTGAAAAACTTAGAATATAAGAAACGCACAGTGTAGTACATAATATATGAGTGAGTTGCACTGAAAAACTTAGAATTTACTGAAAAACCCGCATTACACGAAATGCACAGTGTAGTACATAGTATATGAGTGAGTTGCACTGAAAAACTTAGAATATAAGAAACGCACAGTGTAGTACATAGTATATGAGTGAGTTGCATTGAAAAACTTAGAATATAAGAAACGCACAGTGTAGTACATAGTATATGAGTGAGTTGCACTGAAAAACTTAGAATATAAGAAACGCACAGTGTAGTACATAGTATATGAGTGAGTTGCACTGAAAAACTTACAATATAAGAAACGCACAGTGTAGTACATAATATATGAGTGAGTTGCACAGAAAAACTTAGAATTTACTGAAAAACCCGCATTACACGAAATGCACAGTGTAGTACATAGTATATGAGTGAGTTGCACTGAAAAACTTAGAATATAAGAAACGCACAGTGTAGTACATAGTATATGAGTGAGTTGCACTGAAAAACTTAGAATTTAAGAAACGCACAGTGTAGTACATAGTATATGAGTGAGTTCCACTGAAAAACTTAGAATATAAGAAACGCACATTGTAATATGAGTGAGTTGCACTGAAATACTTAGAATATAAGAAACGCACAGTGTAGTACATAGTATATGAGTGAGTTGCACTGAAAAACTTAGAATATAAGAAACGCACAGTGTAGTACATAATATATGAGTGAGTTGCACTGAAAAACTTAGAATTTACTGAAAAACCCGCATTACACGAAATGCACAGTGTAGTACATAGTATATGAGTGAGTTGCACTGAAAAACTTAGAATATAAGAAACGCACAGTGTAGTACATAGTATATGAGTGAGTTGCACTGAAAAACTTAGAATATAAGAAACGCACAGTGTAGTACATAGCATATGAGTGAGTTGCACTGAAAAACTTAGAATATAAGAAACGCACAGTGTAGTACATAGTTTATGAGTGAGTTGCACTGAAAAACTTAGAATTTAAGAAACGCACAGTGTAGTACATAGTATATGAGTGAGTTCCACTGAAAAACTTAGAATATAAGAAACGCACATTGTAGTACATAGTATATGAGTGAGTTGCACTGAAAAACTTAGAATATAAGAAACGCACAGTGTAGTACATAGTTTATGAGTGAGTTGCACTGAAAAACTTAGAATTTAAGAAACGCACAGTGTAGTACATAGTATATGAGTGAGTTCCACTGAAAAACTTAGAATATAAGAAACGCACATTGTAGAACATAGTATATGAGTGAGTTGCACTGAAAAACTTAGAATATAAGAAACGCACAGTGTAGTACATAGTATATGAGTGAGTTGCACTGAAAAACTTAGAATATAAGAAACGCACAGTGTAGTACATAATATATGAGTGAGTTGCACTGAAAAACTTAGAATTTACTGAAAAACCCGCATTACACGAAATGCACAGTGTAGTACATAGTATATGAGTGAGTTGCACTGAAAAACTTAGAATATAAGAAACGCACAGTGTAGTACATAGTATATGAGTGAGTTGCATTGAAAAACTTAGAATATAAGAAACGCACAGTGTAGTACATAGTATATGAGTGAGTTGCACTGAAAAACTTAGAATATAAGAAACGCACAGTGTAGTACATAGTATATGAGTGAGTTGCACTGAAAAACTTAGAATATAAGAAACGCACAGTGTAGTACATAATATATGAGTGAGTTGCACTGAAAAACTTAGAATTTACTGAAAAACCCGCATTACACGAAATGCACAGTGTAGTACATAGTATATGAGTGAGTTGCACTGAAAAACTTAGAATATAAGAAACGCACAGTGTAGTACATAGTATATGAGTGAGTTGCACTGAAAAACTTAGAATATAAGAAACGCACAGTGTAGTACATATTATATGAGTGAGTTGCACTGAAAAACTTAGAATTTACTGAAAAACCCGCATTACACGAAATGCACAGTGTAGTACATAGTATATGAGTGAGTTGCACTGAAAAACTTAGAATATAAGAAACGCACAGTGTAGTACATAGTATATGAGTGAGTTGCACTGAAAAACTTAGAATATAAGAAACGCACAGTGTAGTACATAGTATATGAGTGAGTTGCACTGAAAAACTTAGAATATAAGAAACGCACAGTGTAGTACATAGTTTATGAGTGAGTTGCACTGAAAAACTTAGAATTTAAGAAACGCACAGTGTAGTACATAGTATATGAGTGAGTTCCACTGAAAAACTTAGAATATAAGAAACGCACATTGTAGTACATAGTATATGAGTGAGTTGCACTGAAAAACTTAGAATATAAGAAACGCACAGTGTAGTACATAGTATATGAGTGAGTTGCACTGAAAAACTTAGAATATAAGAAACGCACAGTGTAGTACATAATATATGAGTGAGTTGCACTGAAAAACTTAGAATTTACTGAAAAACCCGCATTACACGAAATGCACAGTGTAGTACATAGTATATGAGTGAGTTGCACTGAAAAACTTAGAATATAAGAAACGCACAGTGTAGTACATAGTATATGAGTGAGTTGCATTGAAAAACTCAGAATATAAGAAACGCACAGTGTAGTACATAGTATATGAGTGAGTTGCACTGAAAAACTTAGAATATAAGAAACGCACAGTGTAGTACATAGTATATGAGTGAGTTGCACTGAAAAACTTAGAATATAAGAAACGCACAGTGTAGTACATAATATATGAGTGAGTTGCACTGAAAAACTTAGAATTTACTGAAAAACCCGCATTACACGAAATGCACAGTGTAGTACATAGTATATGAGTGAGTTGCACTGAAAAACTTAGAATATAAGAAACGCACAGTGAAGTACATAGTATATGAGTGAGTTGCACTGAAAAACTTAGAATATAAGAAACGCACAGTGTAGTACATATTATATGAGTGAGTTGCACTGAAAAACTTAGAATTTACTGAAAAACCCGCATTACACGAAATGCACAGTGTAGTACATAGTATATGAGTGAGTTGCACTGAAAAACTTAGAATATAAGAAACGCACAGTGTAGTACATAGTATATGAGTGAGTTGCACTGAAAAACTTAGAATTTAAGAAACGCACAGTGTAGTACATAGTATATGAGTGAGTTCCACTGAAAAACTTAGAATATAAGAAACGCACATTGTAGTACATAGTATATGAGTGAGTTGCACTGAAAAACTTAGAATATAAGAAACGCACAGTGTAGTACATAGTATATGAGTGAGTTGCACTGAAAAACTTAGAATATAAGAAACGCACAGTGTAGTACATAGTATATGAGTGAGTTGCACTGAAAAACTTAGAATATAAGAAACGCACAGTGTAGTACATAATATATGAGTGAGTTGCACTGAAAAACTTAGAATATAAGAAACGCACAGTGTAGTACATAGTATATGAGTGAGTTGCACTGAGAAACTTAGAATATAAGAAACGCACAGTGTAGTACATAGTATATGAGTGAGTTGCACTGAGAAACTTAGAATATAAGAAACGCACAGTGTAGTACATAGTATATGAGTGAGTTGCACTGAAAAACTTAGAATATAAGAAACGCACAGTGTAGTACATAGTATATGAGTGAGATGCACTGAAAAACTTAGAATTTAAGAAACGCACAGTGTAGTACATAGTATATGAGTGAGTTGCACTGAAAAATTTAGAATATAAGAAACGCACATTGTAGTACATAGTATATGAGTGAGTTGCACTGAAAAACTTAGAATATAAGAAACGCAGAGTGTAGTACATAGTATATGAGTGAGTTGCACTGAAAAACTTAGTATTTACTGAAAAACCCGCATTACACGAAATGCACAGTGTAGTACATAGTATATGAGTGAGTTGCACTGAAAATCTTAGAATATAAGAAACGCACAGTGTAGTACATAGTATATGAGTGAGTTGCACTGAAAAACTTAGAATTTACTGAAAAACCCGCATTACACGAAATGCACAGTGTAGTACATAGTATATGAGTGAGTTGCACTGAAAAACTTAGAATATAAGAAACGCACAGTGTAGTACATAGTATATGAGTGAGTTGCACTGAAAAACTTAGAATATAAGAAACGCACAGTGTAGTACATAGTTTATGAGTGAGTTGCACTGAAAAACTTAGAATTTAAGAAACGCACAGTGTAGTACATAGTATATGAGTGAGTTCCACTGAAAAACTTAGAATATAAGAAACGCACATTGTAGTACATAGTATATGAGTGAGTTGCACTGAAAAACTTAGAATATAAGAAACGCACAGTGTAGTACATAGTATATGAGTGAGTTGCACTGAAAAACTTAGAATATAAGAAACGCACAGTGTAGTACATAATATATGAGTGAGTTGCACTGAAAAACTTAGAATTTACTGAAAAACCCGCATTACACGAAATGCACAGTGTAGTACATAGTATATGAGTGAGTTGCACTGAAAAACTTAGAATATAAGAAACGCAGAGTGTAGTACATAATATATGAGTGAGTTGCATTGAAAAACTTAGAATATAAGAAACGCACAGTGTAGTACATAGTATATGAGTGAGTTGCACTGAAAAACTTAGAATATAAGAAACGCACAGTGTAGTACATAGTATATGAGTGAGTTGCACTGAAAAACTTAGAATATAAGAAACGCACAGTGTAGTACATAATATATGAGTGAGTTGCACTGAAAAACTTAGAATTTACTGAAAAACCCGCATTACACGAAATGCACAGTGTAGTACATAGTATATGAGTGAGTTGCACTGAAAAACTTAGAATATAAGAAACGCACAGTGTAGTACATAGTATATGAGTGAGTTGCACTGAAAAACTTAGAATATAAGAAACGCACAGTGTAGTACATATTATATGAGTGAGTTGCACTGAAAAACTTAGAATTTACTGAAAAACCCGCATTACACGAAATGCACAGTGTAGTACATAGTATATGAGTGAGTTGCACTGAAAAACTTAGAATATAAGAAACGCACAGTGTAGTACATAGTATATGAGTGAGTTGCACTGAAAAACTTAGAATTTAAGAAACGCACAGTGTAGTACATAGTATATGAGTGAGTTCCACTGAAAAACTTAGAATATAAGAAACGCACATTGTAGTACATAGTATATGAGTGAGTTGCACTGAAAAACTTAGAATATAAGAAACGCACAGTGTAGTACATAGTATATGAGTGAGTTGCACTGAAAAACTTAGAATATAAGAAACGCACAGTGTAGTACATAATATATGAGTGAGTTGCACTGAAAAACTTAGAATTTACTGAAAAACCCGCATTACACGAAATGCACAGTGTAGTACATAGTATATGAGTGAGTTGCACTGAAAAACTTAGAATATAAGAAACGCACAGTGTAGTACATAGTATATGAGTGAGTTGCATTGAAAAACTTAGAATATAAGAAACGCACAGTGTAGTACATAGTATATGAGTGAGTTGCACTGAAAAACTTAGAATATAAGAAACGCACAGTGTAGTACATAGTATATGAGTGAGTTGCACTGAAAAACTTACAATATAAGAAACGCACAGTGTAGTACATAATATATGAGTGAGTTGCACAGAAAAACTTAGAATTTACTGAAAAACCCGCATTACACGAAATGCACAGTGTAGTACATAGTATATGAGTGAGTTGCACTGAAAAACTTAGAATATAAGAAACGCACAGTGTAGTACATAGTATATGAGTGAGTTGCACTGAAAAACTTAGAATTTAAGAAACGCACAGTGTAGTACATAGTATATGAGTGAGTTCCACTGAAAAACTTAGAATATAAGAAACGCACATTGTAATATGAGTGAGTTGCACTGAAATACTTAGAATATAAGAAACGCACAGTGTAGTACATAGTATATGAGTGAGTTGCACTGAAAAACTTAGAATATAAGAAACGCACAGTGTAGTACATAGTATATGAGTGAGTTGCACTGAAAAACTTAGAATTTAAGAAACGCACAGTGTAGTACATAGTATATGAGTGAGTTCCACTGAAAAACTTAGAATATAAGAAACGCACATTGTAGTACATAGTATATGAGTGAGTTGCACTGAAAAACTTAGAATATAAGAAACGCACAGTGTAGTACATAGTATATGAGTGAGTTGCACTGAAAAACTTAGAATATAAGAAACGCACAGTGTAGTACATAGTATATGAGTGAGTTGCACTGAAAAACTTAGAATATAAGAAACGCACAGTGTAGTACATAATATATGAGTGAGTTGCACTGAAAAACTTAGAATATAAGAAACGCACAGTGTAGTACATAGTATATGAGTGAGTTGCACTGAAAAACTTAGAATATAAGAAACGCACAGTGTAGTACATAGTATATGAGTGAGTTGCACTGAGAAACTTAGAATATAAGAAACGCACAGTGTAGTACATAGTATATGAGTGAGTTGCACTGAAAAACTTAGAATATAAGAAACGCACAGTGTAGTACATAGTATATGAGTGAGTTGCACTGAAAAACTTAGAATTTAAGAAACGCACAGTGTAGTACATAGTATATGAGTGAGTTGCACTGAAAAATTTAGAATATAAGAAACGCACATTGTAGTACATAGTATATGAGTGAGTTGCACTGAAAAACTTAGAATATAAGAAACGCAGAGTGTAGTACATAGTATATGAGTGAGTTGCACTGAAAAACTTAGTATTTACTGAAAAACCCTCATTACACGAAATGCACAGTGTAGTACATAGTATATGAGTGAGTTGCACTGAAAAACTTAGAATATAAGAAACGCACAGTGTAGTACATAGTATATGAGTGAGTTGCACTGAAAAACTTAGAATTTACTGAAAAACCCGCATTACACGAAATGCACAGTGTAGTACATAGTATATGAGTGAGTTGCACTGAAAAACTTAGAATATAAGAAACGCACAGTGTAGTACATAGTATATGAGTGAGTTGCACTGAAAAACTTAGAATATAAGAAACGCACAGTGTAGTACATAGTTTATGAGTGAGTTGCACTGAAAAACTTAGAATTTAAGAAACGCACAGTGTAGTACATAGTATATGAGTGAGTTCCACTGAAAAACTTAGAATATAAGAAACGCACATTGTAGTACATAGTATATGAGTGAGTTGCACTGAAAAACTTAGAATATAAGAAACGCACAGTGTAGTACATAGTATATGAGTGAGTTGCACTGAAAAACTTAGAATATAATAAACGCACAGTGTAGTACATAATATATGAGTGAGTTGCACTGAAAAACTTAGAATTTACTGAAAAACCCGCATTACACGAAATGCACAGTGTAGTACATAGTATATGAGTGAGTTGCACTGAAAAACTTAGAATATAAGAAACGCAGAGTGTAGTACATAATATATGAGTGAGTTGCATTGAAAAACTTAGAATATAAGAAACGCACAGTGTAGTACATAGTATATGAGTGAGTTGCACTGAAAAACTTAGAATATAAGAAACGCACAGTGTAGTACATAGTATATGAGTGAGTTGCACTGAAAAACTTAGAATATAAGAAACGCACAGTGTAGTACATAATATATGAGTGAGTTGCACTGAAAAACTTAGAATTTACTGAAAAACCCGCATTACACGAAATGCACAGTGTAGTACATAGTATATGAGTGAGTTGCACTGAAAAACTTAGAATATAAGAAACGCACAGTGTAGTACATAGTATATGAGTGAGTTGCACTGAAAAACTTAGAATATAAGAAACGCACAGTGTAGTACATATTATATGAGTGAGTTGCACTGAAAAACTTAGAATTTACTGAAAAACCCGCATTACACGAAATGCACAGTGTAGTACATAGTATATGAGTGAGTTGCACTGAAAAACTTAGAATATAAGAAACGCACAGTGTAGTACATAGTATATGAGTGAGTTGCACTGAAAAACTTAGAATTTAAGAAACGCACAGTGTAGTACATAGTATATGAGTGAGTTCCACTGAAAAACTTAGAATATAAGAAACGCACATTGTAGTACATAGTATATGAGTGAGTTGCACTGAAAAACTTAGAATATAAGAAACGCACAGTGTAGTACATAGTATATGAGTGAGTTGCACTGAAAAACTTAGAATATAAGAAACGCACAGTGTAGTACATAATATATGAGTGAGTTGCACTGAAAAACTTAGAATTTACTGAAAAACCCGCATTACACGAAATGCACAGTGTAGTACATAGTATATGAGTGAGTTGCACTGAAAAACTTAGAATATAAGAAACGCACAGTGTAGTACATAGTATATGAGTGAGTTGCATTGAAAAACTTAGAATATAAGAAACGCACAGTGTAGTACATAGTATATGAGTGAGTTGCACTGAAAAACTTAGAATATAAGAAACGCACAGTGTAGTACATAGTATATGAGTGAGTTGCACTGAAAAACTTACAATATAAGAAACGCACAGTGTAGTACATAATATATGAGTGAGTTGCACAGAAAAACTTAGAATTTACTGAAAAACCCGCATTACACGAAATGCACAGTGTAGTACATAGTATATGAGTGAGTTGCACTGAAAAACTTAGAATATAAGAAACGCACAGTGTAGTACATAGTATATGAGTGAGTTGCACTGAAAAACTTAGGATTTAAGAAACGCACAGTGTAGTACATAGTATATGAGTGAGTTCCACTGAAAAACTTAGAATATAAGAAACGCACATTGTAATATGAGTGAGTTGCACTGAAATACTTAGAATATAAGAAACGCACAGTGTAGTACATAGTATATGAGTGAGTTGCACTGAAAAACTTAGAATATAAGAAACGCACAGTGTAGTACATAATATATGAGTGAGTTGCACTGAAAAACTTAGAATTTACTGAAAAACCCGCATTACACGAAATGCACAGTGTAGTACATAGTATATGAGTGAGTTGCACTGAAAAACTTAGAATATAAGAAACGCACAGTGTAGTACATAGTATATGAGTGAGTTGCACTGAAAAACTTAGAATATAAGAAACGCACAGTGTAGTACATAGTATATGAGTGAGTTGCACTGAAAAACTTAGAATTTAAGAAACGCACAGTGTAGTACATAGTATATGAGTGAGTTCCACTGAAAAACTTAGAATATAAGAAACGCACATTGTAGTACATAGTATATGAGTGAGTTGCACTGAAAAACTTAGAATATAAGAAACGCACAGTGTAGTACATAGTATATGAGTGAGTTGCACTGAAAAACTTAGAATATAAGAAACGCACAGTGTAGTACATAATATATGAGTGAGTTGCACTGAAAAACTTAGAATTTACTGAAAAACCCGCATTACACGAATTGCACAGTGTAGTACATAGTATATGAGTGAGTTGCACTGAAAAACTTAGAATATAAGAAACGCACGGTGTAGTACATAGTATATGAGTGAGTTGCATTGAAAAACTTAGAATATAAGAAACGCACAGTGTAGTACATAGTATATGAGTGAGTTGCACTGAAAAACTTAGAATATAAGAAACGCACAGTGTAGTACATAGTATATGAGTGAGTTGCACTGAAAAACTTAGAATATAAGAAACGCACAGTGTAGTACATAATATATGAGTGAGTTGCACTGAAAAACTTAGAATTTACTGAAAAACCCGCATTACACGAAATGCACAGTGTAGTACATAGTATATGAGTGAGTTGCACTGAAAAACTTAGAATATAAGAAACGCACAGTGTAGTACATAGTATATGAGTGAGTTGCACTGAAAAACTTAGAATATAAGAAACGCACAGTGTAGTACATAGTATATGAGTGAGTTGCACTGAAAAACTTAGAATTTAAGAAACGCACAGTGTAGTACATAGTATATGAGTGAGTTGCACTGAAAAACTTAGAATATAAGAAACGCACATTGTAGTACATAGTATATGAGTGAGTTGCACTGAAAAACTTAGAATATAAGAAACGCACAGTGTAGTACATAGTATATGAGTGAGTTGTACTGAAAAACTTAGTATTTACTGAAAAACCCGCATTACACGAAATGCACAGTGTAGTACATAGTATATGAGTGAGTTGCACTGAAAAACTTAGAATATAAGAAACGCACAGTGTAGTACATAGTATATGAGTGAGTTGCACTGAAAAACTTAGAATTTATTGAAAAACCCACATTACACGAAATGCACAGTGTAGTACATAGTATATGAGTGAGTTGCACTGAGAAACTTAGAATATAAGAAACGCACAGTGTAGTACATAGTATATGAGTGAGTTGCACTGAAAAACTTAGAATTTTAAGAAACGCACAGTGTAGTACATAGTATATGAGTGAGTTGCACTGAAAAACTTAGAATATAAGAAACGCACAGTGTAGTACATAGTATATGAGTGAGTTGCACTGAAAAACTTAGAATATAAGAAACGCACAGTGTACTACATAGTATATGAGTGAGTTCCACTGAAAAACTTAGAATATAAGAAACGCCCAGTGTAGTACATAGTATATGAGTGAGTTGCACTGAAAAACTTAGAATATAAGAAACGCACAGTGTAGTACATAGTATATGAGTGAGTTGCACTAAAAAACTTAGAATATAAGAAACGCACACTGTAGTACATAGTATATGAGTGAGTTGCACTGAAAAACTTAGAATATAAGAAACGCACAGTGTAGTACATAGTATATGAGTGAGTTGCACTGAAAAACTTAGAATATAAGAAACGCACAGTGTAGTACATAGTATATGAGTGAGTTGCACTGAAAAACTTAGAATATAAGAAACGCACAGTGTAGTACATAGTATATGAGTGAGTTGCACTGAAAAACTTAGAATATAAGAAAAGCACAGTGTAGTACATAGTATATGAGTGAGTTGCACTGAAAAACTTAGAATTTAAAAAAAGCACAGTGTAGTACATAGTATATGAGTGAGTTGCACTGAAAAACTTAGAATATAAGAAACGCACAGTGTAGTACATAGTATATGAGTGAGTTGCACTGAAAAATTTAGAATATAAGAAACGCACATTGTAGTACATAGTATATGAGTGAGTTGCACTGAAAAACTTAGAATATAAGAAACGTACAGTGTAGTACATAGTATATGAGTGAGTTGCACTGAAAAACTTAGTATTTACTGAAAAACCCGCATTACACGAAATGCACAGTGTAGTACATAGTATATGAGTGAGTTGCACTGAAAAACTTAGAATATAAGAAACGCACAGTGTAGTACATAGTATATGAGTGAGTTGCACTGAAAAACTTAGAATTTACTGAAAAACCCGCATTACACGAAATGCACAGTGTAGTACATAGTATATGAGTGAGTTGCACTGAAAAACTTAGAATATAAGAAACGCACAGTGTAGTACATAGTATATGAGTGAGTTGCACTGAAAAACTTAGAATATAAGAAACGCACAGTGTAGTACATAGTATATGAGTGAGTTGCACTGAAAAACTTAGAATTTAAGAAACGCACAGTGTAGTACATAGTATATGAGTGAGTTGCACTGAAAAACTTAGAATATAAGAAACGCACAGTGTAGTACATAGTATATGAGTGAGTTGCACTGAAAAACTTAGAATATAAGAAACGCACATTGTAGTACATAGTATATGAGTGAGTTGCACTGAAAAACTTAGAATATAAGAAACGCACAGTGTAGTACATAGTATATGAGTGAGTTGTACTGAAAAACTTAGTATTTACTGAAAAACCCGCATTACACGAAATGCACAGTGTAGTACATAGTATATGAGTGAGTTGCACTGAAAAACTTAGACTTTATTGAAAAACCCGCATTACACGAAATGCACAGTGTAGTACATAGTATATGAGTGAGTTGCACTGAAAAACTTAGAATATAAGAAACGCACAGTGTAGTACATAGTATATGAGTGAGTTGCACTGAAAAACTTAGAATTTAAGAAACGCACAGTGTAGTACATAGTATATGAGTGAGTTCCACTGAAAAACTTAGAATATAAGAAACGCACATTGTAGTACATAGTATATGAGTGAGTTGCACTGAAAAACTTAGAATATAAGAAACGCACATTGTAGTACATAGTATATGAGTGAGTTGCACTGAAAAACTTAGAATATAAGAAACGCACAGTGTAGTACATAATATATGAGTGAGTTGCACTGAAAAACTTAGAATTTACTGAAAAACCCGCATTACACGAATTGCACAGTGTAGTACATAGTATATGAGTGAGTTGCACTGAAAAACTTAGAATATAAGAAACGCACGGTGTAGTACATAGTATATGAGTGAGTTGCATTGAAAAACTTAGAATATAAGAAACGCACAGTGTAGTACATAGTATATGAGTGAGTTGCACTGAAAAACTTAGAATATAAGAAACGCACAGTGTAGTACATAGTATATGAGTGAGTTGCACTGAAAAACTTAGAATATAAGAAACGCACAGTGTAGTACATAATATATGAGTGAGTTGCACTGAAAAACTTAGAATTTACTGAAAAACCCGCATTACACGAAATGCACAGTGTAGTACATAATATATGAGTGAGTTGCACTGAAAAACTTAGAATATAAGAAACGCACAGTGTAGTACATAGTATATGAGTGAGTTGCACTGAAAAACTTAGAATATAAGAAACGCACAGTGTAGTACATATTATATGAGTGAGTTGCACTGAAAAACTTAGAATTTACTGAAAAACCCGCATTACACGAAATGCACAGTGTAGTACATAGTATATGAGTGAGTTGCACTGAAAAACTTAGAATATAAGAAACGCACAGTGTAGTACATAGTATATGAGTGAGTTGCACTGAAAAACTTAGAATATAAGAAACGCACATTGTAGTACATAGTATATGAGTGAGTTGCACTGAAAAACTTAGAATATAAGAAACGCACAGTGTAGTACATAGTATATGAGTGAGTTGTACTGAAAAACTTAGTATTTACTGAAAAACCCGCATTACACGAAATGCACAGTGTAGTACATAGTATATGAGTGAGTTGCACTGAAAAACTTAGAATTTATTGAAAAACCCGCATTACACGAAATGCACAGTGTAGTACATAGTATATGAGTGAGTTGCACTGAGAAACTTAGAATATAAGAAACGCACAGTGTAGTACATAGTATATGAGTGAGTTGCACTGAAAAACTTAGAATATAAGAAACGCACAGTGTAGTACATAGTATATGAGTGAGTTGCACTGAAAAACTTAGAATTTAAGAAACGCACAGTGTAGTACATAGTATATGAGTGAGTTGCACTGAAAAACTTAGAATATAAGAAACGCACAGTGTACTACATAGTATATGAGTGAGTTCCACTGAAAAACTTAGAATATAAGAAACGCCCAGTGTAGTACATAGTATATGAGTGAGTTGCACTGAAAAACTTAGAATATAAGAAACGCACAGTGTAGTACATAGTATATGAGTGAGTTGCACTGAAAAACTTAGAATATAAGAAACGCACAGTGTAGTACATAGTATATGAGTGAGTTGCACTGAAAAACTTAGAATATAAGAAACGCACAGTGTAGTACATAGTATATGAGTGAGTTGCACTGAAAAACTTAGAATATAAGAAACGCACAGTGTAGTACATAGTATATGAGTGAGTTGCACTGAAAAACTTAGAATATAAGAAAAGCACAGTGTAGTACATAGTATATGAGTGAGTTGCACTGAAAAACTTAGAATTTAAAAAAAGCACAGTGTAGTACATAGTATATGAGTGAGTTGCACTGAAAAACTTAGAATTTAAGAAACGCACAGTGTAGTACATAGTATATGAGTGAGTTGCACTGAAAAATTTAGAATATAAGAAACGCACATTGTAGTACATAGTATATGAGTGAGTTGCACTGAAAAACTTAGAATATAAGAAACGTACAGTGTAGTACATAGTATATGAGTGAGTTGCACTGAAAAACTTAGTATTTACTGAAAAACCCGCATTACACGAAATGCACAGTGTAGTACATAGTATATGAGTGAGTTGCACTGAAAAACTTAGAATATAAGAAACGCACAGTGTAGTACATAGTATATGAGTGAGTTGCACTGAAAAACTTAGAATTTACTGAAAAACCCGCATTACACGAAATGCACAGTGTAGTACATAGTATATGAGTGAGTTGCACTGAAAAACTTAGAATATAAGAAACGCACAGTGTAGTACATAGTATATGAGTGAGTTGCACTGAAAAACTTAGAATATAAGAAACGCACAGTGTAGTACATAGTATATGAGTGAGTTGCACTGAAAAACTTAGAATTTAAGAAACGCACAGTGTAGTACATAGTATATGAGTGAGTTGCACTGAAAAACTTAGAATATAAGAAACGCACAGTGTAGTACATAGTATATGAGTGAGTTGCACTGAAAAACTTAGAATATAAGAAACGCACATTGTAGTACATAGTATATGAGTGAGTTGCACTGAAAAACTTAGAATATAAGAAACGCACAGTGTAGTACATAGTATATGAGTGAGTTGTACTGAAAAACTTAGTATTTACTGAAAAACCCGCATTACACGAAATGCACAGTGTAGTACATAGTATATGAGTGAGTTGCACTGAAAAACTTAGAATTTATTGAAAAACCCGCATTACACGAAATGCACAGTGTAGTACATAGTATATGAGTGAGTTGCACTGAAAAACTTAGAATATAAGAAACGCACAGTGTAGTACATAGTATATGAGTGAGTTGCACTGAAAAACTTAGAATTTAAGAAACGCACAGTGTAGTACATAGTATATGAGTGAGTTCCACTGAAAAACTTAGAATATAAGAAACGCACATTGTAGTACATAGTATATGAGTGAGTTGCACTGAAAAACTTAGAATATAAGAAACGCACATTGTAGTACATAGTATATGAGTGAGTTGCACTGAAAAACTTAGAATATAAGAAACGCACAGTGTAGTACATAATATATGAGTGAGTTGCACTGAAAAACTTAGAATTTACTGAAAAACCCGCATTACACGAATTGCACAGTGTAGTACATAGTATATGAGTGAGTTGCACTGAAAAACTTAGAATATAAGAAACGCACGGTGTAGTACATAGTATATGAGTGAGTTGCATTGAAAAACTTAGAATATAAGAAACGCACAGTGTAGTACATAGTATATGAGTGAGTTGCACTGAAAAACTTAGAATATAAGAAACGCACAGTGTAGTACATAGTATATGAGTGAGTTGCACTGAAAAACTTAGAATATAAGAAACGCACAGTGTAGTACATAATATATGAGTGAGTTGCACTGAAAAACTTAGAATTTACTGAAAAACCCGCATTACACGAAATGCACAGTGTAGTACATAATATATGAGTGAGTTGCACTGAAAAACTTAGAATATAAGAAACGCACAGTGTAGTACATAGTATATGAGTGAGTTGCACTGAAAAACTTAGAATATAAGAAACGCACAGTGTAGTACATATTATATGAGTGAGTTGCACTGAAAAACATAGAATTTACTGAAAAACCCGCATTACACGAAATGCACAGTGTAGTACATAGTATATGAGTGAGTTGCACTGAAAAACTTAGAATATAAGAAACGCACAGTGTAGTACATAGTATATGAGTGAGTTGCACTGAAAAACTTAGAATATAAGAAACGCACAGTGTAGTACATAGTATATGAGTGAGTTGCACTGAAAAACTTAGAATATAAGAAACGCACATTGTAGTACATAGTATATGAGTGAGTTGCACTGAAAAACTTAGAATATAAGAAACGCACAGTGTAGTACATAGTATATGAGTGAGTTGTACTGAAAAACTTAGTATTTACTGAAAAACCCGCATTACACGAAATGCACAGTGTAGTACATAGTATATGAGTGATTTGCACTGAAAAACTTAGAATTTATTGAAAAACCCGCATTACACGAAATGCACAGTGTAGTACATAGTATATGAGTGAGTTGCACTGAGAAACTTAGAATATAAGAAACGCACAGTGTAGTACATAGTATATGAGTGAGTTGCACTGAAAAACTTAGAATATAAGAAACGCACAGTGTAGTACATAGTATATGAGTGAGTTGCACTGAAAAACTTAGAATTTACTGAAAAACCCGCATTACACGAAATGCACAGTGTAGTACATAGTATATGAGTGAGTTGCACTGAAAAACTTAGAATATAAGAAACGCACAGTGTAGTACATAGTATATGAGTGAGTTGCACTGAAAAACTTAGAATATAAGAAACGCACAGTGTAGTACATAGTATATGAGTGAGTTGCACTGAAAAACTTAGAATTTAAGAAACGCACAGTGTAGTACATAGTATATGAGTGAGTTGCACTGAAAAACTTAGAATATAAGAAACGCACAGTGTAGTACATAGTATATGAGTGAGTTGCACTGAAAAACTTAGAATATAAGAAACGCACATTGTAGTACATAGTATATGAGTGAGTTGCACTGAAAAACTTAGAATATAAGAAACGCACAGTGTAGTACATAGTATATGAGTGAGTTGTACTGAAAAACTTAGTATTTACTGAAAAACCCGCATTACACGAAATGCACAGTGTAGTACATAGTATATGAGTGAGTTGCACTGAAAAACTTAGAATTTATTGAAAAACCCGCATTACACGAAATGCACAGTGTAGTACATAGTATATGAGTGAGTTGCACTGAAAAACTTAGAATATAAGAAACGCACAGTGTAGTACATAGTATATGAGTGAGTTGCACTGAAAAACTTAGAATTTAAGAAACGCACAGTGTAGTACATAGTATATGAGTGAGTTCCACTGAAAAACTTAGAATATAAGAAACGCACATTGTAGTACATAGTATATGAGTGAGTTGCACTGAAAAACTTAGAATATAAGAAACGCACATTGTAGTACATAGTATATGAGTGAGTTGCACTGAAAAACTTAGAATATAAGAAACGCACAGTGTAGTACATAATATATGAGTGAGTTGCACTGAAAAACTTAGAATTTACTGAAAAACCCGCATTACACGAATTGCACAGTGTAGTACATAGTATATGAGTGAGTTGCACTGAAAAACTTAGAATATAAGAAACGCACGGTGTAGTACATAGTATATGAGTGAGTTGCATTGAAAAACTTAGAATATAAGAAACGCACAGTGTAGTACATAGTATATGAGTGAGTTGCACTGAAAAACTTAGAATATAAGAAACGCACAGTGTAGTACATAGTATATGAGTGAGTTGCACTGAAAAACTTAGAATATAAGAAACGCACAGTGTAGTACATAGTATATGAGTGAGTTGCACTGAAAAACTTAGAATTTAAGAAACGCACAGTGTAGTACATAGTATATGAGTGAGTTGCACTGAAAAACTTAGAATATAAGAAACGCACAGTGTACTACATAGTATATGAGTGAGTTCCACTGAAAAACTTAGAATATAAGAAACGCCCAGTGTAGTACATAGTATATGAGTGAGTTGCACTGAAAAACTTAGAATATAAGAAACGCACAGTGTAGTACATAGTATATGAGTGAGTTGCACTGAAAAACTTAGAATATAAGAAACGCACAGTGTAGTACATAGTATATGAGTGAGTTGCACTGAAAAACTTAGAATATAAGAAACGCACAGTGTAGTACATAGTATATGAGTGAGTTGCACTGAAAAACTTAGAATATAAGAAACGCACAGTGTAGTACATAGTATATGAGTGAGTTGCACTGAAAAACTTAGAATATAAGAAAAGCACAGTGTAGTACATAGTATATGAGTGAGTTGCACTGAAAAACTTAGAATTTAAAAAAAGCACAGTGTAGTACATAGTATATGAGTGAGTTGCACTGAAAAACTTAGAATTTAAGAAACGCACAGTGTAGTACATAGTATATGAGTGAGTTGCACTGAAAAATTTAGAATATAAGAAACGCACATTGTAGTACATAGTATATGAGTGAGTTGCACTGAAAAACTTAGAATATAAGAAACGTACAGTGTAGTACATAGTATATGAGTGAGTTGCACTGAAAAACTTAGTATTTACTGAAAAACCCGCATTACACGAAATGCACAGTGTAGTACATAGTATATGAGTGAGTTGCACTGAAAAACTTAGAATATAAGAAACGCACAGTGTAGTACATAGTATATGAGTGAGTTGCACTGAAAAACTTAGAATTTACTGAAAAACCCGCATTACACGAAATGCACAGTGTAGTACATAGTATATGAGTGAGTTGCACTGAAAAACTTAGAATATAAGAAACGCACAGTGTAGTACATAGTATATGAGTGAGTTGCACTGAAAAACTTAGAATATAAGAAACGCACAGTGTAGTACATAGTATATGAGTGAGTTGCACTGAAAAACTTAGAATTTAAGAAACGCACAGTGTAGTACATAGTATATGAGTGAGTTGCACTGAAAAACTTAGAATATAAGAAACGCACAGTGTAGTACATAGTATATGAGTGAGTTGCACTGAAAAACTTAGAATATAAGAAACGCACATTGTAGTACATAGTATATGAGTGAGTTGCACTGAAAAACTTAGAATATAAGAAACGCACAGTGTAGTACATAGTATATGAGTGAGTTGTACTGAAAAACTTAGTATTTACTGAAAAACCCGCATTACACGAAATGCACAGTGTAGTACATAGTATATGAGTGAGTTGCACTGAAAAACTTAGAATTTATTGAAAAACCCGCATTACACGAAATGCACAGTGTAGTACATAGTATATGAGTGAGTTGCACTGAAAAACTTAGAATATAAGAAACGCACAGTGTAGTACATAGTATATGAGTGAGTTGCACTGAAAAACTTAGAATTTAAGAAACGCACAGTGTAGTACATAGTATATGAGTGAGTTCCACTGAAAAACTTAGAATATAAGAAACGCACATTGTAGTACATAGTATATGAGTGAGTTGCACTGAAAAACTTAGAATATAAGAAACGCACATTGTAGTACATAGTATATGAGTGAGTTGCACTGAAAAACTTAGAATATAAGAAACGCACAGTGTAGTACATAATATATGAGTGAGTTGCACTGAAAAACTTAGAATTTACTGAAAAACCCGCATTACACGAATTGCACAGTGTAGTACATAGTATATGAGTGAGTTGCACTGAAAAACTTAGAATATAAGAAACGCACGGTGTAGTACATAGTATATGAGTGAGTTGCATTGAAAAACTTAGAATATAAGAAACGCACAGTGTAGTACATAGTATATGAGTGAGTTGCACTGAAAAACTTAGAATATAAGAAACGCACAGTGTAGTACATAGTATATGAGTGAGTTGCACTGAAAAACTTAGAATATAAGAAACGCACAGTGTAGTACATAATATATGAGTGAGTTGCACTGAAAAACTTAGAATTTACTGAAAAACCCGCATTACACGAAATGCACAGTGTAGTACATAATATATGAGTGAGTTGCACTGAAAAACTTAGAATATAAGAAACGCACAGTGTAGTACATAGTATATGAGTGAGTTGCACTGAAAAACTTAGAATATAAGAAACGCACAGTGTAGTACATATTATATGAGTGAGTTGCACTGAAAAACATAGAATTTACTGAAAAACCCGCATTACACGAAATGCACAGTGTAGTACATAGTATATGAGTGAGTTGCACTGAAAAACTTAGAATATAAGAAACGCACAGTGTAGTACATAGTATATGAGTGAGTTGCACTGAAAAACTTAGAATATAAGAAACGCACAGTGTAGTACATAGTATATGAGTGAGTTGCACTGAAAAACTTAGAATATAAGAAACGCACATTGTAGTACATAGTATATGAGTGAGTTGCACTGAAAAACTTAGAATATAAGAAACGCACAGTGTAGTACATAGTATATGAGTGAGTTGTACTGAAAAACTTAGTATTTACTGAAAAACCCGCATTACACGAAATGCACAGTGTAGTACATAGTATATGAGTGATTTGCACTGAAAAACTTAGAATTTATTGAAAAACCCGCATTACACGAAATGCACAGTGTAGTACATAGTATATGAGTGAGTTGCACTGAGAAACTTAGAATATAAGAAACGCACAGTGTAGTACATAGTATATGAGTGAGTTGCACTGAAAAACTTAGAATATAAGAAACGCACAGTGTAGTACATAGTATATGAGTGAGTTGCACTGAAAAACTTAGAATTTACTGAAAAACCCGCATTACACGAAATGCACAGTGTAGTACATAGTATATGAGTGAGTTGCACTGAAAAACTTAGAATATAAGAAACGCACAGTGTAGTACATAGTATATGAGTGAGTTGCACTGAAAAACTTAGAATATAAGAAACGCACAGTGTAGTACATAGTATATGAGTGAGTTGCACTGAAAAACTTAGAATTTAAGAAACGCACAGTGTAGTACATAGTATATGAGTGAGTTGCACTGAAAAACTTAGAATATAAGAAACGCACAGTGTAGTACATAGTATATGAGTGAGTTGCACTGAAAAACTTAGAATATAAGAAACGCACATTGTAGTACATAGTATATGAGTGAGTTGCACTGAAAAACTTAGAATATAAGAAACGCACAGTGTAGTACATAGTATATGAGTGAGTTGTACTGAAAAACTTAGTATTTACTGAAAAACCCGCATTACACGAAATGCACAGTGTAGTACATAGTATATGAGTGAGTTGCACTGAAAAACTTAGAATTTATTGAAAAACCCGCATTACACGAAATGCACAGTGTAGTACATAGTATATGAGTGAGTTGCACTGAAAAACTTAGAATATAAGAAACGCACAGTGTAGTACATAGTATATGAGTGAGTTGCACTGAAAAACTTAGAATTTAAGAAACGCACAGTGTAGTACATAGTATATGAGTGAGTTCCACTGAAAAACTTAGAATATAAGAAACGCACATTGTAGTACATAGTATATGAGTGAGTTGCACTGAAAAACTTAGAATATAAGAAACGCACATTGTAGTACATAGTATATGAGTGAGTTGCACTGAAAAACTTAGAATATAAGAAACGCACAGTGTAGTACATAATATATGAGTGAGTTGCACTGAAAAACTTAGAATTTACTGAAAAACCCGCATTACACGAATTGCACAGTGTAGTACATAGTATATGAGTGAGTTGCACTGAAAAACTTAGAATATAAGAAACGCACGGTGTAGTACATAGTATATGAGTGAGTTGCATTGAAAAACTTAGAATATAAGAAACGCACAGTGTAGTACATAGTATATGAGTGAGTTGCACTGAAAAACTTAGAATATAAGAAACGCACAGTGTAGTACATAGTATATGAGTGAGTTGCACTGAAAAACTTAGAATATAAGAAACGCACAGTGTAGTACATAATATATGAGTGAGTTGCACTGAAAAACTTAGAATTTACTGAAAAACCCGCATTACACGAAATGCACAGTGTAGTACATAATATATGAGTGAGTTGCACTGAAAAACTTAGAATATAAGAAACGCACAGTGTAGTACATAGTATATGAGTGAGTTGCACTGAAAAACTTAGAATATAAGAAACGCACAGTGTAGTACATATTATATGAGTGAGTTGCACTGAAAAACATAGAATTTACTGAAAAACCCGCATTACACGAAATGCACAGTGTAGTACATAGTATATGAGTGAGTTGCACTGAAAAACTTAGAATATAAGAAACGCACAGTGTAGTACATAGTATATGAGTGAGTTGCACTGAAAAACTTAGAATATAAGAAACGCACAGTGTAGTACATAGTATATGAGTGAGTTGCACTGAAAAACTTAGAATATAAGAAACGCACATTGTAGTACATAGTATATGAGTGAGTTGCACTGAAAAACTTAGAATTTAAGAAACGCACAGTGTAGTACATAGTATATGAGTGAGTTCCACTGAAAAACTTAGAATATAAGAAACGCACATTGTAATATGAGTGAGTTGCACTGAAATACTTAGAATATAAGAAACGCACAGTGTAGTACATAGTATATGAGTGAGTTGCACTGAAAAACTTAGAATATAAGAAACGCACAGTGTAGTACATAATATATGAGTGAGTTGCACTGAAAAACTTAGAATTTACTGAAAAACCCGCATTACACGAAATGCACAGTGTAGTACATAGTATATGAGTGAGTTGCACTGAAAAACTTAGAATATAAGAAACGCACAGTGTAGTACATAGTATATGAGTGAGTTGCACTGAAAAACTTAGAATATAAGAAACGCACAGTGTAGTACATAGTATATGAGTGAGTTGCACTGAAAAACTTAGAATTTAAGAAACGCACAGTGTAGTACATAGTATATGAGTGAGTTCCACTGAAAAACTTAGAATATAAGAAACGCACATTGTAGTACATAGTATATGAGTGAGTTGCACTGAAAAACTTAGAATATAAGAAACGCACAGTGTAGTACATAGTATATGAGTGAGTTGCACTGAAAAACTTAGAATATAAGAAACGCACAGTGTAGTACATAATATATGAGTGAGTTGCACTGAAAAACTTAGAATTTACTGAAAAACCCGCATTACACGAATTGCACAGTGTAGTACATAGTATATGAGTGAGTTGCACTGAAAAACTTAGAATATAAGAAACGCACGGTGTAGTACATAGTATATGAGTGAGTTGCATTGAAAAACTTAGAATATAAGAAACGCACAGTGTAGTACATAGTATATGAGTGAGTTGCACTGAAAAACTTAGAATATAAGAAACGCACAGTGTAGTACATAGTATATGAGTGAGTTGCACTGAAAAACTTAGAATATAAGAAACGCACAGTGTAGTACATAATATATGAGTGAGTTGCACTGAAAAACTTAGAATTTACTGAAAAACCCGCATTACACGAAATGCACAGTGTAGTACATAGTATATGAGTGAGTTGCACTGAAAAACTTAGAATATAAGAAACGCACAGTGTAGTACATAGTATATGAGTGAGTTGCACTGAAAAACTTAGAATATAAGAAACGCACAGTGTAGTACATAGTATATGAGTGAGTTGCACTGAAAAACTTAGAATTTAAGAAACGCACAGTGTAGTACATAGTATATGAGTGAGTTGCACTGAAAAACTTAGAATATAAGAAACGCACATTGTAGTACATAGTATATGAGTGAGTTGCACTGAAAAACTTAGAATATAAGAAACGCACAGTGTAGTACATAGTATATGAGTGAGTTGTACTGAAAAACTTAGTATTTACTGAAAAACCCGCATTACACGAAATGCACAGTGTAGTACATAGTATATGAGTGAGTTGCACTGAAAAACTTAGAATATAAGAAACGCACAGTGTAGTACATAGTATATGAGTGAGTTGCACTGAAAAACTTAGAATTTATTGAAAAACCCACATTACACGAAATGCACAGTGTAGTACATAGTATATGAGTGAGTTGCACTGAGAAACTTAGAATATAAGAAACGCACAGTGTAGTACATAGTATATGAGTGAGTTGCACTGAAAAACTTAGAATTTTAAGAAACGCACAGTGTAGTACATAGTATATGAGTGAGTTGCACTGAAAAACTTAGAATATAAGAAACGCACAGTGTAGTACATAGTATATGAGTGAGTTGCACTGAAAAACTTAGAATATAAGAAACGCACAGTGTACTACATAGTATATGAGTGAGTTCCACTGAAAAACTTAGAATATAAGAAACGCCCAGTGTAGTACATAGTATATGAGTGAGTTGCACTGAAAAACTTAGAATATAAGAAACGCACAGTGTAGTACATAGTATATGAGTGAGTTGCACTAAAAAACTTAGAATATAAGAAACGCACACTGTAGTACATAGTATATGAGTGAGTTGCACTGAAAAACTTAGAATATAAGAAACGCACAGTGTAGTACATAGTATATGAGTGAGTTGCACTGAAAAACTTAGAATATAAGAAACGCACAGTGTAGTACATAGTATATGAGTGAGTTGCACTGAAAAACTTAGAATATAAGAAACGCACAGTGTAGTACATAGTATATGAGTGAGTTGCACTGAAAAACTTAGAATATAAGAAAAGCACAGTGTAGTACATAGTATATGAGTGAGTTGCACTGAAAAACTTAGAATTTAAAAAAAGCACAGTGTAGTACATAGTATATGAGTGAGTTGCACTGAAAAACTTAGAATATAAGAAACGCACAGTGTAGTACATAGTATATGAGTGAGTTGCACTGAAAAATTTAGAATATAAGAAACGCACATTGTAGTACATAGTATATGAGTGAGTTGCACTGAAAAACTTAGAATATAAGAAACGTACAGTGTAGTACATAGTATATGAGTGAGTTGCACTGAAAAACTTAGTATTTACTGAAAAACCCGCATTACACGAAATGCACAGTGTAGTACATAGTATATGAGTGAGTTGCACTGAAAAACTTAGAATATAAGAAACGCACAGTGTAGTACATAGTATATGAGTGAGTTGCACTGAAAAACTTAGAATTTACTGAAAAACCCGCATTACACGAAATGCACAGTGTAGTACATAGTATATGAGTGAGTTGCACTGAAAAACTTAGAATATAAGAAACGCACAGTGTAGTACATAGTATATGAGTGAGTTGCACTGAAAAACTTAGAATATAAGAAACGCACAGTGTAGTACATAGTATATGAGTGAGTTGCACTGAAAAACTTAGAATTTAAGAAACGCACAGTGTAGTACATAGTATATGAGTGAGTTGCACTGAAAAACTTAGAATATAAGAAACGCACAGTGTAGTACATAGTATATGAGTGAGTTGCACTGAAAAACTTAGAATATAAGAAACGCACATTGTAGTACATAGTATATGAGTGAGTTGCACTGAAAAACTTAGAATATAAGAAACGCACAGTGTAGTACATAGTATATGAGTGAGTTGTACTGAAAAACTTAGTATTTACTGAAAAACCCGCATTACACGAAATGCACAGTGTAGTACATAGTATATGAGTGAGTTGCACTGAAAAACTTAGACTTTATTGAAAAACCCGCATTACACGAAATGCACAGTGTAGTACATAGTATATGAGTGAGTTGCACTGAAAAACTTAGAATATAAGAAACGCACAGTGTAGTACATAGTATATGAGTGAGTTGCACTGAAAAACTTAGAATTTAAGAAACGCACAGTGTAGTACATAGTATATGAGTGAGTTCCACTGAAAAACTTAGAATATAAGAAACGCACATTGTAGTACATAGTATATGAGTGAGTTGCACTGAAAAACTTAGAATATAAGAAACGCACATTGTAGTACATAGTATATGAGTGAGTTGCACTGAAAAACTTAGAATATAAGAAACGCACAGTGTAGTACATAATATATGAGTGAGTTGCACTGAAAAACTTAGAATTTACTGAAAAACCCGCATTACACGAATTGCACAGTGTAGTACATAGTATATGAGTGAGTTGCACTGAAAAACTTAGAATATAAGAAACGCACGGTGTAGTACATAGTATATGAGTGAGTTGCATTGAAAAACTTAGAATATAAGAAACGCACAGTGTAGTACATAGTATATGAGTGAGTTGCACTGAAAAACTTAGAATATAAGAAACGCACAGTGTAGTACATAGTATATGAGTGAGTTGCACTGAAAAACTTAGAATATAAGAAACGCACAGTGTAGTACATAATATATGAGTGAGTTGCACTGAAAAACTTAGAATTTACTGAAAAACCCGCATTACACGAAATGCACAGTGTAGTACATAATATATGAGTGAGTTGCACTGAAAAACTTAGAATATAAGAAACGCACAGTGTAGTACATAGTATATGAGTGAGTTGCACTGAAAAACTTAGAATATAAGAAACGCACAGTGTAGTACATATTATATGAGTGAGTTGCACTGAAAAACTTAGAATTTACTGAAAAACCCGCATTACACGAAATGCACAGTGTAGTACATAGTATATGAGTGAGTTGCACTGAAAAACTTAGAATATAAGAAACGCACAGTGTAGTACATAGTATATGAGTGAGTTGCACTGAAAAACTTAGAATATAAGAAACGCACATTGTAGTACATAGTATATGAGTGAGTTGCACTGAAAAACTTAGAATATAAGAAACGCACAGTGTAGTACATAGTATATGAGTGAGTTGTACTGAAAAACTTAGTATTTACTGAAAAACCCGCATTACACGAAATGCACAGTGTAGTACATAGTATATGAGTGAGTTGCACTGAAAAACTTAGAATTTATTGAAAAACCCGCATTACACGAAATGCACAGTGTAGTACATAGTATATGAGTGAGTTGCACTGAGAAACTTAGAATATAAGAAACGCACAGTGTAGTACATAGTATATGAGTGAGTTGCACTGAAAAACTTAGAATATAAGAAACGCACAGTGTAGTACATAGTATATGAGTGAGTTGCACTGAAAAACTTAGAATTTAAGAAACGCACAGTGTAGTACATAGTATATGAGTGAGTTGCACTGAAAAACTTAGAATATAAGAAACGCACAGTGTACTACATAGTATATGAGTGAGTTCCACTGAAAAACTTAGAATATAAGAAACGCCCAGTGTAGTACATAGTATATGAGTGAGTTGCACTGAAAAACTTAGAATATAAGAAACGCACAGTGTAGTACATAGTATATGAGTGAGTTGCACTGAAAAACTTAGAATATAAGAAACGCACAGTGTAGTACATAGTATATGAGTGAGTTGCACTGAAAAACTTAGAATATAAGAAACGCACAGTGTAGTACATAGTATATGAGTGAGTTGCACTGAAAAACTTAGAATATAAGAAACGCACAGTGTAGTACATAGTATATGAGTGAGTTGCACTGAAAAACTTAGAATATAAGAAAAGCACAGTGTAGTACATAGTATATGAGTGAGTTGCACTGAAAAACTTAGAATTTAAAAAAAGCACAGTGTAGTACATAGTATATGAGTGAGTTGCACTGAAAAACTTAGAATTTAAGAAACGCACAGTGTAGTACATAGTATATGAGTGAGTTGCACTGAAAAATTTAGAATATAAGAAACGCACATTGTAGTACATAGTATATGAGTGAGTTGCACTGAAAAACTTAGAATATAAGAAACGTACAGTGTAGTACATAGTATATGAGTGAGTTGCACTGAAAAACTTAGTATTTACTGAAAAACCCGCATTACACGAAATGCACAGTGTAGTACATAGTATATGAGTGAGTTGCACTGAAAAACTTAGAATATAAGAAACGCACAGTGTAGTACATAGTATATGAGTGAGTTGCACTGAAAAACTTAGAATTTACTGAAAAACCCGCATTACACGAAATGCACAGTGTAGTACATAGTATATGAGTGAGTTGCACTGAAAAACTTAGAATATAAGAAACGCACAGTGTAGTACATAGTATATGAGTGAGTTGCACTGAAAAACTTAGAATATAAGAAACGCACAGTGTAGTACATAGTATATGAGTGAGTTGCACTGAAAAACTTAGAATTTAAGAAACGCACAGTGTAGTACATAGTATATGAGTGAGTTGCACTGAAAAACTTAGAATATAAGAAACGCACAGTGTAGTACATAGTATATGAGTGAGTTGCACTGAAAAACTTAGAATATAAGAAACGCACATTGTAGTACATAGTATATGAGTGAGTTGCACTGAAAAACTTAGAATATAAGAAACGCACAGTGTAGTACATAGTATATGAGTGAGTTGTACTGAAAAACTTAGTATTTACTGAAAAACCCGCATTACACGAAATGCACAGTGTAGTACATAGTATATGAGTGAGTTGCACTGAAAAACTTAGAATTTATTGAAAAACCCGCATTACACGAAATGCACAGTGTAGTACATAGTATATGAGTGAGTTGCACTGAAAAACTTAGAATATAAGAAACGCACAGTGTAGTACATAGTATATGAGTGAGTTGCACTGAAAAACTTAGAATTTAAGAAACGCACAGTGTAGTACATAGTATATGAGTGAGTTCCACTGAAAAACTTAGAATATAAGAAACGCACATTGTAGTACATAGTATATGAGTGAGTTGCACTGAAAAACTTAGAATATAAGAAACGCACATTGTAGTACATAGTATATGAGTGAGTTGCACTGAAAAACTTAGAATATAAGAAACGCACAGTGTAGTACATAATATATGAGTGAGTTGCACTGAAAAACTTAGAATTTACTGAAAAACCCGCATTACACGAATTGCACAGTGTAGTACATAGTATATGAGTGAGTTGCACTGAAAAACTTAGAATATAAGAAACGCACGGTGTAGTACATAGTATATGAGTGAGTTGCATTGAAAAACTTAGAATATAAGAAACGCACAGTGTAGTACATAGTATATGAGTGAGTTGCACTGAAAAACTTAGAATATAAGAAACGCACAGTGTAGTACATAGTATATGAGTGAGTTGCACTGAAAAACTTAGAATATAAGAAACGCACAGTGTAGTACATAATATATGAGTGAGTTGCACTGAAAAACTTAGAATTTACTGAAAAACCCGCATTACACGAAATGCACAGTGTAGTACATAATATATGAGTGAGTTGCACTGAAAAACTTAGAATATAAGAAACGCACAGTGTAGTACATAGTATATGAGTGAGTTGCACTGAAAAACTTAGAATATAAGAAACGCACAGTGTAGTACATATTATATGAGTGAGTTGCACTGAAAAACATAGAATTTACTGAAAAACCCGCATTACACGAAATGCACAGTGTAGTACATAGTATATGAGTGAGTTGCACTGAAAAACTTAGAATATAAGAAACGCACAGTGTAGTACATAGTATATGAGTGAGTTGCACTGAAAAACTTAGAATATAAGAAACGCACAGTGTAGTACATAGTATATGAGTGAGTTGCACTGAAAAACTTAGAATATAAGAAACGCACATTGTAGTACATAGTATATGAGTGAGTTGCACTGAAAAACTTAGAATATAAGAAACGCACAGTGTAGTACATAGTATATGAGTGAGTTGTACTGAAAAACTTAGTATTTACTGAAAAACCCGCATTACACGAAATGCACAGTGTAGTACATAGTATATGAGTGATTTGCACTGAAAAACTTAGAATTTATTGAAAAACCCGCATTACACGAAATGCACAGTGTAGTACATAGTATATGAGTGAGTTGCACTGAGAAACTTAGAATATAAGAAACGCACAGTGTAGTACATAGTATATGAGTGAGTTGCACTGAAAAACTTAGAATATAAGAAACGCACAGTGTAGTACATAGTATATGAGTGAGTTGCACTGAAAAACTTAGAATTTAAGAAACGCACAGTGTAGTACATAGTATATGAGTGAGTTGCACTGAAAAACTTAGAATATAAGAAACGCACAGTGTAGTACATAGTATATGAGTGAGTTGCACTGAAAAACTTAGAATATAAGAAACGCACAGTGTACTACATAGTATATGAGTGAGTTCCACTGAAAAACTTAGAATATAAGAAACGCCCAGTGTAGTACATAGTATATGAGTGAGTTGCACTGAAAAACTTAGAATATAAGAAACGCACAGTGTAGTACATAGTATATGAGTGAGTTGCACTGAAAAACTTAGAATATAAGAAACGCACAGTGTAGTACATAGTATATGAGTGAGTTGCACTGAAAAACTTAGAATATAAGAAACGCACAGTGTAGTACATAGTATATGAGTGAGTTGCACTGAAAAACTTAGAATATAAGAAACGCACAGTGTAGTACATAGTATATGAGTGAGTTGCACTGAAAAACTTAGAATATAAGAAAAGCACAGTGTAGTACATAGTATATGAGTGAGTTGCACTGAAAAACTTAGAATTTAAAAAAAGCACAGTGTAGTACATAGTATATGAGTGAGTTGCACTGAAAAACTTAGAATTTAAGAAACGCACAGTGTAGTACATAGTATATGAGTGAGTTGCACTGAAAAATTTAGAATATAAGAAACGCACATTGTAGTACATAGTATATGAGTGAGTTGCACTGAAAAACTTAGAATATAAGAAACGTACAGTGTAGTACATAGTATATGAGTGAGTTGCACTGAAAAACTTAGTATTTACTGAAAAACCCGCATTACACGAAATGCACAGTGTAGTACATAGTATATGAGTGAGTTGCACTGAAAAACTTAGAATATAAGAAACGCACAGTGTAGTACATAGTATATGAGTGAGTTGCACTGAAAAACTTAGAATTTACTGAAAAACCCGCATTACACGAAATGCACAGTGTAGTACATAGTATATGAGTGAGTTGCACTGAAAAACTTAGAATATAAGAAACGCACAGTGTAGTACATAGTATATGAGTGAGTTGCACTGAAAAACTTAGAATATAAGAAACGCACAGTGTAGTACATAGTATATGAGTGAGTTGCACTGAAAAACTTAGAATTTAAGAAACGCACAGTGTAGTACATAGTATATGAGTGAGTTGCACTGAAAAACTTAGAATATAAGAAACGCACAGTGTAGTACATAGTATATGAGTGAGTTGCACTGAAAAACTTAGAATATAAGAAACGCACATTGTAGTACATAGTATATGAGTGAGTTGCACTGAAAAACTTAGAATATAAGAAACGCACAGTGTAGTACATAGTATATGAGTGAGTTGTACTGAAAAACTTAGTATTTACTGAAAAACCCGCATTACACGAAATGCACAGTGTAGTACATAGTATATGAGTGAGTTGCACTGAAAAACTTAGAATATAAGAAACGCACAGTGTAGTACATAGTATATGAGTGAGTTGCACTGAAAAACTTAGAATATAAGAAACGCACAGTGTAGTACATAGTATATGAGTGAGTTGCACTGAAAAACTTAGAATTTAAGAAACGCACAGTGTAGTACATAGTATATGAGTGAGTTCCACTGAAAAACTTAGAATATAAGAAACGCACATTGTAGTACATAGTATATGAGTGAGTTGCACTGAAAAACTTAGAATATAAGAAACGCACAGTGTAGTACATAGTATATGAGTGAGTTGCACTGAAAAACTTAGAATATAAGAAACGCACAGTGTACTACATAGTATATGAGTGAGTTCCACTGAAAAACTTAGAATATAAGAAACGCACAGTGTAGTACATAGTATATGAGTGAGTTGCACTGAAAAACTTAGAATATAAGAAACGCACAGTGTAGTACATAGTATATGAGTGAGTTGCACTGAAAAACTTAGAATATAAGAAACGCACAGTGTAGTACATAGTATATGAGTGAGTTGCATTGAAAAACTTAGAATATAAGAAACGCACAGTGTAGTACATAGTATATGAGTGAGTTGCACTGAAAAACTTAGAATATAAGAAACGCACAGTGTAGTACATAGTATATGAGTGAGTTGCACTGAAAAACTTAGAATATAAGAAACGCACAGTGTAGTACATAGTATATGAGTGAGTTGCACTGAAAAACTTAGAATATAAGAAAAGCACAGTGTAGTACATAGTATATGAGTGAGTTGCACTGAAAAACTTAGAATTTAAAAAACGCACAGTGTAGTACATAGTATATGAGTGAGTTGCACTGAAAAACTTAGAATTTAAGAAACGCACAGTGTAGTACATAGTATATGAGTGAGTTGCACTGAAAAATTTAGAATATAAGAAACGCACATTGTAGTACATAGTATATGAGTGAGTTGCACTGAAAAACTTAGAATATAAGAAACGCAGAGTGTAGTACATAGTATATGAGTGAGTTGCACTGAAAAACTTAGTATTTACTGAAAAACCCGCATTACACGAAATGCACAGTGTAGTACATAGTATATGAGTGAGTTGCACTGAAAAACTTAGAATATAAGAAACGCACAGTGTAGTACATAGTATATGAGTGAGTTGCACTGAAAAACTTAGAATTTACTGAAAAACCCGCATTACACGAAATGCACAGTGTAGTACATAGTATATGAGTGAGTTGCACTGAAAAACTTAGAATATAAGAAACGCACAGTGTAGTACATAGTATATGAGTGAGTTGCACTGAAAAACTTAGAATATAAGAAACGCACAGTGTAGTACATAGTATATGAGTGAGTTGCACTGAAAAACTTAGAATTTAAGAAACGCACAGTGTAGTACATAGTATATGAGTGAGTTCCACTGAAAAACTTAGAATATAAGAAACGCACATTGTAGTACATAGTATATGAGTGAGTTGCACTGAAAAACTTAGAATATAAGAAACGCACAGTGTAGTACATAGTATATGAGTGAGTTGCACTGAAAAACTTAGAATATAAGAAACGCACAGTGTAGTACATAATATATGAGTGAGTTGCACTGAAAAACTTAGAATTTACTGAAAAACCCGCATTACACGAAATGCACAGTGTAGTACATAGTATATGAGTGAGTTGCACTGAAAAACTTAGAATATAAGAAACGCACAGTGTAGTACATAGTATATGAGTGAGTTCCACTGAAAAACTTAGAATATAAGAAACGCACATTGTAGTACATAGTATATGAGTGAGTTGCCCTGAAAAACTTAGAATATAAGAAACGCACAGTGTAGTACATAGTATATGAGTGAGTTGCACTGAAAAACTTAGAATATAAGAAACGCACAGTGTAGTACATACTATATGAGTGAGTTGCACTGAAAAACTTAGAATATAAGAAACGCACAGTGTAGTACATAGTATATGAGTGAGTTGCACTGAAAAACTTAGAATTTAAGAAACGCACAGTGTAGTACATAGTATATGAGTGAGTTCCACTGAAAAACTTAGAATATAAGAAACGCACATTGTAGTACATAGTATATGAGTGAGTTGCACTGAAAAACTTAGAATATAAGAAATGCACAGTGTAGTACATAGTATATGAGTGAGTTGCACTGAAAAACTTAGAATATAAGAAACGCACAGTGTACTACATAGTATATGAGTGAGTTCCACTGAAAAACTTAGAATATAAGAAACGCACAGTGTAGTACATAGTATATGAGTGAGTTGCACTGAAAAACTTAGAATATAAGAAACGCACAGTGTAGTACATAGTATATGAGTGAGTTGCACTGAAAAACTTAGAATATAAGAAACGCACAGTGTAGTACATAGTATATGAGTGAGTTGCACTGAAAAACTTAGAATATAAGAAACGCACAGTGTAGTACATAGTATATGAGTGAGTTGCACTGAAAAACTTAGAATATAAGAAACGCACAGTGTAGTACATAGTATATGAGTGAGTTGCACTGAAAAACTTAGAATATAAGAAACGCACAGTGTAGTACATAGTATATGAGTGAGTTGCACTGAAAAACTTAGAATATAAGAAAAGCACAGTGTAGTACATAGTATATGAGTGAGTTGCACTGAAAAACTTAGAATTTAAAAAACGCACAGTGTAGTACATAGTATATGAGTGAGTTGCACTGAAAAACTTAGAATTTAAGAAACGCACAGTGTAGTACATAGTATATGAGTGAGTTGCACTGAAAAATTTAGAATATAAGAAACGCACATTGTAGTACATAGTATATGAGTGAGTTGCACTGAAAAACTTAGAATATAAGAAACGCACAGTGTAGTACATAGTATATGAGTGAGTTGCACTGAAAAACTTAGTATTTACTGAAAAACCCGCATTACACGAAATGCACAGTGTAGTACATAGTATATGAGTGAGTTGCACTGAAAAACTTAGAATATAAGAAACGCACAGTGTAGTACATAGTATATGAGTGAGTTGCACTGAAAAACTTAGAATTTACTGAAAAACCGGCATTACACGAAATGCACAGTGTAGTACATAGTGTATGAGTGAGTTGCACTGAAAAACTTAGAATATAAGAAACGCACAGTGTAGTACATAGTATATGAGTGAGTTGCACTGAAAAACTTAGAATATGAGAAACGCACAGTGTAGTACATAGTATATGAGTGAGTTGCACTGAAAAACTTAGAATTTAAGAAACGCACAGTGTAGTACATAGTATATGAGTGAGTTCCACTGAAAAACTTAGAATATAAGAAACGCACATTGTAGTACATAGTATATGAGTGAGTTGCACTGAAAAACTTAGACTATAAGAAACGCACAGTGTAGTACATAGTATATGAGTGAGTTGCACTGAAAAACTTAGAATATAAGAAACGCACAGTGTAGTACATAATATATGAGTGAGTTGCACTGAAAAACTTAGAATTTACTGAAAAACCCGCATTACACGAAATGCACAGTGTAGTAGATAGTATATGAGTGAGTTGCACTGAAAAACTTAGAATATAAGAAACGCACAGTGTAGTACATAGTATATGAGTGAGTTGCATTGAAAAACTTAGAATATAAGAAACGCACAGTGTAGTACATAGTATATGAGTGAGTTGCACTGAAAAACTTAGAATATAAGAAACGCACAGTGTAGTACATAGTATATGAGTGAGTTGCACAGAAAAACTTAGAATATAAGAAACGCACAGTGTAGTACATAGTATATGAGTGAGTTGCACTGAAAAACTTAGAATATAAGAAACGCACAGTGTAGTACATAGTATATGAGTGAGTTGCACTGAAAAACTTAGAATATAAGAAACGCACAGTGTAGTACATAGTATATGAGTGAGTTGCACTGAAAAACTTAGACTATAAGAAACGCACAGTGTAGTACATAGTATATGAGTGAGTTGCACTGAAAAACTTAGAATATAAGAAACGCACAGTGTAGTACATAGTATATGAGTGAGTTGCACTAAAAAACTTAGAATATAAGAAAAGCACAGTGTAGTACATAGTATATGAGTGAGTTGCACTGAAAAACTTAGAATTTAAAAAACGCACAGTGTAGTACATAGTATATGAGTGAGTTGCACTGAAAAACTTAGAATTTAAGAAACGCACAGTGTAGTACATAGTATATGAGTGAGTTGCACTGAAAAATTTAGAATATAAGAAACGCACATTGTAGTACATAGTATATGAGTGAGTTGCACTGAAAAACTTAGAATATAAGAAACGCACAGTGTAGTACATAGTATATGAGTGAGTTGCACTGAAAAACTTAGTATTTACTGAAAAACCCGCATTACACGAAATGCACAGTGTAGTACATAGTATATGAGTGAGTTGCACTGAAAAACTTAGAATATAAGAAACGCACAGTGTAGTACATAGTATATGAGTGAGTTGCACTGAAAAACTTAGAATTTACTGAAAAACCGGCATTACACGAAATGCACAGTGTAGTACATAGTGTATGAGTGAGTTGCACTGAAAAACTTAGAATATAAGAAACGCACAGTGTAGTACATAGTATATGAGTGAGTTGCACTGAAAAACTTAGAATATGAGAAACGCACAGTGTAGTACATAGTATATGAGTGAGTTGCACTGAAAAACTTAGAATTTAAGAAACGCACAGTGTAGTACATAGTATATGAGTGAGTTCCACTGAAAAACTTAGAATATAAGAAACGCACATTGTAGTACATAGTATATGAGTGAGTTGCACTGAAAAACTTAGACTATAAGAAACGCACAGTGTAGTACATAGTATATGAGTGAGTTGCACTGAAAAACTTAGAATATAAGAAACGCACAGTGTAGTACATAATATATGAGTGAGTTGCACTGAAAAACTTAGAATTTACTGAAAAACCCGCATTACACGAAATGCACAGTGTAGTAGATAGTATATGAGTGAGTTGCACTGAAAAACTTAGAATATAAGAAACGCACAGTGTAGTACATAGTATATGAGTGAGTTGCATTGAAAAACTTAGAATATAAGAAACGCACAGTGTAGTACATAGTATATGAGTGAGTTGCACTGAAAAACTTAGAATATAAGAAACGCACAGTGTAGTACATAGTATATGAGTGAGTTGCACAGAAAAACTTAGAATATAAGAAACGCACAGTGTAGTACATAGTATATGAGTGAGTTGCACTGAAAAACTTAGAATATAAGAAACGCACAGTGTAGTACATAGTATATGAGTGAGTTGCACTGAAAAACTTAGAATATAAGAAACGCACAGTGTAGTACATATTATATGAGTGAGTTGCACTGAAAAACTTAGAATTTACTGAAAAACCCGCATTACACGAAATGCACAGTGTAGTACATAGTATATGAGTGAGTTGCACTGAAAAACTTAGAATATAAGAAACGCACAGTGTAGTACATAGTATATGAGTGAGTTGCACAGAAAAACTTAGAATATAAGAAACGCACATTGTAGTACATAGTATATGAGTGAGTTGCACTGAAAAACTTAGAATATAAGAAACGCACAGTGTAGTACATAGTATATGAGTGAGTTGCACTGAAAAACTTAGAATATAAGAAACGCACAGTGTAGTACATAATATATGAGTGAGTTGCACTGAAAAACTTAGAATTTACTGAAAAACCCGCATTACACGAAATGCACAGTGTAGTACATAGTATATGAGTGAGTTGCACTGAAAAACTTAGAATATAAGAAACGCACAGTGTAGTACATAGTATATGAGTGAGTTGCACTGAAAAACTTAGAATATAAGAAAAGCACAGTGTAGTACATAGTATATGAGTGAGTTGCACAGAAAAACTTAGAATTTAAAAAACGCACAGTGTAGTACATAGTATATGAGTGAGTTGCACTGAAAAACTTAGAATTTAAGAAACGCACAGTGTAGTACATAGTATATGAGTAAGTTGCACTGAAAAATTTAGAATATAAGAAACGCACATTGTAGTACATAGTATATGAGTGAGTTGCACTGAAAAACTTAGAATATAAGAAACGCACAGTGTAGTACATAGTATATGAGTGAGTTGCACTGAAAAACTTAGTATTTACTGAAAAACCCGCATTACACGAAATGCACAGTGTAGTACATAGTATATGAGTGAGTTGCACTGAAAAACTTAGAATATAAGAAACGCACAGTGTAGTACATAGTATATGAGTGAGTTGCACTGAAAAACTTAGAATTTACTGAAAAACCCGCATTACACGAAATGCACAGTGTAGTACATAGTATATGAGTGAGTTGCACTGAAAAACTTAGAATATAAGAAACGCACAGTGTAGTACATAGTATATGAGTGAGTTGCACTGAAAAACTTAGAATATAAGAAACGCACAGTGTAGTACATAGTATATGAGTGAGTTGCACTGAAAAACTTAGAATTTAAGAAACGCACAGTGTAGTACATAGTATATGAGTGAGTTCCACTGAAAAACTTAGAATATAAGAAACGCACATTGTAGTACATAGTATATGAGTGAGTTGCACTGAAAAACTTAGAATATAAGAAACGCACAGTGTAGTACATAGTATATGAGTGAGTTGCACTGAAAAACTTAGAATATAAGAAACGCACAGTGTAGTACATAATATATGAGTGAGTTGCACTGAAAAACTTAGAATTTACTGAAAAACCCGCATTACACGAAATGCACAGTGTAGTACATAGTATATGAGTGAGTTGCACTGAAAAACTTAGAATATAAGAAACGCACAGTGTAGTACATAGTATATGAGTGAGTTCCACTGAAAAACTTAGAATATAAGAAACGCACATTGTAGTACATAGTATATGAGTGAGTTGCACTGAAAAACTTAGAATATAAGAAACGCACAGTGTAGTACATAGTATATGAGTGAGTTGCACTAAAAAACTTAGAATATAAGAAACGCACAGTGTAGTACATAGTATATGAGTGAGTTGCACTGAAAAACTTAGAATATAAGAAACGCACAGTGTAGTACATAGTATATGAGTGAGTTGCACTGAAAAACTTAGAATTTAAGAAACGCACAGTGTAGTACATAGTATATGAGTGAGTTCCACTGAAAAACTTAGAATATAAGAAACGCACATTGTAGTACATAGTATATGAGTGAGTTGCACTGAAAAACTTAGAATATAAGAAACGCACAGTGTAGTACATAGTATATGAGTGAGTTGCACTGAAAAACTTAGAATATAAGAAACGCACAGTGTAGTACATAGTATATGAGTGAGTTGCACTGAAAAACTTAGAATATAAGAAACGCACAGTGTAGTACATAGTATATGAGTGAGTTGCACTGAAAAACTTAGAATTTAAGAAACGCACAGTGTAGTACATAGTATATGAGTGAGTTCCACTGAAAAACTTAGAATATAAGAAACGCACATTGTAGTACATAGTATATGAGTGAGTTGCACTGAAAAACTTAGAATATAAGAAACGCACAGTGTAGTAAATAGTATATGAGTGAGTTGCACTGAAAAACTTAGAATATAAGAAACGCACAGTGTACTACATAGTATATGAGTGAGTTCCACTGAAAAACTTAGAATATAAGAAACGCACAGTGTAGTACATAGTATATGAGTGAGTTGCACTGAAAAACTTAGAATATAAGAAACGCACAGTGTAGTACATAGTATATGAGTGAGTTGCACTGAAAAACTTAGAATATAAGAAACGCACAGTGTAGTACATAGTATATGAGTGAGTTGCACTGAAAAACTTAGAATATAAGAAACGCACAGTGTAGTACATAGTATATGAGTGAGTTGCACTCAAAAACTTAGAATATAAGAAACGCACAGTGTAGTACATAGTATATGAGTGAGTTGCACTGAAAAACTTAGAATATAAGAAACGCACAGTGTAGTACATAGTATATGAGTGAGTTGCACAGAAAAACTTAGAATATAAGAAACGCACAGTGTAGTACATAGTATATGAGTGAGTTGCACTGAAAAACTTAGAATATAAGAAACGCACAGTGTAGTACATAGTATATGAGTGAGTTGCACTGAAAAACTTAGAATATAAGAAACGCACAGTGTAGTACATATTATATGAGTGAGTTGCACTGAAAAACTTAGAATTTACTGAAAAACCCGCATTACACGAAATGCACAGTGTAGTACATAGTATATGAGTGAGTTGCACTGAAAAACTTAGAATATAAGAAACGCACAGTGTAGTACATAGTATATGAGTGAGTTGCACAGAACAACTTAGAATATAAGAAACGCACATTGTAGTACATAGTATATGAGTGAGTTGCACTGAAAAACTTAGAATATAAGAAACGCACAGTGTAGTACATAGTATATGAGTGAGTTGCACTGAAAAACTTAGAATATAAGAAACGCACAGTGTAGTACATAATATATGAGTGAGTTGCACTGAAAAACTTAGAATTTACTGAAAAACCCGCATTACACGAAATGCACAGTGTAGTACATAGTATATGAGTGAGTTGCACTGAAAAACTTAGAATATAAGAAACGCACAGTGTAGTACATAGTATATGAGTGAGTTGCACTGAAAAACTTAGAATATAAGAAAAGCACAGTGTAGTACATAGTATATGAGTGAGTTGCACTGAAAAACTTAGAATTTAAAAAACGCACAGTGTAGTACATAGTATATGAGTGAGTTGCACTGAAAAACTTAGAATTTAAGAAACGCACAGTGTAGTACATAGTATATGAGTAAGTTGCACTGAAAAATTTAGAATATAAGAAACGCACATTGTAGTACATAGTATATGAGTGAGTTGCACTGAAAAACTTAGAATATAAGAAACGCACAGTGTAGTACATAGTATATGAGTGAGTTGCACTGAAAAACTTAGTATTTACTGAAAAACCCGCATTACACGAAATGCACAGTGTAGTACATAGTATATGAGTGAGTTGCACTGAAAAACTTAGAATATAAGAAACGCACAGTGTAGTACATAGTATATGAGTGAGTTGCACTGAAAAACTTAGAATTTACTGAAAAACCCGCATTACACGAAATGCACAGTGTAGTACATAGTATATGAGTGAGTTGCACTGAAAAACTTAGAATATAAGAAACGCACAGTGTAGTACATAGTATATGAGTGAGTTGCACTGAAAAACTTAGAATATAAGAAACGCACAGTGTAGTACATAGTATATGAGTGAGTTGCACTGAAAAACTTAGAATTTAAGAAACGCACAGTGTAGTACATAGTATATGAGTGAGTTCCACTGAAAAACTTAGAATATAAGAAACGCACATTGTAGTACATAGTATATGAGTGAGTTGCACTGAAAAACTTAGAATATAAGAAACGCACAGTGTAGTACATAGTATATGAGTGAGTTGCACTGAAAAACTTAGAATATAAGAAACGCACAGTGTAGTACATAATATATGAGTGAGTTGCACTGAAAAACTTAGAATTTACTGAAAAACCCGCATTACACGAAATGCACAGTGTAGTACATAGTATATGAGTGAGTTGCACTGAAAAACTTAGAATATAAGAAACGCACAGTGTAGTACATAGTATATGAGTGAGTTCCACTGAAAAACTTAGAATATAAGAAACGCACATTGTAGTACATAGTATATGAGTGAGTTGCACTGAAAAACTTAGAATATAAGAAACGCACAGTGTAGTACATAGTATATGAGTGAGTTGCACTAAAAAACTTAGAATATAAGAAACGCACATTGTAGTACATAGTATATGAGTGAGTTGCAATGAAAAACTTAGAATATAAGAAACGCACAGTGTAGTACATAGTATATGAGTGAGTTGCACTGAAAAACTTAGAATTTAAGAAACGCACAGTGTAGTACATAGTATATGAGTGAGTTCCACTGAAAAACTTAGAATATAAGAAACGCACATTGTAGTACATAGTATATGAGTGAGTTGCACTGAAAAACTTAGAATATAAGAAACGCACAGTGTAGTACATAGTATATGAGTGAGTTGCACTGAAAAACTTAGAATATAAGAAACGCACAGTGTAGTACATAGTATATGAGTGAGTTGCACTGAAAAACTTAGAATATAAGAAACGCACAGTGTAGTACATAGTATATGAGTGAGTTGCACTGAAAAACTTAGAATTTAAGAAACGCACAGTGTAGTACATAGTATATGAGTGAGTTCCACTGAAAAACTTAGAATATAAGAAACGCACATTGTAGTACATAGTATATGAGTGAGTTGCACTGAAAAACTTAGAATATAAGAAACGCACAGTGTAGTACATAGTATATGAGTGAGTTGCACTGAAAAACTTAGAATATAAGAAACGCACAGTGTACTACATAGTATATGAGTGAGTTCCACTGAAAAACTTAGAATATAAGAAACGCACAGTGTAGTACATAGTATATGAGTGAGTTGCACTGAAAAACTTAGAATATAAGAAACGCACAGTGTAGTACATAGTATATGAGTGAGTTGCACTGAAAAACTTAGAATATAAGAAACGCACAGTGTAGTACATAGTATATGAGTGAGTTGCACTGAAAAACTTAGAATATAAGAAACGCACAGTGTAGTACATAGTATATGAGTGAGTTGCACTGAAAAACTTAGAATATAAGAAACGCACAGTGTAGTACATAGTATATGAGTGAGTTGCACTGAAAAACTTAGAATATAAGAAACGCACAGTGTAGTACATAGTATATGAGTGAGTTGCACTGAAAAACTTAGAATATAAGAAAAGCACAGTGTAGTACATAGTATATGAGTGAGTTGCACTGAAAAACTTAGAATTTAAAAAACGCACAGTGTAGTACATAGTATATGAGTGAGTTGCACTGAAAAACGTAGAATTTAAGAAACGCACAGTGTAGTACATAGTATATGAGTGAGTTGCACTGAAAAATTTAGAATATAAGAAACGCACATTGTAGTACATAGTATATGAGTGAGTTGCACTGAAAAACTTAGAATATAAGAAACGCACAGTGTAGTATATAGTATATGAGTGAGTTGCACTGAAAAACTTAGTATTTACTGAAAAACCCGCATTACACGAAATGCACAGTGTAGTACATAGTATATGAGTGAGTTGCACTGAAAAACTTAGAATATAAGAAACGCACAGTGTAGTACATAGTATATGAGTGAGTTGCTCTGAAAAACTTAGAATATAAGAAACGCACAGTGTAGTACATAGTATATGAGTGAGTTGCACTGAAAAACTTAGAATATAAGAAAAGCACAGTGTAGTACATAGTATATGAGTGAGTTGCACTGAAAAACTTAGAATTTAAAAAACGGACAGTGTAGTACATAGTATATGAGTGAGTTGCACTGAAAAACTTAGAATTTAAGAAACGCACAGTGTAGTACATAGTATATGAGTGAGTTGCACTGAAAAATTTAGAATATAAGAAACGCACATTGTAGTACATAGTATATGAGTGAGTTGCACTGAAAAACTTAGAATATAAGAAACGCACAGTGTAGTACATAGTATATGAGTGAGTTGCACTGAAAAACTTAGTATTTACTGAAAAACCCGCATTACACGAAATGCACAGTGTAGTACATAGTATATGAGTGAGTTGCACTGAAAAACTTAGAATATAAGAAACGCACAGTGTAGTACATAGTATATGAGTGAGTTGCACTGAAAAACTTAGAATTTAAGAAACGCACAGTGTAGTACATAGTATATGAGTGAGTTCCACTGAAAAACTTAGAATATAAGAAACGCACAGTGTAGTACATAGTATATGAGTGAGTTGCACTGAAAAACTTAGAATATAAGAAACGCACAGTGTAGTACATAGTATATGAGTGAGTTGCACTGAAAAACTTAGAATATAAGAAACGCACAGTGTAGTACATAATATATGAGTGAGTTGCACTGAAAAACTTAGAATTTACTGAAAAACCCGCATTACACGAAATGCACAGTGTAGTACATAGTATATGAGTGAGTTGCACTGAAAAACTTAGAATATAAGAAACGCACAGTGTAGTACATAGTATATGAGTGAGTTGCACTGAAAAACTTAGAATATAAGAAACGCACATTGTAGTACATAGTATATGAGTGAGTTCCACTGAAAAACTTAGAATATAAGAAACGCACATTGTAGTACATAGTATATGAGTGAGTTGCACAAAAACTTAGAATATAAGAAACGCACAGTGTAGTACATAGTATATGAGTGAGTTGCACTGAAAAACTTAGAATATAAGAAACGCACAGTGTAGTACATAGTATATGAGTGAGTTGCACTGAAAAACTTAGAATATAAGAAACGCACAGTGTAGTACATAGTATATGAGTGAGTTGCACTGAAAAACTTAGAATTTAAGAAACGCACAGTGTAGTACATAGTATATGAGTGAGTTCCACTGAAAAACTTAGAATATAAGAAACGCACATTGTAGTACATAGTATATGAGTGAGTTGCACTGAAAAACTTAGAATATAAGAAACGCACAGTGTAGTACATAGTATATGAGTGAGTTGCACTGAAAAACTTAGAATATAAGAAACGCACAGTGTACTACATAGTATATGAGTGAGTTCCACTGAAAAACTTAGAATATAAGAAAAGCACAGTGTAGTACATAGTATATGAGTGAGTTGCACTGAAAAACTTAGAATTTAAAAAACGCACAGTGTAGTACATAGTATATGAGTGAGTTGCACTGAAAAATTTAGAATATAAGAAACGCACATTGTAGTACATAGTATATGAGTGAGTTGCACTGAAAAACTTAGAATATAAGAAACGCACAGTGTAGTACATAGTATATGAGTGAGTTGCACTGAAAAACTTAGAATATAAGAAAAGCACAGTGTAGTACATAGTATATGAGTGAGTTGCACTGAAAAACTTAGAATTTAAGAAACGCACAGTGTAGTACATAGTATATGAGTGAGTTGCACTGAAAAATTTAGAATATAAGAAACGCACATTGTAGTACATAGTATATGAGTGAGTTGCACTGAAAAACTTAGAATATAAGAAACGCACAGTGTAGTACATAGTATATGAGTGAGTTGCACTGAAAAACTTAGAATATAAGAAACGCACAGTGTAGTACATAGTATATGAGTGAGTTGCACTGAAAAACTTAGAATATAAGAAACGCACAGTGTAGTACATAATATATGAGTGAGTTGCACTGAAAAACTTAGAATTTACTGAAAAACCCGCATTACACGAAATGCACAGTGTAGTACATAGTATATGAGTGAGTTGCACTGAAAAACTTAGAATATAAGAAATGCACAGTGTAGTACATAGTATATGAGTGAGTTCCACTGAAAAACTTAGAATATAAGAAACGCACATTGTAGTACATAGTATATGAGTGAGTTGCACTGAAAAACTTAGAATATAAGAAACGCACAGTGTAGTACATAGTATATGAGTGAGTTGCACTGAAAAACTTAGAATATAAGAAACGCACAGTGTAGTACATAGTATATGAGTGAGTTGCACTGAAAAACTTAGAATATAAGAAACGCACAGTGTAGTACATAGTATATGAGTGAGTTGCACTGAAAAACTTAGAATTTAAGAAACGCACAGTGTAGTACATAGTATATGAGTGAGTTCCACTGAAAAACTTAGAATATAAGAAACGCACATTGTAGTACATAGTATATGAGTGAGTTGCACTGAAAAACTTAGAATATAAGAAACGCACAGTGTAGTACATAGTATATGAGTGAGTTGCACTGAAAAACTTAGAATATAAGAAACGCACAGTGTACTACATAGTATATGAGTGAGTTCCACTGAAAAACTTAGAATATAAGAAACGCACAGTGTAGTACATAGTATATGAGTGAGTTGCACTGAAAAACTTAGAATATAAGAAACGCACAGTGTAGTACATAGTATATGAGTGAGTTGCACTGAAAAACTTAGAATATAAGAAACGCACAGTGTAGTACATAGTATATGAGTGAGTTGCACTGAAAAACTTAGAATATAAGAAACGCACAGTGTAGTACATAGTATATGAGTGAGTTGCACTGAAAAACTTAGAATATAAGAAACGCACAGTGTAGTACATAGTATATGAGTGAGTTGCACTGAAAAACTTAGAATATAAGAAACGCACAGTGTAGTACATAGTATATGAGTGAGTTGCACTGAAAAACTTAGAATTTAAAAAACGCACAGTGTAGTACATAGTATATGAGTGAGTTGCACTGAAAAACTTAGAATTTAAGAAATGCACAGTGTAGTACATAGTATATGAGTGAGTTGCACTGAAAAATTTAGAATATAAGAAACGCACATTGTAGTACATAGTATATGAGTGAGTTGCACTGAAAAACTTAGAATATAAGAAACGCACAGTGTAGTACATAGTATATGAGTGAGTTGCACTGAAAAACTTAGTATTTACTGAAAAACCCGCATTACACGAAATGCACAGTGTAGTACATAGTATATGAGTGAGTTGCACTGAAAAACTTAGAATATAAGAAACGCACAGTGTAGTACATAGTATATGAGTGAGTTGCACTGAAAAACTTAGAATTTACTGAAAAACCCGCATTACACGAAATGCACAGTGTAGTACATAGTATATGAGTGAGTTGCACTGAAAAACTTAGAATATAAGAAACGCACAGTGTAGTACATAGTATATGAGTGAGTTGCACTGAAAAACTTAGAATATAAGAAACGCACAGTGTAGTACATAGTATATGAGTGAGTTGCACTGAAAAACTTAGAATTTAAGAAACGCACAGTGTAGTACATAGTATATGAGTGAGTTCCACTGAAAAACTTAGAATATAAGAAACGCACATTGTAGTACATAGTATATGAGTGAGTTGCACTGAAAAACTTAGAATATAAGAAACGCACAGTGTAGTACATAGTATATGAGTGAGTTGCACTGAAAAACTTAGAATATAAGAAACGCACAGTGTAGTACATAATATATGAGTGAGTTGCACTGAAAAACTTAGAATTTACTGAAAAACCCGCATTACACGAAATGCACAGTGTAGTACATAGTATATGAGTGAGTTGCACTGAAAAACTTAGAATATAAGAAACGCACAGTGTAGTACATAGTATATGAGTGAGTTGCACTGAAAAACTTAGAATATAAGAAACGCACATTGTAGTACATAGTATATGAGTGAGTTCCACTGAAAAACTTAGAATATAAGAAACGCACATTGTAGTACATAGTATATGAGTGAGTTGCACAAAAACTTAGAATATAAGAAACGCACAGTGTAGTACATAGTATATGAGTGAGTTGCACTGAAAAACTTAGAATATAAGAAACGCACAGTGTAGTACATAGTATATGAGTGAGTTGCACTGAAAAACTTAGAATATAAGAAACGCACAGTGTAGTACATAGTATATGAGTGAGTTGCACTGAAAAACTTAGAATTTAAGAAACGCACAGTGTAGTACATAGTATATGAGTGAGTTCCACTGAAAAACTTAGAATATAAGAAACGCACATTGTAGTACATAGTATATGAGTGAGTTGCACTGAAAAACTTAGAATATAAGAAACGCACAGTGTAGTACATAGTATATGAGTGAGTTGCACTGAAAAACTTAGAATATAAGAAACGCACAGTGTACTACATAGTATATGAGTGAGTTCCACTGAAAAACTTAGAATATAAGAAAAGCACAGTGTAGTACATAGTATATGAGTGAGTTGCACTGAAAAACTTAGAATTTAAAAAACGCACAGTGTAGTACATAGTATATGAGTGAGTTGCACTGAAAAATTTAGAATATAAGAAACGCACATTGTAGTACATAGTATATGAGTGAGTTGCACTGAAAAACTTAGAATATAAGAAACGCACAGTGTAGTACATAGTATATGAGTGAGTTGCACTGAAAAACTTAGAATATAAGAAAAGCACAGTGTAGTACATAGTATATGAGTGAGTTGCACTGAAAAACTTAGAATTTAAGAAACGCACAGTGTAGTACATAGTATATGAGTGAGTTGCACTGAAAAATTTAGAATATAAGAAACGCACATTGTAGTACATAGTATATGAGTGAGTTGCACTGAAAAACTTAGAATATAAGAAACGCACAGTGTAGTACATAGTATATGAGTGAGTTGCACTGAAAAACTTAGTATTTACTGAAAAACCCGCATTACACCAAATGCACAGTGTAGTACATAGTATATGAGTGAGTTGCACTGAAAAACTTAGAATATAAGAAACGCACAGTGTAGTACATAGTATATGAGTGAGTTGCACTGAAAAACTTAGAATTTACTGAAAAACCCGCATTACACGAAATGCACAGTGTAGTACATAGTATATGAGTGAGTTGCACTGAAAAACTTAGAATATAAGAAACGCACAGTGTAGTACATAGTATATGAGTGAGTTGCACTGAAAAACTTAGAATATAAGAAACGCACAGTGTAGTACATAGTATATGAGTGAGTTGCACTGAAAAACTTAGAATTTAAGAAACGCACAGTGTAGTACATAGTATATGAGTGAGTTCCACTGAAAAACTTAGAATATAAGAAACGCACATTGTAGTACATAGTATATGAGTGAGTTGCACTGAAAAACTTAGAATATAAGAAACGCACAGTGTAGTACATAGTATATGAGTGAGTTGCACTGAAAAACTTAGAATATAAGAAACGCACAGTGTAGTACATAATATATGAGTGAGTTGCACTGAAAAACTTAGAATTTACTGAAAAACCCGCATTACACGAAATGCACAGTGTAGTACATAGTATATGAGTGAGTTGCACTGAAAAACTTAGAATATAAGAAACGCACAGTGTAGTACATAGTATATGAGTGAGTTGCACTGAAAAACTTAGAATATAAGAAACGCACATTGTAGTACATAGTATATGAGTGAGTTCCACTGAAAAACTTAGAATATAAGAAACGCACATTGTAGTACATAGTATATGAGTGAGTTGCACTGAAAAACTTAGAATATAAGAAACGCACAGTGTAGTACATAGTATATGAGTGAGTTGCACTGAAAAACTTAGAATATAAGAAACGCACAGTGTAGTACATAGTATATGAGTGAGTTGCACTGAAAAACTTAGAATATAAGAAACGCACAGTGTAGTACATAGTATATGAGTGAGTTGCACTGAAAAACTTAGAATTTAAGAAACGCACAGTGTAGTACATAGTATATGAGTGAGTTCCACTGAAAAACTTAGAATATAAGAAACGCACATTGTAGTACATAGTATATGAGTGAGTTGCACTGAAAAACTTAGAATATAAGAAACGCACAGTGTAGTACATAGTATATGAGTGAGTTGCACTGAAAAACTTAGAATATAAGAAACGCACAGTGTACTACATAGTATATGAGTGAGTTCCACTGAAAAACTTAGAATATAAGAAAAGCACAGTGTAGTACATAGTATATGAGTGAGTTGCACTGAAAAACTTAGAATTTAAAAAACGCACAGTGTAGTACATAGTATATGAGTGAGTTGCACTGAAAAATTTAGAATATAAGAAACGCACATTGTAGTACATAGTATATGAGTGAGTTGCACTGAAAAACTTAGAATATAAGAAACGCACAGTGTAGTACATAGTATATGAGTGAGTTGCACTGAAAAACTTAGAATATAAGAAAAGCACAGTGTAGTACATAGTATATGAGTGAGTTGCACTGAAAAACTTAGAATTTAAGAAACGCACAGTGTAGTACATAGTATATGAGTGAGTTGCACTGAAAAATTTAGAATATAAGAAACGCACATTGTAGTACATAGTATATGAGTGAGTTGCACTGAAAAACTTAGAATATAAGAAACGCACAGTGTAGTACATAGTATATGAGTGAGTTGCACTGAAAAACTTAGTATTTACTGAAAAACCCGCATTACACGAAATGCACAGTGTAGTACATAGTATATGAGTGAGTTGCACTGAAAAACTTAGAATATAAGAAACGCACAGTGTAGTACATAGTATATGAGTGAGTTGCACTGAAAAACTTAGAATTTACTGAAAAACCGGCATTACACGAAATGCACAGTGTAGTACATAGTGTATGAGTGAGTTGCACTGAAAAACTTAGAATATAAGAAACGCACAGTGTAGTACATAGTATATGAGTGAGTTGCACTGAAAAACTTAGAATATGAGAAACGCACAGTGTAGTACATAGTATATGAGTGAGTTGCACTGAAAAACTTAGAATATAAGAAACGCACAGTGTAGTACATAGTATATGAGTGAGTTCCACTGAAAAACTTAGAATATAAGAAACGCACATTGTAGTACATAGTATATGAGTGAGTTGCACTGAAAAACTTAGAATATAAGAAACGCACAGTGTAGTACATAGTATATGAGTGAGTTGCACTGAAAAACTTAGAATATAAGAAACGCACAGTGTAGTACATAATATATGAGTGAGTTGAACTGAAAAACTTAGAATTTACTGAAAAACCCGCATTACAGGAAATGCACAATGTAGTAGATAGTATATGAGTGAGTTGCACTGAAAAACTTAGAATATAAGAAACGCACAGTGTAGTACATAGTATATGAGTGAGTTGCATTGAAAAACTTAGAATATAAGAAACGCACAATGTAGTACATAGTATATGAGTGAGTTGCACTGAAAAACTTAGAATATAAGAAACGCACAGTGTAGTACATAGTATATGAGTGAGTTGCACTGAAAAACTTAGAATATAAGAATCGCACAGTGTAGTACATAGTATATGAGTGAGTTGCACTGAAAAACTTAGAATTTAAGAAACGCACAGTGTAGTACATAGTATATGAGTGAGTTCCACTGAAAAACTTAGAATATAAGAAACGCACATTGTAGTACATAGTATATGAGAGAGTTGCACTGAAAAACTTAGAATATAAGAAACGCACAGTGTAGTACATAGTATATGAGTGAGTTGCACTGAAAAACTTAGAATATAAGAAACGCACAGTGTACTACATAGTATATGAGTGAGTTCCACTGAAAAACTTAGAATATAAGAAACGCACAGTGTAGTACATAGTATATGAGTGAGTTGCACTGAAAAACTTAGAATATAAGAAACGCACAGTGTAGTACATAGTATATGAGTGAGTTGCACTGAAAAACTTAGAATATAAGAAACGCACAGTGTAGTACATAGTATATGAGTGAGTTGCACTGAAAAACTTAGAATATAAGAAACGCACAGTGTAGTACATAGTATATGAGTGAGTTGCACTGAAAAACTTAGAATATAAGAAACGCACAGTGTAGTACATAGTATATGAGTGAGTTGCACTGAAAAACTTAGAATATAAGAAACGCACAGTGTAGTACATAGTATATGAGTGAGTTGCACTGAAAAACTTAGAATATAAGAAAAGCACAATGTAGTACATAGTATATGAGTGAGTTGCACTGAAAAACTTAGAATTTAAAAAACGCACAGTGTAGTACATAGTATATGAGTGAGTTGCACTGAAAAACTTAGAATTTAAGAAATGCACAGTGTAGTACATAGTATATGAGTGAGTTGCACTGAAAAATTTAGAATATAAGAAACGCACATTGTAGTACATAGTATATGAGTGAGTTGCACTGAAAAACTTAGAATATAAGAAACGCACAGTGTAGTACATAGTATATGAGTGAGTTGCACTGAAAAACTTAGTATTTACTGAAAAACCCGCATTACACGAAATGCACAGTGTAGTACATAGTATATGAGTGAGTTGCACTGAAAAACTTAGAATATAAGAAACGCACAGTGTAGTACATAGTATATGAGTGAGTTGCACTGAAAAACTTAGAATTTACTGAAAAACCCGCATTACACGAAATGCACAGTGTAGTACATAGTATATGAGTGAGTTGCACTGAAAAACTTAGAATATAAGAAACGCACAGTGTAGTACATAGTATATGAGTGAGTTGCACTGAAAAACTTAGAATATAAGAAACGCACAGTGTAGTACATAGTATATGAGTGAGTTGCACTGAAAAACTTAGAATTTAAGAAACGCACAGTGTAGTACATAGTATATGAGTGAGTTCCACTGAAAAACTTAGAATATAAGAAACGCACAGTGTAGTACATAGTATATGAGTGAGTTGCACTGAAAAACTTAGAATATAAGAAACGCACAGTGTAGTACATAGTATATGAGTGAGTTGCACTGAAAAACTTAGAATATAAGAAACGCACAGTGTAGTACATAGTATATGAGTGAGTTGCACTGAAAAACTTAGAATATAAGAAACGCACAGTGTAGTACATAGTATATGAGTGAGTTGCACTGAAAAACTTAGAATATAAGAAACGCACAGTGTAGTACATAGTATATGAGTGAGTTGCACTGAAAAACTTAGAATATAAGAAACGCACAGTGTAGTACATAGTATATGAGTGAGTTGCACTGAAAAACTTAGAATATAAGAAAAGCACAGTGTAGTACATAGTATATGAGTGAGTTGCACTGAAAAACTTAGAATTTAAAAAACGCACAGTGTAGTACATAGTATATGAGTGAGTTGCACTGAAAAACTTAGAATTTAAGAAATGCACAGTGTAGTACATAGTATATGAGTGAGTTGCACTGAAAAATTTAGAATATAAGAAACGCACATTGTAGTACATAGTATATGAGTGAGTTGCACTGAAAAACTTAGAATATAAGAAACGCACAGTGTAGTACATAGTATATGAGTGAGTTGCACTGAAAAACTTAGTATTTACTGAAAAACCCGCATTACACGAAATGCACAGTGTAGTACATAGTATATGAGTGAGTTGCACTGAAAAACTTAGAATATAAGAAACGCACAGTGTAGTACATAGTATATGAGTGAGTTGCACTGAAAAACTTAGAATTTACTGAAAAACCCGCATTACACGAAATGCACAGTGTAGTACATAGTATATGAGTGAGTTGCACTGAAAAACTTAGAATATAAGAAACGCACAGTGTAGTACATAGTATATGAGTGAGTTGCACTGAAAAACTTAGAATATAAGAAACGCACAGTGTAGTACATAGTATATGAGTGAGTTGCACTGAAAAACTTAGAATTTAAGAAACGCACAGTGTAGTACATAGTATATGAGTGAGTTCCACTGAAAAACTTAGAATATAAGAAACGCACATTGTAGTACATAGTATATGAGTGAGTTGCACTGAAAAACTTAGAATATAAGAAACGCACAGTGTAGTACATAGTATATGAGTGAGTTGCACTGAAAAACTTAGAATATAAGAAACGCACAGTGTAGTACATAATATATGAGTGAGTTGCACTGAAAAACTTAGAATTTACTGAAAAACCCGCATTACACGAAATGCACAGTGTAGTACATAGTATATGCGTGAGTTGCACTGAAAACCTTAGAATATAAGAAACGCACAGTGTAGTACATAGTATATGAGTGAGTTCCACTGAAAAACTTAGAATATAAGAAACGCACATTGTAGTACATAGTATATGAGTGAGTTCCACTGAAAAACTTAGAATATAAGAAACGCACATTGTAGTACATAGTATATGAGTGAGTTGCACTGAAAAACTTAGAATATAAGAAACGCACAGTGTAGTACATAGTATATGAGTGAGTTGCACTGAAAAACTTAGAATATAAGAAACGCACAGTGTAGTACATAGTATATGAGTGAGTTGCACTGAAAAACTTAGAATATAAGAAACGCACAGTGTAGTACATAGTATATGAGTGAGTTGCACTGAAAAACTTAGAATTTAAGAAACGCACAGTGTAGTACATAGTATATGAGTGAGTTCCACTGAAAAACTTAGAATATAAGAAACGCACATTGTAGTACATAGTATATGAGTGAGTTGCACTGAAAAACTTAGAATATAAGAAACGCACAGTGTAGTACATAGTATATGAGTGAGTTGCACTGAAAAACTTAGAATATAAGAAACGCACAGTGTACTACATAGTATATGAGTGAGTTCCACTGAAAAACTTAGAATATAAGAAAAGCACAGTGTAGTACATAGTATATGAGTGAGTTGCACTGAAAAACTTAGAATTTAAAAAACGCACAGTGTAGTACATAGTATATGAGTGAGTTGCACTGAAAAATTTAGAATATAAGAAACGCACATTGTAGTACATAGTATATGAGTGAGTTGCACTGAAAAACTTAGAATATAAGAAACGCACAGTGTAGTACATAGTATATGAGTGAGTTGCACTGAAAAACTTAGAATATAAGAAAAGCACAGTGTAGTACATAGTATATGAGTGAGTTGCACTGAAAAACTTAGAATTTAAGAAACGCACAGTGTAGTACATAGTATATGAGTGAGTTGCACTGAAAAATTTAGAATATAAGAAACGCACATTGTAGTACATAGTATATGAGTGAGTTGCACTGAAAAACTTAGAATATAAGAAACGCACAGTGTAGTACATAGTATATGAGTGAGTTGCACTGAAAAACTTAGTATTTACTGAAAAACCCGCATTACACGAAATGCACAGTGTAGTACATAGTATATGAGTGAGTTGCACTGAAAAATTAGAATATAAGAAACGCACAGTGTAGTCCATAGTATATGAGTGAGTTGCACTGAAAAACTTAGAATATAAGAAACGCACAGTGTAGTACATAGTATATGAGTGAGTTGCACTGAAAAACTTAGAATATAAGAAACGCACAGTGTAGTACATAGTATATGAGTGAGTTGCACTGAAAAACTTAGAATATAAGAAACGCACAGTGTAGTACATAGTATATGAGTGAGTTGCACAAAAACTTAGAATATAAGAAACGCACAGTGTAGTACATAGTATATGAGTGAGTTGCACTGAAAAACTTAGAATATAAGAAACGCACAGTGTAGTACATAGTATATGAGTGAGTTGCACTGAAAAACTTAGAATATAAGAAACGCACAGTGTAGTACATAGTATATGAGTGAGTTGCACTGAAAAACTTAGAATTTAAGAAACGCACAGTGTAGTACATAGTATATGAGTGAGTTCCACTGAAAAACTTAGAATATAAGAAACGCACATTGTAGTACATAGTATATGAGTGAGTTGCACTGAAAAACTTAGAATATAAGAAACGCACAGTGTAGTACATAGTATATGAGTGAGTTGCACTGAAAAACTTAGAATATAAGAAACGCACAGTGTACTACATAGTATATGAGTGAGTTCCACTGAAAAACTTAGAATATAAGAAAAGCACAGTGTAGTACATAGTATATGAGTGAGTTGCACTGAAAAACTTAGAATTTAAAAAACGCACAGTGTAGTACATAGTATATGAGTGAGTTGCACTGAAAAATTTAGAATATAAGAAACGCACATTGTAGTACATAGTATATGAGTGAGTTGCACTGAAAAACTTAGAATATAAGAAACGCACAGTGTAGTACATAGTATATGAGTGAGTTGCACTGAAAAACTTAGAATATAAGAAAAGCACAGTGTAGTACATAGTATATGAGTGAGTTGCACTGAAAAACTTAGAATTTAAGAAACGCACAGTGTAGTACATAGTATATGAGTGAGTTGCACTGAAAAATTTAGAATATAAGAAACGCACATTGTAGTACATAGTATATGAGTGAGTTGCACTGAAAAACTTAGAATATAAGAAACGCACAGTGTAGTACATAGTATATGAGTGAGTTGCACTGAAAAACTTAGAATATAAGAAACGCACAGTGTAGTACATAGTATATGAGTGAGTTGCACTGAAAAACTTAGAATATAAGAAACGCACAGTGTAGTACATAATATATGAGTGAGTTGCACTGAAAAACTTAGAATTTACTGAAAAACCCGCATTACACGAAATGCACAGTGTAGTACATAGTATATGAGTGAGTTGCACTGAAAAACTTAGAATATAAGAAACGCACAGTGTAGTACATAGTATATGAGTGAGTTCCACTGAAAAACTTAGAATATAAGAAACGCACATTGTAGTACATAGTATATGAGTGAGTTGCACTGAAAAACTTAGAATATAAGAAACGCACAGTGTAGTACATAGTATATGAGTGAGTTGCACTGAAAAACTTAGAATATAAGAAACGCACAGTGTAGTACATAGTATATGAGTGAGTTGCACTGAAAAACTTAGAATATAAGAAACGCACAGTGTAGTACATAGTATATGAGTGAGTTGCACTGAAAAACTTAGAATTTAAGAAACGCACAGTGTAGTACATAGTATATGAGTGAGTTCCACTGAAAAACTTAGAATATAAGAAACGCACATTGTAGTACATAGTATATGAGAGAGTTGCACTGAAAAACTTAGAATATAAGAAACGCACAGTGTAGTACATAGTATATGAGTGAGTTGCACTGAAAAACTTAGAATATAAGAAACGCACAGTGTACTACATAGTATATGAGTGAGTTCCACTGAAAAACTTAGAATATAAGAAACGCACAGTGTAGTACATAGTATATGAGTGAGTTGCACTGAAAAACTTAGAATATAAGAAACGCACAGTGTAGTACATAGTATATGAGTGAGTTGCACTGAAAAACTTAGAATATAAGAAACGCACAGTGTAGTACATAGTATATGAGTGAGTTGCACTGAAAAACTTAGAATATAAGAAACGCACAGTGTAGTACATAGTATATGAGTGAGTTGCACTGAAAAACTTAGAATATAAGAAACGCACAGTGTAGTACATAGTATATGAGTGAGTTGCACTGAAAAACTTAGAATATAAGAAACGCACAGTGTAGTACATAGTATATGAGTGAGTTGCACTGAAAAACTTAGAATATAAGAAAAGCACAGTGTAGTACATATTATATGAGTGAGTTGCACTGAAAAACTTAGAATTTAAAAAACGCACAGTGTAGTACATAGTATATGAGTGAGTTGCACTGAAAAACTTAGAATTTAAGAAATGCACAGTGTAGTACATAGTATATGAGTGAGTTGCACTGAAAAATTTAGAATATAAGAAACGCACATTGTAGTACATAGTATATGAGTGAGTTGCACTGAAAAACTTAGAATATAAGAAACGCACAGTGTAGTACATAGTATATGAGTGAGTTGCACTGAAAAACTTAGTATTTACTGAAAAACCCGCATTACACGAAATGCACAGTGTAGTACATAGTATATGAGTGAGTTGCACTGAAAAACTTAGAATATAAGAAACGCACAGTGTAGTACATAGTATATGAGTGAGTTGCACTGAAAAACTTAGAATTTACTGAAAAACCCGCATTACACGAAATGCACAGTGTAGTACATAGTATATGAGTGAGTTGCACTGAAAAACTTAGAATATAAGAAACGCACAGTGTAGTACATAGTATATGAGTGAGTTGCACTGAAAAACTTAGAATATAAGAAACGCACAGTGTAGTACATAGTATATGAGTGAGTTGCACTGAAAAACTTAGAATTTAAGAAACGCACAGTGTAGTACATAGTATATGAGTGAGTTCCACTGAAAAACTTAGAATATAAGAAACGCACATTGTAGTACATAGTATATGAGTGAGTTGCACTGAAAAACTTAGAATATAAGAAACGCACAGTGTAGTACATAGTATATGAGTGAGTTGCACTGAAAAACTTAGAATATAAGAAACGCACAGTGTAGTACATAATATATGAGTGAGTTGCACTGAAAAACTTAGAATTTACTGAAAAACCCGCATTACACGAAATGCACAGTGTAGTACATAGTATATGAGTGAGTTGCACTGAAAAACTTAGAATATAAGAAACGCACAGTGTAGTACATAGTATATGAGTGAGTTCCACTGAAAAACTTAGAATATAAGAAACGCACATTGTAGTACATAGTATATGAGTGAGTTCCACTGAAAAACTTAGAATATAAGAAACGCACATTGTAGTACATAGTATATGAGTGAGTTGCACTGAAAAACTTAGAATATAAGAAACGCACAGTGTAGTACATAGTATATGAGTGAGTTGCACTGAAAAACTTAGAATATAAGAAAAGCACAGTGTAGTACATAGTATATGAGTGAGTTGCACTGAAAAACTTAGAATTTAAGAAACGCACAGTGTAGTACATAGTATATGAGTGAGTTGCACTGAAAAATTTAGAATATAAGAAACGCACATTGTAGTACATAGTATATGAGTGAGTTGCACTGAAAAACTTAGAATATAAGAAACGCACAGTGTAGTACATAGTATATGAGTGAGTTGCACTGAAAAACTTAGTATTTACTGAAAAACCCGCATTACACGAAATGCACAGTGTAGTACATAGTATATGAGTGAGTTGCACTGAAAAACTTAGAATATAAGAAACGCACAGTGTAGTACATAGTATATGAGTGAGTTGCACTGAAAAACTTAGAATTTACTGAAAAACCGGCATTACACGAAATGCACAGTGTAGTACATAGTGTATGAGTGAGTTGCACTGAAAAACTTAGAATATAAGAAACGCACAGTGTAGTACATAGTATATGAGTGAGTTGCACTGAAAAACTTAGAATATGAGAAACGCACAGTGTAGTACATAGTATATGAGTGAGTTGCACTGAAAAACTTAGAATATAAGAAAGGCACAGTGTAGTACATAATATATGAGTGAGTTGAACTGAAAAACTTAGAATTTACTGAAAAACCCGCATTACAGGAAATGCACAGTGTAGTAGATAGTATATGAGTGAGTTGCACTGAAAAACTTAGAATATAAGAAACGCACAGTGTAGTACATAGTATATGAGTGAGTTGCATTGAAAAACTTAGAATATAAGAAACGCACAGTGTAGTACATAGTATATGAGTGAGTTGCACTGAAAAACTTAGAATATAAGAAACGCACAGTGTAGTACATAGTATATGAGTGAGTTGCACAGAAAAACTTAGAATATAAGAAACGCACAGTGTAGTACATAGTATATGAGTGAGTTGCACTGAAAAACTTAGAATATAAGAAACGCACAGTGTAGTACATAGTATATGAGTGAGTTGCACTGAAAAACTTAGAATATAAGAAACGCACAGTGTAGTACATATTATATGAGTGAGTTGCACTGAAAAACTTAGAATTTACTGAAAAACCCGCATTACACGAAATGCACAGTGTAGTACATAGTATATGAGTGAGTTGCACTGAAAAACTTAGAATATAAGAAACGCACAGTGTAGTACATAGTATATGAGTGAGTTGCACAGAAAAACTTAGAATATAAGAAACGCACATTGTAGTACATAGTATATGAGTGAGTTGCACTGAAAAACTTAGAATATAAGAAACGCAGAGTGTAGTACATAGTATATGAGTGAGTTGCACTGAAAAACTTAGAATATAAGAAACGCACAGTGTAGTACATAATATATGAGTGAGTTGCACTGAAAAACTTAGAATTTACTGAAAAACCCGCATTACACGAAATGCACAGTGTAGTACATAGTATATGAGTGAGTTGCACTGAAAAACTTAGAATATAAGAAACGCACAGTGTAGTACATAGTATATGAGTGAGTTGCATTGAATAACTTAGAATATAAGAAACGCACAGTGTAGTACATAGTATATGAGTGAGTTGCACTGAAAAACTTAGAATATAAGGAACGCACAGTGTAGTACATAGTATATGAGTTAGTTGCACAGAAAAACTTAGAATATAAGAAACGCACAGTGTAGTACATAGTATATGAGTGAGTTGCACTGAAAAAATTAGAATATAAAAAACGCACAGTGTAGTACATAGTATATGAGTGAGTTGCACTGAAAAACTTAGAATATAAGAAACGCACAGTGTAGTACATAGTATATGAGTGAGTTGCACTGAAAAACTTAGAATATAAGAAACGCACAATGTAGTACATAGTATATGAGTGAGTTGCACTGAAAAACTTAGAATATAAGAAACGCACAGTGTAGTACATAGTATATGAGTGAGTTGCACTGAAAAACTTAGAATATAAGAAACGCACAGTGTAGTACATAGTATATGAGTGAGTTGCACTGAAAAACTTAGAATATAAGAAACGCACAGTGTAGTACATAATATATGAGTGAGTTGCACTGAAAAACTTAGAATATAAGAAAAGCACAGTGTAGTACAAAGTATATGAGTGAGTTGCACTGAAAAACTTAGAATATAAGAAACGCACAGTGTAGTACATAGTATATGAGTGAGTTGCACTGAAAAACTTAGAATATAAGAAACGCACAGTGTAGTACATAGTATATGAGTGAGTTGCACTGAAAAACTTAGAATATAAGAAACGCACAGTGTAGTACATAGTATATGAGTGAGTTGCACTGAAAAACTTAGAATATAAGAAACGCACAGTGTAGTACATAGTATATGAGTGAGTTGCACTGAAAAACTTAGAATATAAGAAACGCACAGTGTAGTACATAGTATATGAGTGAGTTGCACAAAAACTTAGAATATAAGAAACGCACAGTGTAGTACATAGTATATGAGTGAGTTGCACTGAAAAACTTAGAATATAAGAAACGCACAGTGTAGTACATAGTATATGAGTGAGTTGCACTGAAAAACTTAGAATATAAGAAACGCACAGTGTAGTACATAGTATATGAGTGAGTTGCACTGAAAAACTTAGAATTTAAGAAACGCACAGTGTAGTACATAGTATATGAGTGAGTTCCACTGAAAAACTTAGAATATAAGAAACGCACATTGTAGTACATAGTATATGAGTGAGTTGCACTGAAAAACTTAGAATATAAGAAACGCACAGTGTAGTACATAGTATATGAGTGAGTTGCACTGAAAAACTTAGAATATAAGAAACGCACAGTGTACTACATAGTATATGAGTGAGTTCCACTGAAAAACTTAGAATATAAGAAAAGCACAGTGTAGTACATAGTATATGAGTGAGTTGCACTGAAAAACTTAGAATTTAAAAAACGCACAGTGTAGTACATAGTATATGAGTGAGTTGCACTGAAAAATTTAGAATATAAGAAACGCACATTGTAGTACATAGTATATGAGTGAGTTGCACTGAAAAACTTAGAATATAAGAAACGCACAGTGTAGTACATAGTATATGAGTGAGTTGCACTGAAAAACTTAGAATATAAGAAAAGCACAGTGTAGTACATAGTATATGAGTGAGTTGCACTGAAAAACTTAGAATTTAAGAAACGCACAGTGTAGTACATAGTATATGAGTGAGTTGCACTGAAAAATTTAGAATATAAGAAACGCACATTGTAGTACATAGTATATGAGTGAGTTGCACTGAAAAACTTAGAATATAAGAAACGCACAGTGTAGTACATAGTATATGAGTGAGTTGCACTGAAAAACTTAGAATATAAGAAACGCACAGTGTAGTACATAGTATATGAGTGAGTTGCACTGAAAAACTTAGAATATAAGAAACGCACAGTGTAGTACATAATATATGAGTGAGTTGCACTGAAAAACTTAGAATTTACTGAAAAACCCGCATTACACGAAATGCACAGTGTAGTACATAGTATATGAGTGAGTTGCACTGAAAAACTTAGAATATAAGAAACGCACAGTGTAGTACATAGTATATGAGTGAGTTCCACTGAAAAACTTAGAATATAAGAAACGCACATTGTAGTACATAGTATATGAGTGAGTTGCACTGAAAAACTTAGAATATAAGAAACGCACAGTGTAGTACATAGTATATGAGTGAGTTGCACTGAAAAACTTAGAATATAAGAAACGCACAGTGTAGTACATAGTATATGAGTGAGTTGCACTGAAAAACTTAGAATATAAGAAACGCACAGTGTAGTACATAGTATATGAGTGAGTTGCACTGAAAAACTTAGAATTTAAGAAACGCACAGTGTAGTACATAGTATATGAGTGAGTTCCACTGAAAAACTTAGAATATAAGAAACGCACATTGTAGTACATAGTATATGAGAGAGTTGCACTGAAAAACTTAGAATATAAGAAACGCACAGTGTAGTACATAGTATATGAGTGAGTTGCACTGAAAAACTTAGAATATAAGAAACGCACAGTGTACTACATAGTATATGAGTGAGTTCCACTGAAAAACTTAGAATATAAGAAACGCACAGTGTAGTACATAGTATATGAGTGAGTTGCACTGAAAAACTTAGAATATAAGAAACGCACAGTGTAGTACATAGTATATGAGTGAGTTGCACTGAAAAACTTAGAATATAAGAAACGCACAGTGTAGTACATAGTATATGAGTGAGTTGCACTGAAAAACTTAGAATATAAGAAACGCACAGTGTAGTACATAGTATATGAGTGAGTTGCACTGAAAAACTTAGAATATAAGAAACGCACAGTGTAGTACATAGTATATGAGTGAGTTGCACTGAAAAACTTAGAATATAAGAAACGCACAGTGTAGTACATAGTATATGAGTGAGTTGCACTGAAAAACTTAGAATATAAGAAAAGCACAGTGTAGTACATAGTATATGAGTGAGTTGCACTGAAAAACTTAGAATTTAAAAAACGCACAGTGTAGTACATAGTATATGAGTGAGTTGCACTGAAAAACTTAGAATTTAAGAAATGCACAGTGTAGTACATAGTATATGAGTGAGTTGCACTGAAAAATTTAGAATATAAGAAACGCACATTGTAGTACATAGTATATGAGTGAGTTGCACTGAAAAACTTAGAATATAAGAAACGCACAGTGTAGTACATAGTATATGAGTGAGTTGCACTGAAATACTTAGTATTTACTGAAAAACCCGCATTACACGAAATGCACAGTGTAGTACATAGTATATGAGTGAGTTGCACTGAAAAACTTAGAATATAAGAAACGCACAGTGTAGTACATAGTATATGAGTGAGTTGCACTGAAAAACTTAGAATTTACTGAACAACCCGCATTACACGAAATGCACAGTGTAGTACATAGTATATGAGTGAGTTGCACTGAAAAACTTAGAATATAAGAAACGCACAGTGTAGTACATAGTATATGAGTGAGTTGCACTGAAAAACTTAGAATATAAGAAACGCACAGTGTAGTACATAGTATATGAGTGAGTTGCACTGAAAAACTTAGAATTTAAGAAACGCACAGTGTAGTACATAGTATATGAGTGAGTTCCACTGAAAAACTTAGAATATAAGAAACGCACATTGTAGTACATAGTATATGAGTGAGTTGCACTGAAAAACTTAGAATATAAGAAACGCACAGTGTAGTACATAGTATATGAGTGAGTTGCACTGAAAAACTTAGAATATAAGAAACGCACAGTGTAGTACATAATATATGAGTGAGTTGCACTGAAAAACTTAGAATTTACTGAAAAACCCGCATTACACGAAATGCACAGTGTAGTACATAGTATATGAGTGAGTTGCACTGAAAAACTTAGAATATAAGAAACGCACAGTGTAGTACATAGTATATGAGTGAGTTCCACTGAAAAACTTAGAATATAAGAAACGCACATTGTAGTACATAGTATATGAGTGAGTTCCACTGAAAAACTTAGAATATAAGAAACGCACATTGTAGTACATAGTATATGAGTGAGTTGCACTGAAAAACTTAGAATATAAGAAACGCACAGTGTAGTACATAGTATATGAGTGAGTTGCACTGAAAAACTTAGAATATAAGAAACGCACAGTGTAGTACATAGTATATGAGTGAGTTGCACTGAAAAACTTAGAATATAAGAAACGCACAGTGTAGTACATAGTATATGAGTGAGTTGCACTGAAAAACTTAGAATTTAAGAAACGCACAGTGTAGTACATAGTATATGAGTGAGTTCCACTGAAAAACTTAGAATATAAGAAACGCACATTGTAGTACATAGTATATGAGTGAGTTGCACTGAAAAACTTAGAATATAAGAAACGCACAGTGTAGTACATAGTATATGAGTGAGTTGCACTGAAAAACTTAGAATATAAGAAACGCACAGTGTACTACATAGTATATGAGTGAGTTCCACTGAAAAACTTAGAATATAAGAAAAGCACAGTGTAGTACATAGTATATGAGTGAGTTTCACTGAAAAACTTAGAATTTAAAAAACGCACAGTGTAGTACATAGTATATGAGTGAGTTGCACTGAAAAATTTAGAATATAAGAAACGCACATTGTAGTACATAGTATATGAGTGAGTTGCACTGAAAAACTTAGAATATAAGAAACGCACAGTGTAGTACATAGTATATGAGTGAGTTGCACTGAAAAACTTAGAATATAAGAAAAGCACAGTGTAGTACATAGTATATGAGTGAGTTGCACTGAAAAACTTAGAATTTAAGAAACGCACAGTGTAGTACATAGTATATGAGTGAGTTGCACTGAAAAATTTAGAATATAAGAAACGCACATTGTAGTACATAGTATATGAGTGAGTTGCACTGAAAAACTTAGAATATAAGAAACGCACAGTGTAGTACATAGTATATGAGTGAGTTGCACTGAAAAACTTAGTATTTACTGAAAAACCCGCATTACACGAAATGCACAGTGTAGTACATAGTATATGAGTGAGTTGCACTGAAAAACTTAGAATATAAGAAACGCACAGTGTAGTACATAGTATATGAGTGAGTTGCACTGAAAAACTTAGAATTTACTGAAAAACCGGCATTACACGAAATGCACAGTGTAGTACATAGTGTATGAGTGAGTTGCACTGAAAAACTTAGAATATAAGAAACGCACAGTGTAGTACATAGTATATGAGTGAGTTGCACTGAAAAACTTAGAATATAAGAAACGCACAGTGTAGTACATAGTATATGAGTGAGTTGCACTGAAAAACTTAGAATATAAGAAACGCACAGTGTAGTACATAGTATATGAGTGAGTTGCACAGAAAAACTTAGAATATAAGAAACGCACAGTGTAGTACATAGTATATGAGTGAGTTGCACTGAAAAACTTAGAATATAAGAAACGCACAGTGTAGTACATAGTATATGAGTGAGTTGCACTGAAAAACTTAGAATATAAGAAACGCACAGTGTAGTACATAGTATATGAGTGAGTTGCACTGAAAAACTTAGAATTTACTGAAAAACCCGCATTACACGAAATGCACAGTGTAGTACATAGTATATGAGTGAGTTGCACTGAAAAACTTAGAATATAAGAAACGCACAGTGTAGTACATAGTATATGAGTGAGTTGCACAGAAAAACTTAGAATATAAGAAACGCACATTGTAGTACATAGTATATGAGTGAGTTGCACTGAAAAACTTAGAATATAAGAAACGCACAGTGTAGTACATAGTATATGAGTGAGTTGCACTGAAAAACTTAGAATATAAGAAACGCACAGTGTAGTACATAATATATGAGTGAGTTGCACTGAAAAACTTAGAATTTACTGAAAAACCCGCATTACACGAAATGCACAGTGTAGTACATAGTATATGAGTGAGTTGCACTGAAAAACTTAGAATATAAGAAACGCACAGTGTAGTACATAGTATATGAGTGAGTTGCATTGAATAACTTAGAATATAAGAAACGCACAGTGTAGTACATAGTATATGAGTGAGTTGCACTGAAAAACTTAGAATATAAGAAACGCACAGTGTAGTACATAGTATATGAGTTAGTTGCACAGAAAAACTTAGAATATAAGAAACGCACAGTGTAGTACATAGTATATGAGTGAGTTGCACTGAAAAAATTAGAATATAAGAAACGCACAGTGTAGTACATAGTATATGAGTGAGTTGCACTGAAAAACTTAGAATATAAGAAACGCACAGTGTAGTACATAGTATATGAGTGAGTTGCACTGAAAAACTTAGAATATAAGAAACGCACAATGTAGTACATAGTATATGAGTGAGTTGCACTGAAAAACTTAGAATATAAGAAACGCACAGTGTAGTACATAGTATATGAGTGAGTTGCACTGAAAAATTAGAATATAAGAAACACACAGTGTAGTACATAGTATATGAGTGAGTTGCACTGAAAAACTTAGAATATAAGAAACGCACAGTGTAGTACATAATATATGAGTGAGTTGCACTGAAAAACTTAGAATTTACTGAAAAACCCGCATTACACGAAATGCACAGTGTAGTACATAGTATATGAGTGAGTTGCACTGAAAAACTTAGAATATAAGAAACGCACAGTGTAGTACATAGTATATGAGTGAGTTGCATTGAAAAACTTAGAATATAAGAAACGCACAGTGTAGTACATAGTATATGAGTGAGTTGCACTGAAAAACTTAGAATATAAGAAACGCACAGTGTAGTACATAGTATATGAGTTAGTTGCACAGAAAAACTTAGAATATAAGAAACGCACAGTGTAGTACATAGTATATGAGTGAGTTGCACTGAAAAAATTAGAATATAAGAAACGCACAGTGTAGTACATAGTATATGAGTGAGTTGCACTGAAAAACTTAGAATATAAGAAATGCACAATATAGTACATAGTATATGAATGAGTTGCACTGAAAAACTTAGAATATAAGAAACGCACAGTGTAGTACATAGTATATGAGTGAGTTGCACTGAAAAACTTAGAATATAAGAAACGCACAATGTAGTACATAGTATATGAGTGAGTTGCACTGAAAAACTTAGAATATAAGAAACGCACAGTGTAGTACATAGTATATGAGTGAGTTGCACTGAAAAACCTAGAATATAAGAAACGCACAGTGTAGTACATAGTATATGAGTGAGTTGCACTGAAAAACTTAGAATTTACTGAAAAACCCGCATTACACGAAATGCACAGTGTAGTACATAGTATATGAGTGAGTTGCACTGAAAAACTTAGAATATAAGAAACGCACAGTGTAGTACATAGTATATGACTGAGTTGCACTGAAAAACTTAGAATTTAAGAAACGCACACTGTAGTACATAGTATATGAGTGAGTTGCACTGAAAAACTTAGAATATAAGAAACGCACAGTGTAGTACATAATATATGAGAGAGTTGCACTGAAAAACTTAGAATTTACTGAAAAACCCGCATTACACGAAATGCACAATGTAGTACATAGTATATGAGTGAGTTCCACTGAAAAACTTAGAATATAAGAAACGCACATTGTAGTACATAGTATATGAGTGAGTTGCACTGAAAAACTTAGAATATAAGAAACGCACAGTGTAGTACATAGTATATGAGTGAGTTGCACTGAAAAACTTAGAATATAAGAAACGCACAGTGTAGTACATAGTATATGAGTGAGTTGCACTGAAAAACTTAGAATTTAAGAAACGCACAGTGTAGTACATAGTATATGAGTGAGTTCCACTGAAAAACTTAGAATATAAGAAACGCACATTGTAGTACATAGTATATGAGTGAGTTGCACTGAAAAACTTAGAATATAAGAAACGCACAGTGTAGTACATAGTATATGAGTGAGTTGCACTGAAAAACTTAGAATATAAGAAACGCACAGTGTAGTACATAATATATGAGTGAGTTGCACTGAAAAACTTAGAATTTACTGAAAAACCCGCATTACACGAAATGCACAGTGTAGTACATAGTATATGAGTGAGTTGCACTGAAAAACTTAGAATATAAGAAACGCACAGTGTAGTACATAGTATATGAGTGAGTTCCACTGAAAAACTTAGAATATAAGAAACGCACATTGTAGTACATAGTATATGAGTGAGTTCCACTGAAAAACTTAGAATATAAGAAACGCACATTGTAGTACATAGTATATGAGTGAGTTGCACTGAAAAACTTAGAATATAAGAAACGCACAGTGTAGTACATAGTATATGAGTGAGTTGCACTGAAAAACTTAGAATATAAGAAACGCACAGTGTAGTACATAGTATATGAGTGAGTTGCACTGAAAAACTTAGAATATAAGAAACGCACAGTGTAGTACATAGTATATGAGTGAGTTGCACTGAAAAACTTAGAATTTAAGAAACGCACAGTGTAGTACATAGTATATGAGTGAGTTCCACTGAAAAACTTAGAATATAAGAAACGCACATTGTAGTACATAGTATATGAGTGAGTTGCACTGAAAAACTTAGAATATAAGAAACGCACAGTGTAGTACATAGTATATGAGTGAGTTGCACTGAAAAACTTAGAATATAAGAAACGCACAGTGTACTACATAGTATATGAGTGAGTTCCACTGAAAAACTTAGAATATAAGAAAAGCACAGTGTAGTACATAGTATATGAGTGAGTTTCACTGAAAAACTTAGAATTTAAAAAACGCACAGTGTAGTACATAGTATATGAGTGAGTTGCACTGAAAAATTTAGAATATAAGAAACGCACATTGTAGTACATAGTATATGAGTGAGTTGCACTGAAAAACTTAGAATATAAGAAACGCACAGTGTAGTACATAGTATATGAGTGAGTTGCACTGAAAAACTTAGAATATAAGAAAAGCACAGTGTAGTACATAGTATATGAGTGAGTTGCACTGAAAAACTTAGAATTTAAGAAACGCACAGTGTAGTACATAGTATATGAGTGAGTTGCACTGAAAAATTTAGAATATAAGAAACGCACATTGTAGTACATAGTATATGAGTGAGTTGCACTGAAAAACTTAGAATATAAGAAACGCACAGTGTAGTACATAGTATATGAGTGAGTTGCACTGAAAAACTTAGTATTTACTGAAAAACCCGCATTACACGAAATGCACAGTGTAGTACATAGTATATGAGTGAGTTGCACTGAAAAACTTAGAATATAAGAAACGCACAGTGTAGTACATAGTATATGAGTGAGTTGCACTGAAAAACTTAGAATTTACTGAAAAACCGGCATTACACGAAATGCACAGTGTAGTACATAGTGTATGAGTGAGTTGCACTGAAAAACTTAGAATATAAGAAACGCACAGTGTAGTACATAGTATATGAGTGAGTTGCACTGAAAAACTTAGAATATAAGAAACGCACAGTGTAGTACATAGTATATGAGTGAGTTGCACTGAAAAACTTAGAATATAAGAAACGCACAGTGTAGTACATAGTATATGAGTGAGTTGCACAGAAAAACTTAGAATATAAGAAACGCACAGTGTAGTACATAGTATATGAGTGAGTTGCACTGAAAAACTTAGAATATAAGAAACGCACAGTGTAGTACATAGTATATGAGTGAGTTGCACTGAAAAACTTAGAATATAAGAAACGCACAGTGTAGTACATAGTATATGAGTGAGTTGCACTGAAAAACTTAGAATTTACTGAAAAACCCGCATTACACGAAATGCACAGTGTAGTACATAGTATATGAGTGAGTTGCACTGAAAAACTTAGAATATAAGAAACGCACAGTGTAGTACATAGTATATGAGTGAGTTGCACAGAAAAACTTAGAATATAAGAAACGCACATTGTAGTACATAGTATATGAGTGAGTTGCACTGAAAAACTTAGAATATAAGAAACGCACAGTGTAGTACATAGTATATGAGTGAGTTGCACTGAAAAACTTAGAATATAAGAAACGCACAGTGTAGTACATAATATATGAGTGAGTTGCACTGAAAAACTTAGAATTTACTGAAAAACCCGCATTACACGAAATGCACAGTGTAGTACATAGTATATGAGTGAGTTGCACTGAAAAACTTAGAATATAAGAAACGCACAGTGTAGTACATAGTATATGAGTGAGTTGCATTGAATAACTTAGAATATAAGAAACGCACAGTGTAGTACATAGTATATGAGTGAGTTGCACTGAAAAACTTAGAATATAAGAAACGCACAGTGTAGTACATAGTATATGAGTTAGTTGCACAGAAAAACTTAGAATATAAGAAACGCACAGTGTAGTACATAGTATATGAGTGAGTTGCACTGAAAAAATTAGAATATAAGAAACGCACAGTGTAGTACATAGTATATGAGTGAGTTGCACTGAAAAACTTAGAATATAAGAAACGCACAGTGTAGTACATAGTATATGAGTGAGTTGCACTGAAAAACTTAGAATATAAGAAACGCACAATGTAGTACATAGTATATGAGTGAGTTGCACTGAAAAACTTAGAATATAAGAAACGCACAGTGTAGTACATAGTATATGAGTGAGTTGCACTGAAAAATTAGAATATAAGAAACACACAGTGTAGTACATAGTATATGAGTGAGTTGCACTGAAAAACTTAGAATATAAGAAACGCACAGTGTAGTACATAATATATGAGTGAGTTGCACTGAAAAACTTAGAATTTACTGAAAAACCCGCATTACACGAAATGCACAGTGTAGTACATAGTATATGAGTGAGTTGCACTGAAAAACTTAGAATATAAGAAACGCACAGTGTAGTACATAGTATATGAGTGAGTTGCATTGAAAAACTTAGAATATAAGAAACGCACAGTGTAGTACATAGTATATGAGTGAGTTGCACTGAAAAACTTAGAATATAAGAAACGCACAGTGTAGTACATAGTATATGAGTTAGTTGCACAGAAAAACTTAGAATATAAGAAACGCACAGTGTAGTACATAGTATATGAGTGAGTTGCACTGAAAAAATTAGAATATAAGAAACGCACAGTGTAGTACATAGTATATGAGTGAGTTGCACTGAAAAACTTAGAATATAAGAAATGCACAATATAGTACATAGTATATGAATGAGTTGCACTGAAAAACTTAGAATATAAGAAACGCACAGTGTAGTACATAGTATATGAGTGAGTTGCACTGAAAAACTTAGAATATAAGAAACGCACAATGTAGTACATAGTATATGAGTGAGTTGCACTGAAAAACTTAGAATATAAGAAACGCACAGTGTAGTACATAGTATATGAGTGAGTTGCACTGAAAAACCTAGAATATAAGAAACGCACAGTGTAGTACATAGTATATGAGTGAGTTGCACTGAAAAACTTAGAATTTACTGAAAAACCCGCATTACACGAAATGCACAGTGTAGTACATAGTATATGAGTGAGTTGCACTGAAAAACTTAGAATATAAGAAACGCACAGTGTAGTACATAGTATATGACTGAGTTGCACTGAAAAACTTAGAATTTAAGAAACGCACACTGTAGTACATAGTATATGAGTGAGTTGCACTGAATAACTTAGAATATAAGAAACGCACAGTGTAGTACATAGTATATGAGTGAGTTGCACAGAAAAACTTAGAATATAAGAAACGCACAGTGTAGTACATAGTATATGAGTGAGTTGCACTGAAAAAATTAGAATATAAGAAACGCACAGTGTAGTACATAGTATATGAGTGAGTTGCACTGAAAAACTTAGAATATAAGAAACGCACAGTATAGTACATAGTATATGAATGAGTTGCACTGAAAAACTTAGAATATAAGAAACGCACAGTGTAGTATATAGTATATGAGTGAGTTGCACTGAAAAACTTAGAATATAAGAAACGCACAGTGTAGTACATAGTATATGAGTGAGTTGCACTGAAAAACTTAGAATTTACTGAAAAACCTGCATTACACGAAATGCACAGTGTAGTACATAGTATATGAGTGAGTTGCACTGAAAAACTTAGAATATAAGAAACGCACAGTGTAGTACATAGTATATGACTGAGTTGCACTGAAAAACTTAGAATTTAAGAAACGCACACTGTAGTACATAGTATATGAGTGAGTTGCACTGAAAAACTTAGAATTTAAGAAACGCACAGTGTAGTACATAGTTTATGAGTGAGTTGCACTGAAAAACTTAGAATATAAGAAACGCACATTGTAGTACATAGTATATGAGTGAGTTGCACTGAAAAACTTAGAATATAAGAAACGCACAGTGTAGTACATAGTATATGAGTGAGTTGCATTGAAAAACTTAGAATATAAGAAACGCACAGTGTAGTACAGAGTATATGAGTGAGTTGCACTGAAAAACTTAGAATATAAGAAACGCACAGTGTAGTACATAGTATATGAGTTAGTTGCACAGAAAAACTTAGAATATAAGAAACGCACAGTGTAGTACATAGTATATGAGTGAGTTGCACTGAAAAACTTAGAATATAAGAAACGCACAGTGTAGTACATAGTATATGAGTGAGTTGCACTGAAAAACTTAGAATATAAGAAATGCACAATATAGTACATAGTATATGAATGAGTTGCACTGAAAAACTTAGAATATAAGAAACGCACAGTGTAGTACATAGTATATGAGTGAGTTGCACTGAAAAACTTAGAATATAAGAAACGCACAGTGTAGTACATAGTATATGAGTGAGTTGCACTGAAAAACTTAGAATATAAGAAACGCACAGTGTAGTACATAGTATATGAGTGAGTTGCACTGAAAAACCTAGAATATAAGAAACGCACAGTGTAGTACATAGTATATGAGTGAGTTGCACTGAAAAACTTAGAATATAAGAAACGCACAGTGTAGTACATAGTATATGAGTGAGTTGCACTGAAAAACTTAGAATTTACTGAAAAACCGGCATTACACGAAATGCACAGTGTAGTACATAGTGTATGAGTGAGTTGCACTGAAAAACTTAGAATATAAGAAACGCACAGTGTAGTACATAGTATATGAGTGAGTTGCACTGAAAAACTTAGAATATAAGAAACGCACAGTGTAGTACATAGTATATGAGTGAGTTGCACTGAAAAACTTAGAATATAAGAAACGCACAGTGTAGTACATAGTATATGAGTGAGTTGCACAGAAAAACTTAGAATATAAGAAACGCACAGTGTAGTACATAGTATATGAGTGAGTTGCACTGAAAAACTTAGAATATAAGAAACGCACAGTGTAGTACATAGTATATGAGTGAGTTGCACTGAAAAACTTAGAATATAAGAAACGCACAGTGTAGTACATAATATATGAGTGAGTTGCACTGAAAAACTTAGAATTTACTGAAAAACCCGCATTACACGAAATGCACAGTGTAGTACATAGTATATGAGTGAGTTGCACTGAAAAACTTAGAATATAAGAAACGCACAGTGTAGTACATAGTATATGAGTGAGTTGCATTGAATAACTTAGAATATAAGAAACGCACAGTGTAGTACATAGTATATGAGTGAGTTGCACTGAAAAACTTAGAATATAAGAAACGCACAGTGTAGTACATAGTATATGAGTTAGTTGCACAGAAAAACTTAGAATATAAAAAACGCACAGTGTAGTACATAGTATATGAGTGAGTTGCACTGAAAAAATTAGAATATAAGAAACGCACAGTGTAGTACATAGTATATGAGTGAGTTGCACTGAAAAACTTAGAATATAAGAAACGCACAGTGTAGTACATAGTATATGAGTGAGTTGCACTGAAAAACTTAGAATATAAGAAACGCACAATGTAGTACATAGTATATGAGTGAGTTGCACTGAAAAACTTAGAATATAAGAAACGCACAGTGTAGTACATAGTATATGAGTGAGTTGCACTGAAAAACTTAGAATATAAGAAACGCACAGTGTAGTACATAGTATATGAGTGAGTTGCACTGAAAAACTTAGAATATAAGAAACGCACAGTGTAGTACATAATATATGAGTGAGTTGCACTGAAAAACTTAGAATTTACTGAAAAACCCGCATTACACGAAATGCACAGTGTAGTACATAGTATATGAGTGAGTTGCACTGAAAAACTTAGAATATAAGAAACGCACAGTGTAGTACATAGTATATGAGTGAGTTGCATTGAAAAACTTAGAATATAAGAAATGCACAGTGTAGTACATAGTATATGAGTGAGTTGCACTGAAAAACTTAGAATATAAGAAACGCACAGTGTAGTACATAGTATATGAGTTAGTTGCACAGAAAAACTTAGAATATAAGAAACGCACAGTGTAGTACATAGTATATGAGTGAGTTGCACTGAAAAAATTAGAATATAAGAAACGCACAGTGTAGTACATAGTATATGAGTGAGTTGCACTGAAAAACTTAGAATATAAGAAATGCACAATATAGTACATAGTATATGAATGAGTTGCAATGAAAAACTTAGAATATAAGAAACGCACAGTGTAGTACATAGTATATGAGTGAGTTGCACTGAAAAACTTAGAATATAAGAAACGCACAATGTAGTACATAGTATATGAGTGAGTTGCACTGAAAAACTTAGAATATAAGAAACGCACAGTGTAGTACATAGTATATGAGTGAGTTGCACTGAAAAACCTAGAATATAAGAAACGCACAGTGTAGTACATAGTATATGAGTGAGTTGCACTGAAAAACTTAGAATTTACTGAAAAACCCGCATTACACGAAATGCACAGTGTAGTACATAGTATATGAGTGAGTTGCACTGAAAAACTTAGAATATAAGAAACGCACAGTGTAGTACATAGTATATGACTGAGTTGCACTGAAAAACTTAGAATTTAAGAAACGCACACTGTAGTACATAGTATATGAGTGAGTTGCACTGAATAACTTAGAATATAAGAAACGCACAGTGTAGTACATAGTATATGAGTGAGTTGCACAGAAAAACTTAGAATATAAGAAACGCACAGTGTAGTACATAGTATATGAGTGAGTTGCACTGAAAAAATTAGAATATAAGAAACGCACAGTGTAGTACATAGTATATGAGTGAGTTGCACTGAAAAACTTAGAATATAAGAAACGCACAGTATAGTACATAGTATATGAATGAGTTGCACTGAAAAACTTAGAATATAAGAAACGCACAGTGTAGTACATAGTATATGAGTGAGTTGCACTGAAAAACTTAGAATATAAGAAACGCACAGTGTAGTACATAGTATATGAGTGAGTTGCACTGAAAAACTTAGAATTTACTGAAAAACCTGCATTACACGAAATGCACAGTGTAGTACATAGTATATGAGTGAGTTGCACTGAAAAACTTAGAATATAAGAAACGCACAGTGTAGTACATAGTATATGACTGAGTTGCACTGAAAAACTTAGAATTTAAGAAACGCACACTGTAGTACATAGTATATGAGTGAGTTGCACTGAAAAACTTAGAATTTAAGAAACGCACAGTGTAGTACATAGTTTATGAGTGAGTTGCACTGAAAAACTTAGAATATAAGAAACGCACATTGTAGTACATAGTATATGAGTGAGTTGCACTGAAAAACTTAGAATATAAGAAACGCACAGTGTAGTACATAGTATATGAGTGAGTTGCATTGAAAAACTTAGAATATAAGAAACGCACAGTGTAGTACAGAGTATATGAGTGAGTTGCACTGAAAAACTTAGAATATAAGAAACGCACAGTGTAGTACATAGTATATGAGTTAGTTGCACAGAAAAACTTAGAATATAAGAAACGCACAGTGTAGTACATAGTATATGAGTGAGTTGCACTGAAAAACTTAGAATATAAGAAACGCACAGTGTAGTACATAGTATATGAGTGAGTTGCACTGAAAAACTTAGAATATAAGAAATGCACAATATAGTACATAGTATATGAATGAGTTGCACTGAAAAACTTAGAATATAAGAAACGCACAGTGTAGTACATAGTATATGAGTGAGTTGCACTGAAAAACTTAGAATATAAGAAACGCACAGTGTAGTACATAGTATATGAGTGAGTTGCACTGAAAAACTTAGAATATAAGAAACGCACAGTGTAGTACATAGTATATGAGTGAGTTGCACTGAAAAACCTAGAATATAAGAAACGCACAGTGTAGTACATAGTATATGAGTGAGTTGCACTGAAAAACTTAGAATATAAGAAACGCACAGTGTAGTACATAATATATGAGTGAGTTGCACTGAAAAACTTAGAATTTACTGAAAAACCCGCATTACACGAAATGCACAGTGTAGTACATAGTATATGAGTGAGTTGCACTGAAAAACTTAGAATATAAGAAACGCACAGTGTAGTACATAGTATATGAGTGAGTTGCACTGAAAAACGTAGAATATAAGAAACGCACAGTGTAGTACATAGTATATGAGTGAGTTGCACTGAAAAACTTAGAATTTACTGAAAAACCCGCATTACACGAAATGCACAGTGTAGTACATAGTATATGAGTGAGTTGCACTGAAAAACTTAGAATATAAGAAACGCACAGTGTAGTACATAGTATATGAGTGAGTTGCATTGAAAAACTTAGAATATAAGAAACGCACAGTGTAGTACATAGTATATGAGTGAGTTGCACTGAATAACTTAGAATATAAGAAACGCACAGTGTAGTACATAGTATATGAGTGAGTTGCACAGAAAAACTTAGAATATAAGAAACGCACAGTGTAGTACATAGTATATGAGTGAGTTGCACTGAAAAAATTAGAATATAAGAAACGCACAGTGTAGTACATAGTATATGAGTGAGTTGCACTGAAAAACTTAGAATATAAGAAACGCACAGTATAGTACATAGTATATGAATGAGTTGCACTGAAAAACTTAGAATATAAAAAACGCACAGTGTAGTACATAGTATATGAGTGAGTTGCACTGAAAAACTTAGAATATAAGAAACGCACAGTGTAGTACATAGTATATGAGTGAGTTGCACTGAAAAACTTAGAATTTACTGAAAAACCTGCATTACACGAAATGCACAGTGTAGTACATAGTATATGAGTGAGTTGCACTGAAAAACTTAGAATATAAGAAACGCACAGTGTAGTACATAGTATATGACTGAGTTGCACTGAAAAACTTAGAATTTAAGAAACGCACAGTGTAGTACATAGTATATGAGTGAGTTGCACTGAAAAACTTAGAATATAAGAAACGCACAGTGTAGTACATAGTTTATGAGTGAGTTGCACTGAAAAACTTAGAATATAAGAAACGCACATTGTACTACATAGTATATGAGTGAGTTGCACTGAAAAACTTAGAATATAAGAAACGCACAGTGTAGTACATAGTATATGAGTGAGTTGCACTGAAAAACTTAGAATATAAGAAACGCACAGTGTAGTACATAGTATATGAGTGAGTTGCACTGAAAAACTTAGAATATAAGAAACGCACAGGGTAGTACATAATATATGAGTGAGTTGCACTGAAAAACTTAGAATTTACTGAAAAACCCGCATTACACGAAATGCACAGTGTAGTACATAGTATATGAGTGAGTTGCACTGAAAAACTTAGAATATAAGAAACGCACAGTGTAGTACATAGTATATGAGTGAGTTGCACTGAAAAACGTAGAATATAAGAAACGCACAGTGTAGTACATAGTATATGAGTGAGTTGCACTGAAAAACTTAGAATTTACTGAAAAACCCGCATTACACGAAATGCACAGTGTAGTACATAGTATATGAGTGAGTTGCACTGAAAAACTTAGAATATAAGAAACGCACAGTGTAGTACATAGTATATGAGTGAGTTGCATTGAAAAACTTAGAATATAAGAAACGCACAGTGTAGTACATAGTATATGAGTGAGTTGCACTGAATAACTTAGAATATAAGAAACGCACAGTGTAGTACATAGTATATGAGTGAGTTGCACAGAAAAACTTAGAATATAAGAAACGCACAGTGTAGTACATAGTATATGAGTGAGTTGCACTGAAAAAATTAGAATATAAGAAACGCACAGTGTAGTACATAGTATATGAGTGAGTTGCACTGAAAAACTTAGAATATAAGAAACGCACAGTATAGTACATAGTATATGAATGAGTTGCACTGAAAAACTTAGAATATAAGAAACGCACAGTGTAGTACATAGTATATGAGTGAGTTGCACTGAAAAACTTAGAATATAAGAAACGCACAGTGTAGTACATAGTATATGAGTGAGTTGCACTGAAAAACTTAGAATTTACTGAAAAACCCGCATTACACGAAATGCACAGTGTAGTACATAGTATATGAGTGAGTTGCACTGAAAAACTTAGAATATAAGAAACGCACAGTGTAGTACATAGTATATGAGTGAGTTGCATTGAAAAACTTAGAATATAAGAAACGCACAGTGTAGTACATAGTATATGAGTGAGTTGCACTGAATAACTTAGAATATAAGAAACGCACAGTGTAGTACATAGTATATGAGTGAGTTGCACAGAAAAACTTAGAATATAAGAAACGCACAGTGTAGTACATAGTATATGAGTGAGTTGCACTGAAAAAATTAGAATATAAGAAACGCACAGTGTAATACATAGTATATGAGTGAGTTGCACTGAAAAACTTAGAATATAAGAAACGCACAGTATAGTACATAGTATATGAATGAGTTGCACTGAAAAACTTAGAATATAAAAAACGCACAGTGTAGTACATAGTATATGAGTGAGTTGCACTGAAAAACTTAGAATATAAGAAACGCACAGTGTAGTACATAGTATATGAGTGAGTTGCACTGAAAAACTTAGAATTTACTGAAAAACCTGCATTACACGAAATGCACAGTGTAGTACATAGTATATGAGTGAGTTGCACTGAAAAACTTAGAATATAAGAAACGCACAGTGTAGTACATAGTATATGACTGAGTTGCACTGAAAAACTTAGAATTTAAGAAACGCACAGTGTAGTACATAGTATATGAGTGAGTTGCACTGAAAAACTTAGAATTTAAGAAACGCACAGTGTAGTACATAGTTTATGAGTGAGTTGCACTGAAAAACTTAGAATATAAGAAACGCACATTGTACTACATAGTATATGAGTGAGTTGCACTGAAAAACTTAGAATATAAGAAACGCACAGTGTAGTACATAGTATATGAGTGAGTTGCACTGAAAAACTTAGAATATAAGAAACGCACAGTGTAGTACATAGTATATGAGTGAGTTGCACTGAAAAACTTAGAATATAAGAAACGCACAGGGTAGTACATAATATATGAGTGAGTTGCACTGAAAAACTTAGAATTTACTGAAAAACCCGCATTACACGAAATGCACAGTGTAGTACATAGTATATGAGTGAGTTGCACTGAAAAACTTAGAATATAAGAAACGCACAGTGTAGTACATAGTATATGAGTGAGTTGCACTGAAAAACGTAGAATATAAGAAACGCACAGTGTAGTACATAGTATATGAGTGAGTTGCACTGAAAAACTTAGAATTTACTGAAAAACCCGCATTACACGAAATGCACAGTGTAGTACATAGTATATGAGTGAGTTGCACTGAAAAACTTAGAATATAAGAAACGCACAGTGTAGTACATAGTATATGAGTGAGTTGCATTGAAAAACTTAGAATATAAGAAACGCACAGTGTAGTACATAGTATATGAGTGAGTTGCACTGAATAACTTAGAATATAAGAAACACACAGTGTAGTACATAGTATATGAGTGAGTTGCACAGAAAAACTTAGAATATAAGAAACGCACAGTGTAGTACATAGTATATGAGTGAGTTGCACTGAAAAACTTAGAATATAAGAAACGCACAGTGTAGTACATAGTATATGAGTGAGTTGCACTGAAAAACTTAGAATATAAGAAACGCACAGTATAGTACATAGTATATGAATGAGTTGCACTGAAAAACTTAGAATATAAGAAACGCACAGTGTAGTACATAGTATATGAGTGAGTTGCACTGAAAAACTTAGAATTTACTGAAAAACCCGCATTACACGAAATGCACAGTGTAGTACATAGTATATGAGTGAGTTGCACTGAAAAACTTAGAATATAAGAAACGCACAGTGTAGTACATAGTATATGAGTGAGTTGCATTGAAAAACTTAGAATATAAGAAACGCACAGTGTAGTACATAGTATATGAGTGAGTTGCACTGAATAACTTAGAATATAAGAAACACACAGTGTAGTACATAGTATATGAGTGAGTTGCACAGAAAAACTTAGAATATAAGAAACGCACAGTGTAGTACATAGTATATGAGTGAGTTGCACTGAAAAAATTAGAATATAAGAAACGCACAGTGTAGTACATAGTATATGAGTGAGTTGCACTGAAAAACTTAGAATATAAGAAACGCACAGTATAGTACATAGTATATGAATGAGTTGCACTGAAAAACTTAGAATATAAGAAACGCACAGTGTAGTACATAGTATATGAGTGAGTTGCACTGAAAAACTTAGAATATAAGAAACGCACAGTGTAGTACATAGTATATGAGTGAGTTGCACTGAAAAACTTAGAATTTACTGAAAAACCTGCATTACACGAAATGCACAGTGTAGTACATAGTATATGAGTGAGTTGCACTGAAAAACTTAGAATATAAGAAACGCACAGTGTAGTACATAGTATATGACTGAGTTGCACTGAAAAACTTAGAATTTAAGAAACGCACAGTGTAGTACATAGTATATGAGTGAGTTGCACTGAAAAACTTAGAATTTAAGAAACGCACAGTGTAGTACATAGTTTATGAGTGAGTTGCACTGAAAAACTTAGAATATAAGAAACGCACATTGTAGTACATAGTATATGAGTGAGTTGCACTGAAAAACTTAGAATATAAGAAACGCACAGTGTAGTACATAGTATATGAGTGAGTTGCATTGAAAAACTTAGAATATAAGAAACGCACAGTGTAGTACATAGTATATGAGTGAGTTGCACTGAAAAACTTAGAATATAAGAAACGCACAGTGTAGTACATAGTATATGAGTTAGTTGCACAGAAAAACTTAGAATATAAGAAACGCACAGTGTAGTACATAGTATATGAGTGAGTTGCACTGAAAAACTTAGAATTTACTGAAAAACCTGCATTACACGAAATGCACAGTGTAGTACATAGTATATGAGTGAGTTGCACTGAAAAACTTAGAATATAAGAAACGCACAGTGTAGTACATAGTATATGACTGAGTTGCACTGAAAAACTTAGAATTTAAGAAACGCACAGTGTAGTACATAGTATATGAGTGAGTTGCACTGAAAAACTTAGAATTTAAGAAACGCACAGTGTAGTACATAGTTTATGAGTGAGTTGCACTGAAAAACTTAGAATATAAGAAACGCACATTGTAGTACATAGTATATGAGTGAGTTGCACTGAAAAACTTAGAATATAAGAAACGCACAGTGTAGTACATAGTATATGAGTGAGTTGCATTGAAAAACTTAGAATATAAGAAACGCACAGTGTAGTACATAGTATATGAGTGAGTTGCACTGAAAAACTTAGAATATAAGAAACGCACAGTGTAGTACATAGTATATGAGTTAGTTGCACAGAAAAACTTAGAATATAAGAAACGCACAGTGTAGTACATAGTATATGAGTGAGTTGCACTGAAAAACTTAGAATATAAGAAACGCACAGTGTACTACATAGTATATGAGTGAGTTGCACTGAAAAACTTAGAATATAAGAAATGCACAATATAGTACATAGTATATGAATGAGTTGCACTGAAAAACTTAGAATATAAGAAACGCACAGTGTAGTACATAGTATATGAGTGAGTTGCACTGAAAAACTTAGAATATAAGAAACGCACAGTGTAGTACATAGTATATGAGTGAGTTGCACTGAAAAACTTAGAATATAAGAAACGCACAGTGTAGTACATAGTATATGAGTGAGTTGCACTGAAAAACCTAGAATATAAGAAACGCACAGTGTAGTACATAGTATATGAGTGAGTTGCACTGAAAAACTTAGAATTTACTGAAAAACACGCATTACACGAAATGCACAGTGTAGTACATAGTATATGAGTGAGTTGCACTGAAAAACTTAGAATATAAGAAACGCACAGTGTAGGACATAGTATATGAGTGAGTTGCACTGAAAAACTTAGAATATAAGAAACGCACAGTGTAGTACATAGTATATGAGTGAGTTGCACTGAAAAACATAGAATTTAAGAAACGCACAGTGTAGTACATAGTATATGAGTGAGTTCCACTGAAAAACTTAGAATATAAGAAACGCACATTGTAGTACATAGTATATGAGTGAGTTGCACTGAAAAACTTAAAATATAAGAAACGCACAGTGTAGTACATAGTATATGAGTGAGTTGCACTGAAAAACTTAGAATATAAGAAACGCACAGTGTAGTACATAATATATGAGAGTTGCACTGAAAAACTTAGAATTTACTGAAAAACCCGCATTACACGAAATGCACAGTGTAGTACATAGTATATGAGTGAGTTGCACTGAAAAACTTAGAATATAAGAAACGCACAGTGTAGTACATAGTATATGAGTGAGTTGCACTGAAAAACGTAGAATATAAGAAACGCACAGTGTAGTACATAGTATATGAGTGAGTTGCACTGAAAAACTTAGAATTTACTGAAAAACCCGCATTACACGAAATGCACAGTGTAGTACATAGTATATGAGTGAGTTGCACTGAAAAACTTAGAATATAAGAAACGCACAGTGTAGTACATAGTATATGAGTGAGTTGCATTGAAAAACTTAGAATATAAGAAACGCACAGTGTAGTACATAGTATATGAGTGAGTTGCACTGAATAACTTAGAATATAAGAAACGCACAGTGTAGTACATAGTATATGAGTGAGTTGCACAGAAAAACTTAGAATATAAGAAACGCACAGTGTAGTACATAGTATATGAGTGAGTTGCACTGAAAAAATTAGAATATAAGAAACGCACAGTGTAGTACATAGTATATGAGTGAGTTGCACTGAAAAACTTAGAATATAAGAAACGCACAGTATAGTACATAGTATATGAATGAGTTGCACTGAAAAACTTAGAATATAAGAAACGCACAGTGTAGTACATAGTATATGAGTGAGTTGCACTGAAAAACTTAGAATATAAGAAACGCACAGTGTAGTACATAGTATATGAGTGAGTTGCACTGAAAAACTTAGAATTTACGAAAAAACCTGCATTACACGAAATGCACAGTGTAGTACATAGTATATGAGTGAGTTGCACTGAAAAACTTAGAATATAAGAAACGCACAGTGTAGTACATAGTATATGAGTGAGTTGCACTGAAAAACTTAGAATATAAGAAACGCACAGTGTAGTACATAGTATATGAGTGAGTTGCACTGAAAAACCTAGAATATAAGAAACGCACAGTGTAGTACATAGTATATGAGTGAGTTGCACTGAAAAACTTAGAATTTACTGAAAAACACGCATTACACGAAATGCACAGTGTAGTACATAGTATATGAGTGAGTTGCACTGAAAAACTTAGAATATAAGAAACGCACAGTGTAGGACATAGTATATGAGTGAGTTGCACTGAAAAACTTAGAATATAAGAAACGCACAGTGTAGTACATAGTATATGAGTGAGTTGCACTGAAAAACATAGAATTTAAGAAACGCACAGTGTAGTACATAGTATATGAGTGAGTTCCACTGAAAAACTTAGAATATAAGAAACGCACATTGTAGTACATAGTATATGAGTGAGTTGCACTGAAAAACTTAAAATATAAGAAACGCACAGTGTAGTACATAGTATATGAGTGAGTTGCACTGAAAAACTTAGAATATAAGAAACGCACAGTGTAGTACATAATATATGAGAGTTGCACTGAAAAACTTAGAATTTACTGAAAAACCCGCATTACACGAAATGCACAGTGTAGTACATAGTATATGAGTGAGTTGCACTGAAAAACTTAGAATATAAGAAACGCACAGTGTAGTACATAGTATATGAGTGAGTTGCACTGAAAAACGTAGAATATAAGAAACGCACAGTGTAGTACATAGTATATGAGTGAGTTGCACTGAAAAACTTAGAATTTACTGAAAAACCCGCATTACACGAAATGCACAGTGTAGTACATAGTATATGAGTGAGTTGCACTGAAAAACTTAGAATATAAGAAACGCACAGTGTAGTACATAGTATATGAGTGAGTTGCATTGAAAAACTTAGAATATAAGAAACGCACAGTGTAGTACATAGTATATGAGTGAGTTGCACTGAATAACTTAGAATATAAGAAACGCACAGTGTAGTACATAGTATATGAGTGAGTTGCACTGAAAAACTTAGAATATAAGAAACGCACAGTGTAGTACATAGTATATGAGTGAGTTGCACTGAAAAAATTAGAATATAAGAAACGCACAGTGTAGTACATAGTATATGAGTGAGTTGCACTGAAAAACTTAGAATATAAGAAACGCACAGTATAGTACATAGTATATGAATGAGTTGCACTGAAAAACTTAGAATATAAGAAACGCACAGTGTAGTACATAGTATATGAGTGAGTTGCACTGAAAAACTTAGAATATAAGAAACGCACAGTGTAGTACATAGTATATGAGTGAGTTGCACTGAAAAACTTAGAATTTACTGAAAAACCTGCATTACACGAAATGCACAGTGTAGTACATAGTATATGAGTGAGTTGCACTGAAAAACTTAGAATATAAGAAACGCACAGTGTAGTACATAGTATATGACTGAGTTGCACTGAAAAACTTAGAATTTAAGAAACGCACAGTGTAGTACATAGTATATGAGTGAGTTGCACTGAAAAACTTAGAATTTAAGAAACGCACAGTGTAGTACATAGTTTATGAGTGAGTTGCACTGAAAAACTTAGAATATAAGAAACGCACATTGTAGTACATAGTATATGAGTGAGTTGCACTGAAAAACTTAGAATATAAGAAACACACAGTGTAGTACATAGTATATGAGTGAGTTGCACTGAAAAACTTAGAATATAAGAAACGCACAGTGTAGTACATAGTATATGAGTGAGTTGCACTGAAAAACTTAGAATTTACTGAAAAACCAGCATTACACGAAATGCACAGTGTAGTACATAATATATGAGTGAGTTGCACTGAAAAACTTAGAATATAAGAAACGCACACTGTAGTACATAGTATATGAGTGAGTTGCACTGAAAAACTTAGAAGATAAGAAACGCACAGTGTAGTACATAGTATATGAGTGAGTTGCACTGAAAAACTTAGAATATAAGAAACGCACAGTGTAGTACATAGTATATGAGTGAGTTGCACTGAAAAACCTAGAATATAAGAAACGCACAGTGTAGTACATAGTATATGAGTGAGTTGCACTGAAAAACTTAGAATTTACTGAAAAACACGCATTACACGAAATGCACAGTGTAGTACATAGTATATGAGTGAGTTGCACTGAAAAACTTAGAATATAAGAAACGCACAGTGTAGTACATAGTATATGAGTGAGTTGCATTGAAAAACTTAGAATATAAGAAACGCAGAGTGTAGTACATAGTATATGAGTGAGTTGCACTGAAAAACTTAGAATATAAGAAACGCACAGTGTAGTACATAGTATATGAGTGAGTTGCACTGAAAAACATAGAATTTAAGAAACGCACAGTGTAGTACATAGTATATGAGTGAGTTCCACTGAAAAACTTAGAATATAAGAAACGCACATTGTAGTACATAGTATATGAGTGAGTTGCACTGAAAAACTTAGAATATAAGAAACGCACAGTGTAGTACATAGTATATGAGTGAGTTGCACTGAAAAACTTAGAATATAAGAAACGCACAGTGTAGTACATAATATATGGGTGAGTTGCACTGAAAAACTTAGAATTTACTGAAAAACCCGCATTACACGAAATGCACAGTGTAGTACATAGTATATGAGTGAGTTGCACTGAAAAACTTAGAATATAAGAAACGCACAGTGTAGTACATAGTATATGAGTGAGTTGCACTGAAAAACGTAGAATATAAGAAACGCACAGTGTAGTACATAGTATATGAGTGAGTTGCACTGAAAAACTTAGAATTTACTGAAAAACCCGCATTACACGAAATGCACAGTGTAGTACATAGTATATGAGTGAGTTGCACTGAAAAACTTAGAATATAAGAAACGCACAGTGTAGTACATAGTATATGAGTGAGTTGCATTGAAAAACTTAGAATATAAGAAACGCACAGTGTAGTACATACTATATGAGTGAGTTGCACTGAAAAACTTAGAATATAAGAAACGCACAGTGTAGTACATAGTATATGAGTGAGTTGCACTGAAAAACGTAGAATATAAGAAACGCACAGTGTAGTACATAGTATATGAGTGAGTTGCACTGAAAAACTTAGAATTTACTGAAAAACCCGCATTACACGAAATGCACAGTGTAGTACATAGTATATGAGTAAGTTGCACTGAAAAACTTAGAATATAAGAAACGCACAGTGTAGTACATAGTATATGAGTGAGTTGCATTGAAAAACTTAGAATATAAGAAACGCACAGTGTAGTACATAGTATATGAGTGAGTTGCACTGAATAACTTAGAATATAAGAAACGCACAGTGTAGTACATAGTATATGAGTGAGTTGCACAGAAAAACTTAGAATATAAGAAACGCACAGTGTAGTACATAGTATATGAGTGAGTTGCACTGAAAAAATTAGAATATAAGAAACGCACAGTGTAGTACATAGTATATGAGTGAGTTGCACTGAAAAACTTAGAATATAAGAAACGCACAGTATAGTACATAGTATATGAATGAGTTGCACTGAAAAACTTAGAATATAAGAAACGCACAGTGTAGTACATAGTATATGAGTGAGTTGCACTGAAAAACTTAGAATATAAGAAACGCACAGTGTAGTACATAGTATATGAGTGAGTTGCACTGAAAAACTTAGAATTTACTGAAAAACCTGCATTACACGAAATGCACAGTGTAGTACATAGTATATGAGTGAGTTGCACTGAAAAACTTAGAATATAAGAAACGCACAGTGTAGTACATAGTATATGACTGAGTTGCACTGAAAAACTTAGAATTTAAGAAACGCACAGTGTAGTACATAGTATATGAGTGAGTTGCACTGAAAAACTTAGAATTTAAGAAACGCACAGTGTAGTACATAGTTTATGAGTGAGTTGCACTGAAAAACTTAGAATATAAGAAACGCACAGTGTAGTACATAGTATATGAGTGAGTTGCACTGAAAAACTTAGAATATAAGAAACGCACAGTGTAGTACATAGTATATGAGTGAGTTGCACTGAAAAACTTAGAATATAAGAAACGCACAGTGTAGTACATAGTATATGAGTGAGTTGCACTGAAAAACTTAGAATTTACTGAAAAACCAGCATTACACGAAATGCACAGTGTAGTACATAATATATGAGTGAGTTGCACTGAAAAACTTAGAATATAAGAAACGCACACTGTAGTACATAGTATATGAGTGAGTTGCACTGAAAAACTTAGAATATAAGAAACGCACAGTGTAGTACATAGTATATGAGTGAGTTGCACTGAAAAACTTAGAATATAAGAAACGCACAGTGTAGTACATAGTATATGAGTGAGTTGCACTGAAAAACCTAGAATATAAGAAACGCACAGTGTAGTACATAGTATATGAGTGAGTTGCACTGAAAAACTTAGAATTTACTGAAAAACACGCATTACACGAAATGCACATTGTAGTACATAGTATATGAGTGAGTTGCACTGAAAAACTTAGAATATAAGAAACGCACAGTGTAGTACATAGTATATGAGTGAGTTGCATTGAAAAACTTAGAATATAAGAAACGCACAGTGTAGTACATACTATATGAGTGAGTTGCACTGAAAAACTTAGAATATAAGAAACGCACAGTGTAGTACATAGTATATGAGTGAGTTGCACTGAAAAACGTAGAATATAAGAAACGCACAGTGTAGTACATAGTATATGAGTGAGTTGCACTGAAAAACTTAGAATTTACTGAAAAACCCGCATTACACGAAATGCACAGTGTAGTACATAGTATATGAGTGAGTTGCACTGAAAAACTTAGAATATAAGAAACGCACAGTGTAGTACATAGTATATGAGTGAGTTGCATTGAAAAACTTAGAATATAAGAAACGCACAGTGTAGTACATAGTATATGAGTGAGTTGCACTGAATAACTTAGAATATAAGAAACGCACAGTGTAGTACATAGTATATGAGTGAGTTGCACTGAAAAACTTAGAATATAAGAAACGCACAGTGTACTACATAGTATATGAGTGAGTTGCACTGAAAAAATTAGAATATAAGAAACGCACAGTGTAGTACATAGTATATGAGTGAGTTGCACTGAAAAACTTAGAATATAAGAAACGCATAGTATAGTACATAGTATATGAATGAGTTGCACTGAAAAACTTAGAATATAAGAAACGCACAGTGTAGTACATAGTATATGAGTGAGTTGCACTGAAAAACTTAGAATATAAGAAACGCACAGTGTAGTACATAGTATATGAGTGAGTTGCACTGAAAAACTTAGAATTTACTGAAAAACCTGCATTACACGAAATGCACAGTGTAGTACATAGTATATGAGTGAGTTGCACTGAAAAACTTAGAATATAAGAAACGCACAGTGTAGTACATAGTATATGACTGAGTTGCACTGAGAAACTTAGAATTTAAGAAACGCACAGTGTAGTACATAGTATATGAGTGAGTTGCACTGAAAAACTTAGAATTTAAGAAACGCACAGTGTAGTACATAGTTTATGAGTGAGTTGCACTGAAAAACTTAGAATATAAGAAACGCACATTGTAGTACATAGTATATGAGTGAGTTGCACTGAAAAACTTAGAATATAAGAAACGCACAGTGTAGTACATAGTATATGAGTGAGTTGCACTGAAAAACTTAGAATATAAGAAACGCACAGTGTAGTACATAGTATATGAGTGAGTTGCACTGAAAAACTTAGAATTTACTGAAAAACCAGCATTACACGAAATGCACAGTGTAGTACATAATATATGAGTGAGTTGCACTGAAAAACTTAGAATATAAGAAACGCACACTTTAGTACATAGTATATGAGTGAGTTGCACTGAAAAACTTAGAATATAAGAAACGCACAGTGTAGTACATAGTATATGAGTGAGTTGCACTGAAAAACTTAGAATATAAGAAACGCACAGTGTAGTACATAGTATATGAGTGAGTTGCACTGAAAAACCTAGAATATAAGAAACGCACAGTGTAGTACATAGTATATGAGTGAGTTGCACTGAAAAACTTAGAATTTACTGAAAAACACGCATTACACGAAATGCACAGTGTAGTACATAGTATATGAGTGAGTTGCACTGAAAAACTTAGAATATAAGAAACGCACAGTGTAGTACATAGTATATGAGTGAGTTGCATTGAAAAACTTAGAATATAAGAAACGCAGAGTGTAGTACATAGTATATGAGTGAGTTGCACTGAAAAACTTAGAATATAAGAAACGCACAGTGTAGTACATAGTATATGAGTGAGTTGCACTGAAAAACATAGAAATTAAGAAATGCACAGTGTAGTACATAGTATATGAGTGAGTTGCACTGAAAAACTTAGAATATAAGAAACGCACAGTGTAGTACATAGTATATGAGTGAGTTGCACTGAAAAACTTAGAATATAAGAAACGCACAGTGTAGTACATAGTATATGAGTGAGTTGCACTGAAAAACGTAGAATATAAGAAACGCACAGTGTAGTACATAGTATATGAGTGAGTTGCACTGAAAAACTTAGAATATAAGAAACGCACAGTGTAGTACATAGTATATGAGTGAGTTGCACTGAAAAACTTAGAATATAAGAAACGCACAGTGTAGTACATAGTATATGAGTGAGTTGCACTGAAAAACGTAGAATATAAGAAACGCACAGTGTAGTACATAGTATATGAGTGAGTTGCACTGAAAAACTTAGAATTTACTGAAAAACCCGCATTACACGAAATGCACAGTGTAGTACATAGTATATGAGTGAGTTGCACTGAAAAACTTAGAATATAAGAAACGCACAGTGTAGTACATAGTATATGAGTGAGTTGCATTGAAAAACTTAGAATATAAGAAACGCACAGTGTAGTACATAGTATATGAGTGAGTTGCACTGAATAACTTAGAATATAAGAAACGCACAGTGTAGTACATAGTATATGAGTGAGTTGCACAGAAAAACTTAGAATATAAGAAACGCACAGTGTAGTACATAGTATATGAGTGAGTTGCACTGAAAAAATTAGAATATAAGAAACGCACAGTGTAGTACAAAGTATATGAGTGAGTTGCACTGAAAAACTTAGAATATAAGAAACGCACAGTATAGTACATAGTATATGAATGAGTTGCACTGAAAAACTTAGAATATAAGAAACGCACAGTGTAGTACATAGTATATGAGTGAGTTGCACTGAAAAACTTAGAATATAAGAAACGCACAGTGTAGTACATAGTATATGAGTGAGTTGCACTGAAAAACTTAGAATTTACTGAAAAACCTGCATTACACGAAATGCACAGTGTAGTACATAGTATATGAGTGAGTTGCACTGAAAAACTTAGAATATAAGAAACGCACAGTGTAGTACATAGTATATGACTGAGTTGCACTGAGAAACTTAGAATTTAAGAAACGCACAGTGTAGTACATAGTATATGAGTGAGTTGCACTGAAAAACTTAGAATTTAAGAAACGCACAGTGTAGTACATAGTTTATGAGTGAGTTGCACTGAAAAACTTAGAATATAAGAAACGCACATTGTAGTACATAGTATATGAGTGAGTTGCACTGAAAAACTTAGAATATAAGAAACGCACAGTGTAGTACATAGTATATGAGTGAGTTGCACTGAAAAACTTAGAATATAAGAAACGCACAGTGTAGTACATAGTATATGAGTGAGTTGCACTGAAAAACTTAGAATTTACTGAAAAACCAGCATTACACGAAATGCACAGTGTAGTACATAATATATGAGTGAGTTGCACTGAAAAACTTAGAATATAAGAAACGCACACTGTAGTACATAGTATATGAGTGAGTTGCACTGAAAAACTTAGAATATAAGAAACGCACAGTGTAGTACATAGTATATGAGTGAGTTGCACTGAAAAACTTAGAATATAAGAAACGCACAGTGTAGTACATAGTATATGAGTGAGTTGCACTGAAAAACATAGAAATTAAGAAATGCACAGTGTAGTACATAGTATATGAGTGAGTTCCACTGAAAAACTTAGAATATAAGAAACGCACATTGTAGTACATAGTATATGAGTGAGTTGCACTGAAAAACTTAGAATATAAGAAACGCACAGTGTAGTACATAGTATATGAGTGAGTTGCACTGAAAAACTTAGAATATAAGAAACGCACAGTGTAGTACATAATATATGAGTGAGTTGCACTGAAAAACTTAGAATTTACTGAAACCCGCATTACACGAAATGCACAGTGTAGTACATAGTATATGAGTGAGTTGCACTGAAAAACTTAGAATATAAGAAACGCACAGTGTAGTACATAGTATATGAGTGAGTTGCACTGAAAAACGTAGAATATAAGAAACGCACAGTGTAGTACATAGTATATGAGTGAGTTGCACTGAAAAACTTAGAATTTACTGAAAAACCCGCATTACACGAAATGCACAGTGTAGTACATAGTATATGAGTGAGTTGCACTGAAAAACTTAGAATATAAGAAACGCACAGTGTAGTACATAGTATATGAGTGAGTTGCATTGAAAAACTTAGAATATAAGAAACGCACAGTGTAGTACATAGTATATGAGTGAGTTGCACTGAATAACTTAGAATATAAGAAACGCACAGTGTAGTACATAGTATATGAGTGAGTTGCACAGAAAAACTTAGAATATAAGAAACGCACAGTGTAGTACATAGTATATGAGTGAGTTGCACTGAAAAAATTAGAATATAAGAAACGCACAGTGTAGTACATAGTATATGAGTGAGTTGCACTGAAAAACTTAGAATATAAGAAACGCACAGTATAGTACATAGTATATGAATGAGTTGCACTGAAAAACTTAGAATATAAGAAACGCACAGTGTAGTACATAGTATATGAGTGAGTTGCACTGAAAAACTTAGAATATAAGAAACGCACAGTGTAGTACATAGTATATGAGTGAGTTGCACTGAAAAACTTAGAATTTACTGAAAAACCTGCATTACACGAAATGCACAGTGTAGTACATAGTATATGAGTGAGTTGCACTGAAAAACTTAGAATATAAGAAACGCACAGTGTAGTACATAGTATATGACTGAGTTGCACTGAGAAACTTAGAATTTAAGAAACGCACAGTGTAGTACATAGTATATGAGTGAGTTGCACTGAAAAACTTAGAATTTAAGAAACGCACAGTGTAGTACATAGTTTATGAGTGAGTTGCACTGAAAAACTTAGAATATAAGAAACGCACATTGTAGTACATAGTATATGAGTGAGTTGCACTGAAAAACTTAGAATATAAGAAACGCACAGTGTAGTACATAGTATATGAGTGAGTTGCACTGAAAAACTTAGAATATAAGAAACGCACAGTGTAGTACATAGTATATGAGTGAGTTGCACTGAAAAACTTAGAATTTACTGAAAAACCAGCATTACACGAAATGCACAGTGTAGTACATAATATATGAGTGAGTTGCACTGAAAAACTTAGAATATAAGAAACGCACACTGTAGTACATAGTATATGAGTGAGTTGCACTGAAACACTTAGAATATAAGAAACGCACAGTGTAGTACATAGTATATGAGTGAGTTGCACTGAAAAACTTAGAATATAAGAAACGCACAGTGTAGTACATAGTATATGAGTGAGTTGCACTGAAAAACCTAGAATATAAGAAACGCACAGGGTAGTACATAGTATATGAGTGAGTTGCACTGAAAAACTTAGAATTTACTGAAAAACACGCATTACACGAAATGCACAGTGTAGTACATAGTATATGAGTGAGTTGCACTGAAAAACTTAGAATATAAGAAACGCACAGTGTAGTACATAGTATATGAGTGAGTTGCATTGAAAAACTTAGAATATAAGAAACGCAGAGTGTAGTACATAGTATATGAGTGAGTTGCACTGAAAAACTTAGAATTTAAGAAACGCACAGTGTAGTACATAGTATATGAGTGAGTTGCACAGAAAAACTTAGAATATAAGAAACGCACAGTGTAGTACATATTTTATGAGTGAGTTGCACTGAAAAACTTAGAATTTACTGAAAAACCCGCATTACACGAAATGCACAGTGTAGTACATAGTATATGAGTGAGTTGCACTGAAAAACTTAGAATATAAGAAACGCACAGTGTAGTACATAGTATATGAGTGAGTTGCATTGAAAAACTTAGAATATAAGAAACGCACAGTGTAGTACATAGTATATGAGTGAGTTGCACTGAATAACTTAGAATATAAGAAACGCACAGTGTAGTACATAGTATATGAGTGAGTTGCACAGAAAAACTTAGAATATAAGAAACGCACAGTGTAGTACATAGTATATGAGTGAGTTGCACTGAAAAAATTAGAATATAAGAAACGCACAGTGTAGTACATAGTATATGAGTGAGTTGCACTGAAAAACTTAGAATATAAGAAACGCACAGTATAGTACATAGTATATGAATGAGTTGCACTGAAAAACTTAGAATATAAGAAACGCACAGTGTAGTACATAGTATATGAGTGAGTTGCACTGAAAAACTTAGAATATAAGAAACGCACAGTGTAGTACATAGTATATGAGTGAGTTGCACTGAAAAACTTAGAATTTACTGAAAAACCTGCATTACACGAAATGCACAGTGTAGTACATAGTATATGAGTGAGTTGCACTGAAAAACTTAGAATATAAGAAACGCACAGTGTAGTACATAGTATATGACTGAGTTGCACTGAGAAACTTAGAATTTAAGAAACGCACAGTGTAGTACATAGTATATGAGTGAGTTGCACTGAAAAACTTAGAATTTAAGAAACGCACAGTGTAGTACATAGTTTATGAGTGAGTTGCACTGAAAAACTTAGAATATAAGAAACGCACATTGTAGTACATAGTATATGAGTGAGTTGCACTGAAAAACTTAGAATATAAGAAACGCACAGTGTAGTACATAGTATATGAGTGAGTTGCACTGAAAAACTTAGAATATAAGAAACGCACAGTGTAGTACATAGTATATGAGTGAGTTGCACTGAAAAACTTAGAATTTACTGAAAAACCAGCATTACACGAAATGCACAGTGTAGTACATAATATATGAGTGAGTTGCACTGAAAAACTTAGAATATAAGAAACGCACACTGTAGTACATAGTATATGAGTGAGTTGCACTGAAAAACTTAGAATATAAGAAACGCACAGTGTAGTACATAGTATATGAGTGAGTTGCACTGAAAAACTTAGAATATACGAAACGCACAGTGTAGTACATAGTATATGAGTGAGTTGCACTGAAAAACATAGAAATTAAGAAATGCACAGTGTAGTACATAGTATATGAGTGAGTTCCACTGAAAAACTTAGAATATAAGAAACGCACATTGTAGTACATAGTATATGAGTGAGTTGCACTGAAAAACTTAGAATATAAGAAACGCACAGTGTAGTACATAGTATATGAGTGAGTTGCACTGAAAAACTTAGAATATAAGAAACGCACAGTGTAGTACATAATATATGAGTGAGTTGCACTGAAAAACTTAGAATTTACTGAAAAACCCGCATTACACGAAATGCACAGTGTAGTACATAGTATATGAGTGAGTTGCACTGAAAAACTTAGAATATAAGAAACGCACAGTGTAGTACATAGTATATGAGTGAGTTGCACTGAAAAACGTAGAATATAAGAAACGCACAGTGTAGTACATAGTATATGAGTGAGTTGCACTGAAAAACTTAGAATTTACTGAAAAACCCGCATTACACGAAATGCACAGTGTAGTACATAGTATATGAGTGAGTTGCACTGAAAAACTTAGAATATAAGAAACGCACAGTGTAGTACATAGTATATGAGTGAGTTGCATTGAAAAACTTAGAATATAAGAAACGCACAGTGTAGTACATAGTATATGAGTGAGTTGCACTGAATAACTTAGAATATAAGAAACGCACAGTGTAGTACATAGTATATGAGTGAGTTGCACAGAAAAACTTAGAATATAAGAAACGCACAGTGTAGTACATAGTATATGAGTGAGTTGCACTGAAAAAATTAGAATATAAGAAACGCACAGTGTAGTACATAGTATATGAGTGAGTTGCACTGAAAAACTTAGAATATAAGAAACGCACAGTATAGTACATAGTATATGAATGAGTTGCACTGAAAAACTTAGAATATAAGAAACGCACAGTGTAGTACATAGTATATGAGTGAGTTGCACTGAAAAACTTAGAATATAAGAAACGCACAGTGTAGTACATAGTATATGAGTGAGTTGCACTGAAAAACTTAGAATTTACTGAAAAACCTGCATTACACGAAATGCACAGTGTAGTACATAGTATATGAGTGAGTTGCACTGAAAAACTTAGAATATAAGAAACGCACAGTGTAGTACATAGTATATGACTGAGTTGCACTGAGAAACTTAGAATTTAAGAAACGCACAGTGTAGTACATAGTATATGAGTGAGTTGCACTGAAAAACTTAGAATTTAAGAAACGCACAGTGTAGTACATAGTTTATGAGTGAGTTGCACTGAAAAACTTAGAATATAAGAAACGCACATTGTAGTACATAGTATATGAGTGAGTTGCACTGAAAAACTTAGAATATAAGAAACGCACAGTGTAGTACATAGTATATGAGTGAGTTGCACTGAAAAACTTAGAATATAAGAAACGCACAGTGTAGTACATAGTATATGAGTGAGTTGCACTGAAAAACTTAGAATTTACTGAAAAACCAGCATTACACGAAATGCACAGTGTAGTACATAATATATGAGTGAGTTGCACTGAAAAACTTAGAATATAAGAAACGCACACTGTAGTACATAGTATATGAGTGAGTTGCACTGAAACACTTAGAATATAAGAAACGCACAGTGTAGTACATAGTATATGAGTGAGTTGCACTGAAAAACTTAGAATATAAGAAACGCACAGTGTAGTACATAGTATATGAGTGAGTTGCACTGAAAAACCTAGAATATAAGAAACGCACAGGGTAGTACATAGTATATGAGTGAGTTGCACTGAAAAACTTAGAATTTACTGAAAAACACGCATTACACGAAATGCACAGTGTAGTACATAGTATATGAGTGAGTTGCACTGAAAAACTTAGAATATAAGAAACGCACAGTGTAGTACATAGTATATGAGTGAGTTGCATTGAAAAACTTAGAATATAAGAAACGCAGAGTGTAGTACATAGTATATGAGTGAGTTGCACTGAAAAACTTAGAATATAAGAAACGCACAGTGTAGTACATAGTATATGAGTGAGTTGCACAGAAAAACTTAGAATATAAGAAACGCACAGTGTAGTACATATTATATGAGTGAGTTGCACTGAAAAACTTAGAATTTACTGAAAAACCCGCATTACACGAAATGCACAGTGTAGTACATAGTATATGAGTGAGTTGCACTGAAAAACTTAGAATATAAGAAACGCACAGTGTAGTACATAGTATATGAGTGAGTTGCACAGAAAAACTTAGAATATAAGAAACGCACATTGTAGTACATAGTATATGAGTGAGTTGCACTGAAAAACTTAGAATATAAGAAACGCACAGTGTAGTACATAGTATATGAGTGAGTTGCACTGAAAAACTTAGAATATAAGAAACGCACAGTGTAGTACATAGTATATGAGTGAGTTGCACTGAAAAACCTAGAATATAAGAAACGCACAGTGTAGTACATAGTATATGAGTGAGTTGCACTGAAAAACTTAGAATTTAATGAAAAACACGCATTACACGAAATGCACAGTGTAGTACATAGTATATGAGTGAGTTGCACTGAAAAACTTAGAATATAAGAAACGCACAGTGTAGGACATAGTATATGAGTGAGTTGCACTGAAAAACTTAGAATATAAGAAACGCACAGTGTAGTACATAGTATAAGAGTGAGTTGCACTGAAAAACTTAGAATATAAGAAACGCACAGTATAGTACATAGTATATGAATGAGTTGCACTGAAAAACTTAGAATATAAGAAACGCACAGTGTAGTACATAGTATATGAGTGAGTTGCACTGAAAAACTTAGAATATAAGAAACGCACAGTGTAGTACATAGTATATGAGTGAGTTGCACTGAAAAACTTAGAATTTACTGAAAAACCTGCATTACACGAAATGCACAGTGTAGTACATAGTATATGAGTGAGTTGCACTGAAAAACTTAGAATATAAGAAACGCACAGTGTAGTACATAGTATATGACTGAGTTGCACTGAGAAACTTAGAATTTAAGAAACGCACAGTGTAGTACATAGTATATGAGTGAGTTGCACTGAAAAACTTAGAATTTAAGAAACGCACAGTGTAGTACATAGTTTATGAGTGAGTTGCACTGAAAAACTTAGAATATAAGAAACGCACATTGTAGTACATAGTATATGAGTGAGTTGCACTGAAAAACTTAGAATATAAGAAACGCACAGTGTAGTACATAGTATATGAGTGAGTTGCACTGAAAAACTTAGAATATAAGAAACGCACAGTGTAGTACATAGTATATGAGTGAGTTGCACTGAAAAACTTAGAATTTACTGAAAAACCAGCATTACACGAAATGCACAGTGTAGTACATAATATATGAGTGAGTTGCACTGAAAAACTTAGAATATAAGAAACGCACACTGTAGTACATAGTATATGAGTGAGTTGCACTGAAACACTTAGACTATAAGAAACGCACAGTGTAGTACATAGTATATGAGTGAGTTGCACTGAAAAACTTAGAATATAAGAAACGCACAGTGTAGTACATAGTATATGAGTGAGTTGCACTGAAAAACCTAGAATATAAGAAACGCACAGGGTAGTACATAGTATATGAGTGAGTTGCACTGAAAAACTTAGAATTTACTGAAAAACACGCATTACACGAAATGCACAGTGTAGTACATAGTATATGAGTGAGTTGCACTGAAAAACTTAGAATATAAGAAACGCACAGTGTAGTACATAGTATATGAGTGAGTTGCATTGAAAAACTTAGAATATAAGAAACGCAGAGTGTAGTACATAGTATATGAGTGAGTTGCACTGAAAAACTTAGAATATAAGAAACGCACAGTGTAGTACATATTATATGAGTGAGTTGCACTGAAAAACTTAGAATTTACTGAAAAACCCGCATTACACGAAATGCACAGTGTAGTACATAGTATATGAGTGAGTTGCACTGAAAAACTTAGAATATAAGAAACGCACAGTGTAGTACATAGTATATGAGTGAGTTGCACAGAAAAACTTAGAATATAAGAAACGCACATTGTAGTACATAGTATATGAGTGAGTTGCACTGAAAAACTTAGAATATAAGAAACGCACAGTGTAGTACATAGTATATGAGTGAGTTGCACTGAAAAACTTAGAATATAAGAAACGCACAGTGTAGGACATAGTATATGAGTGAGTTGCACTGAAAAACTTAGAATATAAGAAACGCACAGTGTAGTACATAGTATAAGAGTGAGTTGCACTGAAAAACATAGAATTTAAGAAACGCACAGTGTAGTACATAGTATATGAGTGAGTTCCACTGAAAAACTTAGAATATAAGAAACGCACATTGTAGTACATAGTATATGAGTGAGTTCCACTGAAAAACTTAGAATATAAGAAACGCACATTGTAGTACATAGTATATGAGTGAGTTGCACTGAAAAACTTAGAATATAAGAAACGCACAGTGTAGTACATAGTATATGACTGAGTTGCACTGAAAAACTTAGAATTTAAGAAACGCACAGTGTAGTACATAGTATATGAGTGAGTTGCACTGAAAAACTTAGAATTTAAGAAACGCACAGTGTAGTACATAGTTTATGAGTGAGTTGCACTGAAAAACTTAGAATATAAGAAACGCACATTGTAGTACATAGTATATGAGTGAGTTGCACTGAAAAACTTAGAATATAAGAAACGCACAGTGTAGTACATAGTATATGAGTGAGTTGCACTGAAAAACTTAGAATATAAGAAACGCACAGTGTAGTACATAGTATATGAGTGAGTTGCACTGAAAAACTTAGAATTTACTGAAAAACCAGCATTACACGAAATGCACAGTGTAGTACATAATATATGAGTGAGTTGCACTGAAAAACTTAGAATATAAGAAACGCACACTGTAGTACATTGTATATGAGTGAGTTGCACTGAAAAACTTAGAATATAAGAAACGCACAGTGTAGTACATAGTATATGAGTGAGTTGCACTGAAAAACTTAGAATATAAGAAACGCACAGTGTAGTACATAGTATATGAGTGAGTTGCACTGAAAAACTTAGAATATAAGAAACGCACATTGTAGTACATAGTATATGAGTGAGTTGCACTGAAAAACTTAGAATATAAGAAACGCACAGTGTAGTACATAGTATATGAGTGAGTTGCACTGAAAAACTTAGAATATAAGAAACGCACAGTGTAGTACATAATATATGAGTGAGTTGCACTGAAAAACTTAGAATTTACTGAAAAACCCGCATTACACGAAATGCACAGTGTAGTACATAGTATATGAGTGAGTTGCACTGAAAAACTTAGAATATAAGAAACGCACAGTGTAGTACATAGTATATGAGTGAGTTGCACTGAAAAACTTAGAATATAAGAAACGCACAGTGTAGTACATAGTATATGAGTGAGTTGCACTGAAAAACTTAGAATATAAGAAACGCACAGTGTAGTACATAGTATATGAGTGAGTTGCACAGAAAAACTTAGAATATAAGAAACGCACAGTGTAGTACATAGTATATGAGTGAGTTGCACTGAAAAACTTAGAATATAAGAAACGCACAGTATAGTACATAGTATATGAATGAGTTGCACTGAAAAACTTAGAATATAAGAAACGCACAGTGTAGTACATAGTATATGAGTGAGTTGCACTGAAAAACTTAGAATATAAGAAACGCACAGTGTAGTACATAGTATATGAGTGAGTTGCACTGAAAAACCTAGAATATAAGAAACGCACAGTGTAGTACATAGTATATGAGTGAGTTGCACTGAAAAACTTAGAATTTAATGAAAAACACGCATTACACGAAATGCACAGTGTAGTACATAGTATATGAGTGAGTTGCACTGAAAAACTTAGAATATAAGAAACGCACAGTGTAGGACATAGTATATGAGTGAGTTGCACTGAAAAACTTAGAATATAAGAAACGCACAGTGTAGTACATAGTATAAGAGTGAGTTGCACTGAAAAACATAGAATTTAAGAAACGCACAGTGTAGTACATAGTATATGAGTGAGTTCCACTGGAAAACTTAGAATATAAGAAACGCACATTGTAGTACATAGTATATGAGTGAGTTCCACTGAAAAACTTAGAATATAAGAAACGCACATTGTAGTACATAGTATATGAGTGAGTTGCACTGAAAAACTTAGAATATAAGAAACGCACAGTGTAGTACATAGTATATGAGTGAGTTGCATTGAAAAACTTAGAATATAAGAAACGCACAGTGTAGTACATAGTATATGAGTGAGTTGCACTGAATAACTTAGAATATAAGAAACGCACAGTGTAGTACATAGTATATGAGTGAGTTGCACAGAAAAACTTAGAATATAAGAAACGCACAGTGTAGTACATAGTATATGAGTGAGTTGCACTGAAAAAATTAGAATATAAGAAACGCACAGTGTAGTACATAGTATATGAGTGAGTTGCACTGAAAAACTTAGAATATAAGAAACGCTCAGTATAGTACATAGTATATGAATGAGTTGCACTGAAAAACTTAGAATATAAGAAACGCACAGTGTAGTACATAGTATATGAGTGAGTTGCACTGAAAAACTTAGAATATAAGAAACGCACAGTGTAGTACATAGTATATGAGTGAGTTGCACTGAAAAACTTAGAATTTACTGAAAAACCTGCATTACACGAAATGCACAGTGTAGTACATAGTATATGAGTGAGTTGCACTGAAAAACTTAGAATATAAGAAACGCACAGTGTAGTACATAGTATATGACTGAGTTGCACTGAGAAACTTAGAATTTAAGAAACGCACAGTGTAGTACATAGTATATGAGTGAGTTGCACTGAAAAACTTAGAATTTAAGAAACGCACAGTGTAGTACATAGTTTATGAGTGAGTTGCACTGAAAAACTTAGAATATAAGAAACGCACATTGTAGTACATAGTATATGAGTGAGTTGCACTGAAAAACTTAGAATATAAGAAACGCACAGTGTAGTACATAGTATATGAGTGAGTTGCACTGAAAAACTTAGAATATAAGAAACGCACAGTGTAGTACATAGTATATGAGTGAGTTGCACTGAAAAACTTAGAATTTACTGAAAAACCAGCATTACACGAAATGCACAGTGTAGTACATAATATATGAGTGAGTTGCACTGAAAAACTTAGAATATAAGAAACGCACACTGTAGTACATAGTATATGAGTGAGTTGCACTGAAAAACTTAGAATATAAGAAACGCACAGTGTAGTACATAGTATATGAGTGAGTTGCACTGAAAAACTTAGAATATACGAAACGCACAGTGTAGTACATAGTATATGAGTGAGTTGCACTGAAAAACATAGAAATTAAGAAATGCACAGTGTAGTACATAGTATATGAGTGAGTTCCACTGAAAAACTTAGAATATAAGAAACGCACATTGTAGTACATAGTATATGAGTGAGTTGCACTGAAAAACTTAGAATATAAGAAACGCACAGTGTAGTACATAGTATATGAGTGAGTTGCACTGAAAAACTTAGAATATAAGAAACGCACAGTGTAGTACATAATATATGAGTGAGTTGCACTGAAAAACTTAGAATTTACTGAAAAACCCGCATTACACGAAATGCACAGTGTAGTACATAGTATATGAGTGAGTTGCACTGAAAAACTTAGAATATAAGAAACGCACAGTGTAGTACATAGTATATGAGTGAGTTGCACTGAAAAACGTAGAATATAAGAAACGCACAGTGTAGTACATAGTATATGAGTGAGTTGCACTGAAAAACTTAGAATTTACTGAAAAACCCGCATTACACGAAATGCACAGTGTAGTACATAGTATATGAGTGAGTTGCACTGAAAAACTTAGAATATAAGAAACGCACAGTGTAGTACATAGTATATGAGTGAGTTGCATTGAAAAACTTAGAATATAAGAAACGCACAGTGTAGTACATAGTATATGAGTGAGTTGCACTGAATAACTTAGAATATAAGAAACGCACAGTGTAGTACATAGTATATGAGTGAGTTGCACAGAAAAACTTAGAATATAAGAAACGCACAGTGTAGTACATAGTATATGAGTGAGTTGCACTGAAAAAATTAGAATATAAGAAACGCACAGTGTAGTACATAGTATATGAGTGAGTTGCACTGAAAAACTTAGAATATAAGAAACGCACAGTATAGTACATAGTATATGAATGAGTTGCACTGAAAAACTTAGAATATAAGAAACGCACAGTGTAGTACATAGTATATGAGTGAGTTGCACTGAAAAACTTAGAATATAAGAAACGCACAGTGTAGTACATAGTATATGAGTGAGTTGCACTGAAAAACTTAGAATTTACTGAAAAACCTGCATTACACGAAATGCACAGTGTAGTACATAGTATATGAGTGAGTTGCACTGAAAAACTTAGAATATAAGAAACGCACAGTGTAGTACATAGTATATGACTGAGTTGCACTGAGAAACTTAGAATTTAAGAAACGCACAGTGTAGTACATAGTATATGAGTGAGTTGCACTGAAAAACTTAGAATTTAAGAAACGCACAGTGTAGTACATAGTTTATGAGTGAGTTGCACTGAAAAACTTAGAATATAAGAAACGCACATTGTAGTACATAGTATATGAGTGAGTTGCACTGAAAAACTTAGAATATAAGAAACGCACAGTGTAGTACATAGTATATGAGTGAGTTGCACTGAAAAACTTAGAATATAAGAAACGCACAGTGTAGTACATAGTATATGAGTGAGTTGCACTGAAAAACTTAGAATTTACTGAAAAACCAGCATTACACGAAATGCACAGTGTAGTACATAATATATGAGTGAGTTGCACTGAAAAACTTAGAATATAAGAAACGCACACTGTAGTACATAGTATATGAGTGAGTTGCACTGAAACACTTAGAATATAAGAAACGCACAGTGTAGTACAGAGTATATGAGTGAGTTGCACTGAAAAACTTAGAATATAAGAAACGCACAGTGTAGTACATAGTATATGAGTGAGTTGCACTGAAAAACCTAGAATATAAGAAACGCACAGGGTAGTACATAGTATATGAGTGAGTTGCACTGAAAAACTTAGAATTTACTGAAAAACACGCATTACACGAAATGCACAGTGTAGTACATAGTATATGAGTGAGTTGCACTGAAAAACTTAGAATATAAGAAACGCACAGTGTAGTACATAGTATATGAGTGAGTTGCATTGAAAAACTTAGAATATAAGAAACGCAGAGTGTAGTACATAGTATATGAGTGAGTTGCACTGAAAAACTTAGAATATAAGAAACGCACAGTGTAGTACATAGTATATGAGTGAGTTGCACAGAAAAACTTAGAATATAAGAAACGCACAGTGTAGTACATATTATATGAGTGAGTTGCACTGAAAAACTTAGAATTTACTGAAAAACCCGCATTACACGAAATGCACAGTGTAGTACATAGTATATGAGTGAGTTGCACTGAAAAACTTAGAATATAAGAAACGCACAGTGTAGGACATAGTATATGAGTGAGTTGCACTGAAAAACTTAGAATATAAGAAACGCACAGTGTAGTACATAGTATAAGAGTGAGTTGCACTGAAAAACTTAGAATATAAGAAACGCACAGTATAGTACATAGTATATGAATGAGTTGCACTGAAAAACTTAGAATATAAGAAACGCACAGTGTAGTACATAGTATATGAGTGAGTTGCACTGAAAAACTTAGAATATAAGAAACGCACAGTGTAGTACATAGTATATGAGTGAGTTGCACTGAAAAACTTAGAATTTACTGAAAAACCTGCATTACACGAAATGCACAGTGTAGTACATAGTATATGAGTGAGTTGCACTGAAAAACTTAGAATATAAGAAACGCACAGTGTAGTACATAGTATATGACTGAGTTGCACTGAGAAACTTAGAATTTAAGAAACGCACAGTGTAGTACATAGTATATGACTGAGTTGCACTGAGAAACTTAGAATTTAAGAAACGCACAGTGTAGTACATAGTATATGAGTGAGTTGCACTGAAAAACCTAGAATATAAGAAACGCACAGGGTAGTACATAGTATATGAGTGAGTTGCACTGAAAAACTTAGAATTTACTGAAAAACACGCATTACACGAAATGCACAGTGTAGTACATAGTATATGAGTGAGTTGCACTGAAAAACTTAGAATATAAGAAACGCACAGTGTAGTACATAGTATATGAGTGAGTTGCATTGAAAAACTTAGAATATAAGAAACGCAGAGTGTAGTACATAGTATATGAGTGAGTTGCACTGAAAAACTTAGAATATAAGAAACGCACAGTGTAGTACATATTATATGAGTGAGTTGCACTGAAAAACTTAGAATTTACTGAAAAACCCGCATTACACGAAATGCACAGTGTAGTACATAGTATATGAGTGAGTTGCACTGAAAAACTTAGAATATAAGAAACGCACAGTGTAGTACATAGTATATGAGTGAGTTGCACAGAAAAACTTAGAATATAAGAAACGCACATTGTAGTACATAGTATATGAGTGAGTTGCACTGAAAAACTTAGAATATAAGAAACGCACAGTGTAGTACATAGTATATGAGTGAGTTGCACTGAAAAACTTAGAATATAAGAAACGCACAGTGTAGGACATAGTATATGAGTGAGTTGCACTGAAAAACTTAGAATATAAGAAACGCACAGTGTAGTACATAGTATAAGAGTGAGTTGCACTGAAAAACATAGAATTTAAGAAACGCACAGTGTAGTACATAGTATATGAGTGAGTTCCACTGAAAAACTTAGAATATAAGAAACGCACATTGTAGTACATAGTATATGAGTGAGTTCCACTGAAAAACTTAGAATATAAGAAACGCACATTGTAGTACATAGTATATGAGTGAGTTGCACTGAAAAACTTAGAATATAAGAAACGCACAGTGTAGTACATAGTATATGACTGAGTTGCACTGAAAAACTTAGAATTTAAGAAACGCACAGTGTAGTACATAGTATATGAGTGAGTTGCACTGAAAAACTTAGAATTTAAGAAACGCACAGTGTAGTACATAGTTTATGAGTGAGTTGCACTGAAAAACTTAGAATATAAGAAACGCACATTGTAGTACATAGTATATGAGTGAGTTGCACTGAAAAACTTAGAATATAAGAAACGCACAGTGTAGTACATAGTATATGAGTGAGTTGCACTGAAAAACTTAGAATATAAGAAACGCACAGTGTAGTACATAGTATATGAGTGAGTTGCACTGAAAAACTTAGAATTTACTGAAAAACCAGCATTACACGAAATGCACAGTGTAGTACATAATATATGAGTGAGTTGCACTGAAAAACTTAGAATATAAGAAACGCACACTGTAGTACATTGTATATGAGTGAGTTGCACTGAAAAACTTAGAATATAAGAAACGCACAGTGTAGTACATAGTATATGAGTGAGTTGCACTGAAAAACTTAGAATATAAGAAACGCACAGTGTAGTACATAGTATATGAGTGAGTTGCACTGAAAAACTTAGAATATAAGAAACGCACATTGTAGTACATAGTATATGAGTGAGTTGCACTGAAAAACTTAGAATATAAGAAACGCACAGTGTAGTACATAGTATATGAGTGAGTTGCACTGAAAAACTTAGAATATAAGAAACGCACAGTGTAGTACATAATATATGAGTGAGTTGCACTGAAAAACTTAGAATTTACTGAAAAACCCGCATTACACGAAATGCACAGTGTAGTACATAGTATATGAGTGAGTTGCACTGAAAAACTTAGAATATAAGAAACGCACAGTGTAGTACATAGTATATGAGTGAGTTGCACTGAAAAACTTAGAATATAAGAAACGCACAGTGTAGTACATAGTATATGAGTGAGTTGCACTGAAAAACTTAGAATATAAGAAACGCACAGTGTAGTACATAGTATATGAGTGAGTTGCACAGAAAAACTTAGAATATAAGAAACGCACAGTGTAGTACATAGTATATGAGTGAGTTGCACTGAAAAACTTAGAATATAAGAAACGCACAGTATAGTACATAGTATATGAATGAGTTGCACTGAAAAACTTAGAATATAAGAAACGCACAGTGTAGTACATAGTATATGAGTGAGTTGCACTGAAAAACTTAGAATATAAGAAACGCACAGTGTAGTACATAGTATATGAGTGAGTTGCACTGAAAAACCTAGAATATAAGAAACGCACAGTGTAGTACATAGTATATGAGTGAGTTGCACTGAAAAACTTAGAATTTAATGAAAAACACGCATTACACGAAATGCACAGTGTAGTACATAGTATATGAGTGAGTTGCACTGAAAAACTTAGAATATAAGAAACGCACAGTGTAGGACATAGTATATGAGTGAGTTGCACTGAAAAACTTAGAATATAAGAAACGCACAGTGTAGTACATAGTATAAGAGTGAGTTGCACTGAAAAACATAGAATTTAAGAAACGCACAGTGTAGTACATAGTATATGAGTGAGTTCCACTGGAAAACTTAGAATATAAGAAACGCACATTGTAGTACATAGTATATGAGTGAGTTCCACTGAAAAACTTAGAATATAAGAAACGCACATTGTAGTACATAGTATATGAGTGAGTTGCACTGAAAAACTTAGAATATAAGAAACGCACAGTGTAGTACATAGTATATGACTGAGTTGCACTGAAAAACTTAGAATTTAAGAAACGCACAGTGTAGTACATAGTATATGAGTGAGTTGCACTGAAAAACTTAGAATTTAAGAAACGCACAGTGTAGTACATAGTTTATGAGTGAGTTGCACTGAAAAACTTAGAATATAAGAAACGCACATTGTAGTACATAGTATATGAGTGAGTTGCACTGAAAAACTTAGAATATAAGAAACGCACAGTGTAGTACATAGTATATGAGTGAGTTGCACTGAAAAACTTAGAATATAAGAAACGCACAGTGTAGTACATAGTATATGAGTGAGTTGCACTGAAAAACTTAGAATTTACTGAAAAACCAGCATTACACGAAATGCACAGTGTAGTACATAATATATGAGTGAGTTGCACTGAAAAACTTAGAATATAAGAAACGCACACTGTAGTACATTGTATATGAGTGAGTTGCACTGAAAAACTTAGAATATAAGAAACGCACAGTGTAGTACATAGTATATGAGTGAGTTGCACTGAAAAACTTAGAATATAAGAAACGCACAGTGTAGTACATAGTATATGAGTGAGTTGCACTGAAAAACTTAGAATATAAGAAACGCACATTGTAGTACATAGTATATGAGTGAGTTGCACTGAAAAACTTAGAATATAAGAAACGCACAGTGTAGTATATAGTATATGAGTGAGTTGCACTGAAAAACTTAGAATATAAGAAACGCACAGTGTAGTACATAATATATGAGTGAGTTGCACTGAAAAACTTAGAATTTACTGAAAAACCCGCATTACACGAAATGCACAGTGTAGTACATAGTATATGAGTGAGTTGCACTGAAAAACTTAGAATATAAGAAACGCACAGTGTAGTACATAGTATATGAGTGAGTTGCATTGAAAAACTTAGAATATAAGAAACGCACAGTGTAGTACATAGTATATGAGTGAGTTGCACTGAAAAACTTAGAATATAAGAAACGCACAGTGTAGTACATAGTATATGAGTGAGTTGCACAGAAAAACTTAGAATATAAGAAACGCACAGTGTAGTACATAGTATATGAGTGAGTTGCACTGAAAAACTTAGAATATAAGAAACGCACAGTATAGTACATAGTATATGAATGAGTTGCACTGAAAAACTTAGAATATAAGAAACGCACAGTGTAGTATATAGTATATGAGTGAGTTGCACTGAAAAACTTAGAATATAAGAAACGCACAGTGTAGTACATAGTATATGAGTGAGTTGCACTGAAAAACTTAGAATTTACTGAAAAACCTGCATTACACGAAATGCACAGTGTACTACATAGTATATGAATGAGTTGCACTGAAAAACTTAGAATATAAGAAACGCACAGTGTAGTACATAGTATATGACTGAGTTGCACTGAAAAACTTAGAATTTAAGAAACGCACAGTGTAGTACATAGTATATGAGTGAGTTGCACTGAAAAACTTAGAATTTAAGAAACGCACAGTGTAGTACATAGTTTATGAGTGAGTTGCACTGAAAAAATTAGAATATAAGAAACGCACATTGTAGTACATAGTATATGAGTGAGTTGCACTGAAAAACTTAGAATATAAGAAACGTACAGTGTAGTACATAGTATATGAGTGAGTTGCACTGAAAAACTTAGAATATAAGAAACGCACAGTGTAGTACATAGTATATGAGTGAGTTGCACTGAAAAACTTAGAATTTACTGAAAAACCAGCATTACACGAAATGCACAGTGTAGTACATAATATATGAGTGAGTTGCACTGAAAAACTTAGAATATAAGAAACGCACACTGTAGTACATAGTATATGAGTGAGTTGCACTGAAAAACTTAGAATATAAGAAACGCACAGTGTAGTACATAGTATATGAGTGAGTTGCACTGAAAAACTTAGAATATAAGAAACGCACAGTGTAGTACATAGTATATGAGTGAGTTGCACTGAAAAACTTAGAATATAAGAAACGCACAGTGTAGTACATAGTATATGAGTGAGTTGCACTGAAAAACTTAGAATATAAGAAACGCACAGTGTAGTACATAGTATATGAGTGAGTTGCACTGAAAAACTTAGAATATAAGAAACGCACAGTGTAGTACATAGTATATGAGTGAGTTGCACTGAAAAACTTAGAATATAAGAAACGCACAATGTAGTACATAGTATATGAGTGAGTTGCACTGAAAAACTTAGAATATAAGAAACGCACAGTGTAGTACATAGTATATGAGTGAGTTGCACTGAAAAACTTAGAATATAAGAAACGCACAGTGTAGTACATAATATATGAGTGAGTTGCACTGAAAAACTTAGAATTTACTGAAAAACCCGCATTACACGAAATGCACAGTGTAGTACATAGTATATGAGTGAGTTGCACTGAAAAACTTAGAATATAAGAAACGCACAGTGTAGTACATAGTATATGAGTGAGTTGCATTGAAAAACTTAGAATATAAGAAACGCACAGTGTAGTACATAGTATATGAGTGAGTTGCACTGAAAAACTTAGAATATAAGAAACGCACAGTGTAGTACATAGTATATGAGTGAGTTGCACAGAAAAACTTAGAATATAAGAAATGCACAGTGTAGTACATTGTATATGAGTGAGTTGCACTGAAAAACTTAGAATATAAGAAACGCACAGTGTAGTACATAGTATATGAGTGAGTTGCACTGAAAAACGTAGAATATAAGAAACGCACAGTGTAGTACATAGTATATGAGTGAGTTGCACTGAAAAACTTAGAATTTACTGAAAAACCCGCATTACACGAAATGCACAGTGTAGTACATAGTATATGAGTGAGTTGCACTGAAAAACTTAGAATATAAGAAACGCACAGTGTAGTACATAGTATATGAGTGAGTTGCATTGATAAACTTAGAATATAAGAAACACACAGTGTAGTACATAGTATATGAGTGAGTTGCACTGAATAACTTAGAATATAAGAAACGCACAGTGTAGTACATAGTATATGAGTGAGTTGCACAGAAAAACTTAGAATATAAGAAACGCACAGTGTAGTACATAGTATATGAGTGAGTTGCACTGAAAAAATTAGAATATAAGAAACGCACAGTGTAGTACATAGTATATGAGTGAGTTGCACTGAAAAACTTAGAATATAAGAAACGCACAGTATAGTACATAGTATATGAATGAGTTGCACTGAAAAACTTAGAATATAAGAAACGCACAGTGTAGTACATAGTATATGAGTGAGTTGCACTGAAAAACTTAGAATATAAGAAACGCACAGTGTAGTACATAGTATATGAGTGAGTTGCACTGAAAAACTTAGAATTTACTGAAAAACCTGCATTACACGAAATGCACAGTGTAGTACATAGTATATGAGTGAGTTGCACTGAAAAACTTAGAATATAAGAAACGCACAGTGTAGTACATAGTATATGACTGAGTTGCACTGAAAAACTTAGAATTTAAGAAACGCACAGTGTAGTACATAGTACATGAGTGAGTTGCACTGAAAAACTTAGAATTTAAGAAACGCACAGTGTAGTACATAGTTTATGAGTGAGTTGCACTGAAAAACTTAGAATATAAGAAACGCACATTGTAGTACATAGTATATGAGTGAGTTGCACTGAAAAACTTAGAATATAAGAAACGCACAGTGTAGTACATAGTATATGAGTGAGTTGCACTGAAAAACTTAGAATATAAGAAACGCACAGTGTAGTACATAGTATATGAGTGAGTTGCACTGAAAAACTTAGAATTTACTGAAAAACCAGCATTACACGAAATGCACAGTGTAGTACATAATATATGAGTGAGTTGCACTGAAAAACTTAGAATATAAGAAACGCACACTGTAGTACATAGTATATGAGTGAGTTGCACTGAAAAACTTAGAATATAAGAAACGCACAGTGTAGTACATAGTATATGAGTGAGTTGCACTGAAAAACTTAGAATATAAGAAACGCACAGTGTAGTACATAGTATATGAGTGAGTTGCACTGAAAAACTTAGAATATAAGAAACGCACAATGTAGTACATAGTATATGAGTGAGTTGCACTGAAAAACTTAGAATATAAGAAACGCACAGTGTAGTACATAGTATATGAGTGAGTTGCACTGAAAAACTTAGAATATAAGAAACGCACAGTGTAGTACATAATATATGAGTGAGTTGCACTGAAAAACTTAGAATTTACTGAAAAACCCGCATTACACGAAATGCACAGTGTAGTACATAGTATATGAGTGAGTTGCACTGAAAAACTTAGAATATAAGAAACGCACAGTGTAGTACATAGTATATGAGTGAGTTGCATTGAAAAACTTAGAATATAAGAAACGCACAGTGTAGTACATAGTATATGAGTGAGTTGCACTGAAAAACTTAGAATATAAGAAACGCACAGTGTAGTACATAGTATATGAGTGAGTTGCACAGAAAAACTTAGAATATAAGAAACGCACAGTGTAGTACATAGTATATGAGTGAGTTGCACTGAAAAACTTAGAATATAAGAAACGCACATTGTAGTACATAGTATATGAGTGAGTTGCACTGAAAAACGTAGAATATAAGAAACGCACAGTGTAGTACATAGTATATGAGTGAGTTGCACTGAAAAACTTAGAATTTACTGAAAAACCCGCATTACACGAAATGCACAGTTTAGTACATAGTATATGAGTGAGTTGCACTGAAAAACTTAGAATATAAGAAACGCACAGTGTAGTACATAGTATATGAGTGAGTTGCACTGAAAAACTTAGAATATAAGAAACGCACAGTGTAGTACATAGTATATGAGTGAGTTGCACTGAAAAACTTAGAATTTACTGAAAAACCAGCATTACACGAAATGCACAGTGTAGTACATAATATATGAGTGAGTTGCACTGAAAAACTTAGAATATAAGAAACGCACACTGTAGTACATAGTATATGAGTGAGTTGCACTGAAAAACTTAGAATATAAGAAACGCACAGTGTAGTACATAGTATATGAGTGAGTTGCACTGAAAAACTTAGAATATAAGAAACGCACAGTGTAGTACATAGTATATGAGTGAGTTGCACTGAAAAACTTAGAATATAAGAAACGCACAATGTAGTACATAGTATATGAGTGAGTTGCACTGAAAAACTTAGAATATAAGAAACGCACAGTGTAGTACATAGTATATGAGTGAGTTGCACTGAAAAACTTAGAATATAAGAAACGCACAGTGTAGTACATAATATATGAGTGAGTTGCACTGAAAAACTTAGAATTTACTGAAAAACCCGCATTACACGAAATGCACAGTGTAGTACATAGTATATGAGTGAGTTGCACTGAAAAACTTAGAATATAAGAAACGCACAGTGTAGTACATAGTATATGAGTGAGTTGCATTGAAAAACTTAGAATATAAGAAACGCACAGTGTAGTACATAGTATATGAGTGAGTTGCACTGAAAAACTTAGAATATAAGAAACGCACAGTGTAGTACATAGTATATGAGTGAGTTGCACAGAAAAACTTAGAATATAAGAAACGCACAGTGTAGTACATAGTATATGAGTGAGTTGCACTGAAAAACTTAGAATATAAGAAACGCACATTGTAGTACATAGTATATGAGTGAGTTGCACTGAAAAACGTAGAATATAAGAAACGCACAGTGTAGTACATAGTATATGAGTGAGTTGCACTGAAAAACTTAGAATTTACTGAAAAACCCGCATTACACGAAATGCACAGTTTAGTACATAGTATATGAGTGAGTTGCACTGAAAAACTTAGAATATAAGAAACGTACAGTGTAGTACATAGTATATGAGTGAGTTGCATTGAAAAACTTAGAATATAAGAAACGCATAGTGTAGTACATAGTATATGAGTGAGTTGCACTGAATAACTTAGAATATAAGAAACGCACAGTGTAGTACATAGTATATGAGTGAGTTGCACAGAAAAACTTAGAATATAAGAAACGCACAGTGTAGTACATAGTATATGAGTGAGTTGCACTGAAAAAATTAGAATATAAGAAACGCACAGTGTAGTACATAGTATATGAGTGAGTTGCACTGAAAAACTTAGAATATAAGAAACGCACAGTATAGTACATAGTATATGAATGAGTTGCACTGAAAAACTTAGAATATAAGAAACGCACAGTGTAGTACATAGTATATGAGTGAGTTGCACTGAAAAACTTAGAATATAAGAAACGCACAGTGTAGTACATAGTATATGAGTGAGTTGCACTGAAAAACTTAGAATTTACTGAAAAACCTGCATTACACGAAATGCACAGTGTAGTACATAGTATATGAGTGAGTTGCACTGAAAAACTTAGAATATAAGAAACGCACAGTGTAGTACATAGTATATGACTGAGTTGCACTGAAAAACTTAGAATTTAAGAAACGCACAGTGTAGTACATAGTATATGAGTGAGTTGCACTGAAAAACTTAGAATTTAAGAAACGCACAGTGTAGTACATAGTTTATGAGTGAGTTGCACTGAAAAACTTAGAATATAAGAAACGCACATTGTAGTACATAGTATATGAGTGAGTTGCACTGAAAAACTTAGAATATAAGAAACGCACAGTGTAGTACATAGTATATGAGTGAGTTGCACTGAAAAACTTAGAATATTAGAAACGCACAGTGTAGTACATAGTATATGAGTGAGTTGCACTGAAAAACTTAGAATTTACTGAAAAACCAGCATTACACGAAATGCACAGTGTAGTACATAATATATGAGTGAGTTGCACTGAAAAACTTAGAATATAAGAAACGCACACTGTAGTACATAGTATATGAGTGAGTTGCACTGAAAAACTTAGAATATAAGAAACGCACAGTGTAGTACATAGTATATGAGTGAGTTGCACTGAAAAACTTAGAATATAAGAAACGCACAGTGTAGTACATAGTATATGAGTGAGTTGCACTGAAAAACTTAGAATATAAGAAAGGCACAGTGTAGTACATAGTATATGAGTGAGTTGCACTGAAAAACTTAGAATATAAGAAACGCACAGTGTAGTACATAGTATATGAGTGAGTTGCACTGAAAAACTTAGAATATAAGAAACGCACAGTGTAGTACATAGTATATGAGTGAGTTGCACTGAAAAACTTAGAATATAAGAAACGCACAATGTAGTACATAGTATATGAGTGAGTTGCACTGAAAAACTTAGAATATAAGAAACGCACAGTGTAGTACATAGTATATGAGTGAGTTGCACTGAAAAACTTAGAATATAAGAAACGCACAGTGTAGTACATAATATATGAGTGAGTTGCACTGAAAAACTTAGAATTTACTGAAAAACCCGCATTACACGAAATGCACAGTGTAGTACATAGTATATGAGTGAGTTGCACTGAAAAACTTAGAATATAAGAAACGCACAGTGTAGTACATAGTATATGAGTGAGTTGCATTGAAAAACTTAGAATATAAGAAACGCACAGTGTAGTACATAGTATATGAGTGAGTTGCACTGAAAAACTTAGAATATAAGAAACGCACAGTGTCGTACATAGTATATGAGTTAGTTGCACAGAAAAACTTAGAATATAAGAAACGCACAGTGTAGTACATAGTATATGAGTGAGTTGCACTGAAAAACTTAGAATATAAGAAACGCACAGTGTAGTACATAGTATATGAGTGAGTTGCACTGAAAAACTTAGAATATAAGAAACGCACAGTATAGTACATAGTATATGAATGAGTTGCACTGAAAAACTTAGAATATAAGAAACGCACAGTGTAGTACATAGTATATGAGTGAGTTGCACTGAAAAACTTAGAATATAAGAAACGCACATTGTAGTACATAGTATATGAGTGAGTTGCACTGAAAAACTTAGAATATAAGAAACGCACAGTGTAGTACATAGTATATGAGTGAGTTGCACTGAAAAACTTAGAATATAAGAAACGCACAGTGTAGTACATAGTATATGAGTGAGTTGCACTGAAAAACTTAGAATTTACTGAAAAACCAGCATTACACGAAATGCACAGTGTAGTACATAATATATGAGTGAGTTGCACTGAAAAACTTAGAATATAAGAAACGCACACTGTAGTACATAGTATATGAGTGAGTTGCACTGAAAAACTTAGAATATAAGAAACGCACAGTGTAGTACATAGTATATGAGTGAGTTGCACTGAAAAACTTAGAATATAAGAAACGCACAGTGTAGTACATAGTATATGAGTGAGTTGCACTGAAAAACTTAGAATATAAGAAACGCACAATGTAGTACATAGTATATGAGTGAGTTGCACTGAAAAACTTAGAATATAAGAAACGCACAGTGTAGTACATAGTATATGAGTGAGTTGCACTGAAAAACTTAGAATATAAGAAACGCACAGTGTAGTACATAATATATGAGTGAGTTGCACTGAAAAACTTAGAATTTACTGAAAAACCCGCATTACACGAAATGCACAGTGTAGTACATAGTATATGAGTGAGTTGCACTGAAAAACTTAGAATATAAGAAACGCACAGTGTAGTACATAGTATATGAGTGAGTTGCATTGAAAAACTTAGAATATAAGAAACGCACAGTGTAGTACATAGTATATGAGTGAGTTGCACTGAAAAACTTAGAATATAAGAAACGCACAGTGTAGTACATAGTATATGAGTGAGTTGCACAGAAAAACTTAGAATATAAGAAACGCACAGTGTAGTACATAGTATATGAGTGAGTTGCACTGAAAAACTCGAACATAAGAAACGCACATTGTAGTACATAGTATATGAGTGAGTTGCACTGAAAAACGTAGAATATAAGAAACGCACAGTGTAGTACATAGTATATGAGTGAGTTGCACTGAAAAACTTAGAATTTACTGAAAAACCCGCATTACACGAAATGCACAGTTTAGTACATAGTATATGAGTGAGTTGCACTGAAAAACTTAGAATATAAGAAACGTACAGTGTAGTACATAGTATATGAGTGAGTTGCATTGAAAAACTTAGAATATAAGAAACGCATAGTGTAGTACATAGTATATGAGTGAGTTGCACTGAATAACTTAGAATATAAGAAACGCACAGTGTAGTACATAGTATATGAGTGAGTTGCACAGAAAAACTTAGAATATAAGAAACGCACAGTGTAGTACATAGTATATGAGTGAGTTGCACTGAAAAAATTAGAATATAAGAAACGCACAGTGTAGTACATAGTATATGAGTGAGTTGCACTGAAAAACTTAGAATATAAGAAACGCACAGTATAGTACATAGTATATGAATGAGTTGCACTGAAAAACTTAGAATATAAGAAACGCACAGTGTAGTACATAGTATATGAGTGAGTTGCACTGAAAAACTTAGAATATAAGAAACGCACAGTGTAGTACATAGTATATGAGTGAGTTGCACTGAAAAACTTAGAATTTACTGAAAAACCTGCATTACACGAAATGCACAGTGTAGTACATAGTATATGAGTGAGTTGCACTGAAAAACTTAGAATATAAGAAACGCACAGTGTAGTACATAGTATATGAGTGAGTTGCACTGAAAAACTTAGAATTTAAGAAACGCACAGTGTAGTACATAGTATATGAGTGAGTTGCACTGAAAAACTTAGAATTTAAGAAACGCACAGTGTAGTACATAGTTTATGAGTGAGTTTCACTGAAAAACTTAGAATATAAGAAACGCACATTGTAGTACATAGTATATGAGTGAGTTGCACTGAAAAACTTAGAATATAAGAAACGCACAGTGTAGTACATAGTATATGAGTGAGTTGCACTGAAAAACTTAGAATATTAGAAACGCACAGTGTAGTACATAGTATATGAGTGAGTTGCACTGAAAAACTTAGAATTTACTGAAAAACCAGCATTACACGAAATGCACAGTGTAGTACATAATATATGAGTGAGTTTCACTGAAAAACTTAGAATATAAGAAACGCACACTGTAGTACATAGTATATGAGTGAGTTGCACTGAAAAACTTAGAATATAAGAAACGCACAGTGTAGTACATAGTATATGAGTGAGTTGCACTGAAAAACTTAGAATATAAGAAACGCACAGTGTAGTACATAGTATATGAGTGAGTTGCACTGAAAAATTTAGAATATAAGAAAGGCACAGTGTAGTACATAGTATATGAGTGAGTTGCACTGAAAAACTTAGAATATAAGAAACGCACAGTGTAGTACATAGTATATGAGTGAGTTGCACTGAAAAACTTAGAATATAAGAAACGCACAGTGTAGTACATAGTATATGAGTGAGTTGCACTGAAAAACTTAGAATATAAGAAACGCACAATGTAGTACATAGTATATGAGTGAGTTGCACTGAAAAACTTAGAATATAAGAAACGCACAGTGTAGTACATAGTATATGAGTGAGTTGCACTGAAAAACTTAGAATATAAGAAACGCACAGTGTAGTACATAATATATGAGTGAGTTGCACTGAAAAACTTAGAATTTACTGAAAAACCCGCATTACACGAAAAGCACAGTGTAGTACATAGTATATGAGTGAGTTGCACTGAAAAACTTAGAATATAAGAAACGCACAGTGTAGTACATAGTATATGAGTGAGTTGCATTGAAAAACTTAGAATATAAGAAACGCACAGTGTAGTACATAGTATATGAGTGAGTTGCACTGAAAAACTTAGAATATAAGAAACGCACAGTGTCGTACATAGTATATGAGTTAGTTGCACAGAAAAACTTAGAATATAAGAAACGCACAGTGTAGTACATAGTATATGAGTGAGTTGCACTGAAAAACTTAGAATATAAGAAACGCACAGTGTAGTACATAGTATATGAGTGAGTTGCACTGAAAAACTTAGAATATAAGAAACGCACAGTATAGTACATAGTATATGAATGAGTTGCACTGAAAAACTTAGAATATAAGAAACGCACAGTGTAGTACATAGTATATGAGTGAGTTGCACTGAAAAACTTAGAATATAAGAAACGCACAGTGTAGTACATAGTATATGAGTGAGTTGCACTGAAAAACTTAGAATATAAGAAACGCACAGTGTAGTACATAGTATATGAGTGAGTTGCACTGAAAAACCTAGAATATAAGAAACGCACAGTGTAATACATAGTATATGAGTGAGTTGCACTGAAAAACTTAGAATTTACTGAAAAACACGCATTACACGAAATGCACAGTGTAGTACATAGTATATGAGTGAGTTGCACTGAAAAACTTAGAATATAAGAAACGCACAGTGTAGTACATAGTATATGAGTGAGTTGCACTGAAAAACTTAGAATATAAGAAACGCACAATGTAGTACATAGTATATGAGTGAGTTGCACTGAAAAACTTAGAATATAAGAAACGCACAGTGTAGTACATAGTATATGAGTGAGTTGCACTGAAAAACTTAGAATATAAGAAACGCACAGGGTAGTACATAATATATGAGTGAGTTGCACTGAAAAACTTAGAATTTACTGAAAAACCCGCATTACACGAAATGCACAGTGTAGTACATAGTATATGAGTGAGTTGCACTGAAAAACTTAGAATATAAGAAACGCACAGTGTAGTACATAGTATATGAGTGAGTTGCATTGAAAAACTTAGAATATAAGAAACGCACAGTGTAGTACATAGTATATGAGTGAGTTGCACTGAAAAACTTAGAATATAAGAAACGCACAGTGTCGTACATAGTATATGAGTTAGTTGCACAGAAAAACTTAGAATATAAGAAACGCACAGTGTAGTACATAGTATATGAGTGAGTTGCACTGAAAAACTTAGAATATAAGAAACGCACAGTGTAGTACATAGTATATGAGTGAGTTGCACTGAAAAACTTAGAATATAAGAAACGCACAGTATAGTACATAGTATATGAATGAGTTGCACTGAAAAACTTAGAATATAAGAAACGCACAGTGTAGTACATAGTATATGAGTGAGTTGCACTGAAAAACTTAGAATATAAGAAACGCACAGTGTAGTACATAGTATATGAGTGAGTTGCACTGAAAAACTTAGAATATAAGAAACGCACAGTGTAGTACATAGTATATGAGTGAGTTGCACTGAAAAACCTAGAATATAAGAAACGCACAGTGTAGTACATAGTATATGAGTGAGTTGCACTGAAAAACTTAGAATTTACTGAAAAACACGCATTACACGAAATGCACAGTGTAGTACATAGTATATGAGTGAGTTGCACTGAAAAACTTAGAATATAAGAAACGCACAGTGTAGTACATAGTATATGAGTGAGTTGCATTGAAAAACTTAGAATATAAGAAACGCACAGTGTAGTACATAGTATATGAGTGAGTTGCACTGAAAAACTTAGAATATAAGAAACGCACAGTGTAGTACATAGTATATGAGTGAGTTGCACTGAAAAACGTAGAATATAAGAAACGCACAGTGTAGTACATAGTATATGAGTGAGTTGCACTGAAAAACTTAGAATTTACTGAAAAACCCGCATTACACGAAATGCACAGTGTAGTACATAGTATATGAGTGAGTTGCACTGAAAAACTTAGAATATAAGAAACGCACAGTGTAGTACATAGTATATGAGTGAGTTGCATTGAAAAACTTAGAATATAAGAAACGCACAGTGTAGTACATAGTATATGAGTGAGTTGCACTGAATAACTTAGAATATAAGAAACGCACAGTGTAGTACATAGTATATGAGTGAGTTGCACAGAAAAACTTAGAATATAAGAAACGCACAGTGTAGTACATAGTATATGAGTGAGTTGCACTGAAAAAATTAGAATATAAGAAACGCACAGTGTAGTACATAGTATATGAGTGAGTTGCACTGAAAAACTTAGAATATAAGAAACGCACAGTATAGTACATAGTATATGAATGAGTTGCACTGAAAAACTTAGAATATAAGAAACGCACAGTGTAGTACATAGTATATGAGTGAGTTGCACTGAAAAACTTAGAATATAAGAAACGCACAGTGTAGAACATAGTATATGAGTGAGTTGCACTGAAAAACTTAGAATTTACTGAAAAACCTGCATTACACGAAATGCACAGTGTAGTACATAGAATATGAGTGAGTTGCACTGAAAAACTTAGAATATAAGAAACGCACAGTGTAGTACATAGTATATGACTGAGTTGCACTGAAAAACTTAGAATTTAAGAAACGCACAGTGTAGTACATAGTATATGAGTGAGTTGCACTGAAAAACTTAGAATTTAAGAAATGCACAGTGTAGTACATAGTTTATGAGTGAGTTGCACTGAAAAACTTAGAATATAAGAAACGCACAGTGTAGTACATAGTATATGAGTGAGTTGCACTGAAAAACTTAGAATATAAGAAACGCACAGTGTAGTACATAATATATGAGTGAGTTGCACTGAAAAACTTAGAATTTACTGAAAAACCCGCATTACACGAAATGCACAGTGTAGTACATAGTATATGAGTGAGTTGCACTGAAAAACTTAGAATATAAGAAACGCACAGTGTAGTACATAGTATATGAGTGAGTTGCATTGAAAAACTTAGAATATAAGAAACGCACAGTGTAGTACATAGTATATGAGTGAGTTGCACTGAAAAACTTAGAATATAAGAAACGCACAGTGTCGTACATAGTATATGAGTTAGTTGCACAGAAAAACTTAGAATATAAGAAACGCACAGTGTAGTACATAGTATATGAGTGAGTTGCACTGAAAAACTTAGAATATAAGAAACGCACAGTGTAGTACATAGTATATGAGTGAGTTGCACTGAAAAACTTAGAATATAAGAAACGCACAGTATAGTACATAGTATATGAATGAGTTGCACTGAAAAACTTAGAATATAAGAAACGCACAGTGTAGTACATAGTATATGAGTGAGTTGCACTGAAAAACTTAGAATATAAGAAACGCACAGTGTAGTACATAGTATATGAGTGAGTTGCACTGAAAAACTTAGAATATAAGAAACGCACAGTGTAGTACATAGTATATGAGTGAGTTGCACTGAAAAACGTAGAATATAAGAAACGCACAGTGTAGTACATAGTATATGAGTGAGTTGCACTGAAAAACTTAGAATTTACTGAAAAACCCGCATTACACGAAATGCACAGTGTAGTAAATAGTATATGAGTGAGTTGCACTGAAAAACTTAGAATATAAGAAACGCACAGTGTAGTACATAGTATATGAGTGAGTTGCATTGAAAAACTTAGAATATAAGAAACGCACAGTGTAGTACATAGTATATGAGTGAGTTGCACTGAATAACTTAGAATATAAGAAACGCACAGTGTAGTACATAGTATATGAGTGAGTTGCACAGAAAAACTTAGAATATAAGAAACGCACAGTGTAGTACATAGTATATGAGTGAGTTGCACTGAAAAAATTAGAATATAAGAAACGCACAGTGTAGTACATAGTATATGAGTGAGTTGCACTGAAAAACTTAGAATATAAGAAACGCACAGTATAGTACATAGTATATGAATGAGTTGCACTGAAAAACTTAGAATATAAGAAACGCACAGTGTAGTACATAGTATATGAGTGAGTTGCACTGAAAAACTTAGAATATAAGAAACGCACAGTGTAGAACATAGTATATGAGTGAGTTGCACTGAAAAACTTAGAATTTACTGAAAAACCTGCATTACACGAAATGCACAGTGTAGTACATAGAATATGAGTGAGTTGCACTGAAAAACTTAGAATATAAGAAACGCACAGTGTAGTACATAGTATATGACTGAGTTGCACTGAAAAACTTAGAATTTAAGAAACGCACAGTGTAGTACATAGTATATGAGTGAGTTGCACTGAAAAACTTAGAATTTAAGAAATGCACAGTGTAGTACATAGTTTATGAGTGAGTTGCACTGAAAAACTTAGAATATAAGAAACGCACATTGTAGTACATAGTATATGAGTGAGTTGCACTGAAAAACTTAGAATATAAGAAACGCACAGTGTAGTACATAGTATATGAGTGAGTTGCACTGAAAAACTTAGAATATAAGAAACGCACAGTGTAGTACATAGTATATGAGTGAGTTGCACTGAAAAACTTAGAATTTACTGAAAAACCAGCATTACACGTAATGCACAGTGTAGTACATAATATATGAGTGAGTTGCACTGAAAAACTTAGAATATAAGAAACGCACACTGTAGTACATAGTATATGAGTGAGTTGCACTGAAAAACTTAGAATATAAGAAACGCACAGTGTAGTACATAGTATATGAGTGAGTTGCACTGAAAAACTTAGAATATAAGAAACGCACAGTGTAGTACATAGTATATGAGTGAGTTGCATTGAAAAACTTAGAATATAAGAAACGCACAGTGTAGTACATAGTATATGAGTGAGTTGCACTGAAAAACTTAGAATTTAAGAAACGCACAGTGTAGTACATAGTATATGAGTGAGTTGCACTGAAAAACTTAGAATATAAGAAACGTACAGTGTAGTACATAGTATATGAGTGAGTTGCACTGAAAAACTTAGAATATAAGAAACGCACAATGTAGTACATAGTATATGAGTGAGTTGCACTGAAAGACTTAGAATATAAGAAACGCACAGTGTAGTACATAGTATATGAGTGAGTTGCACTGAAAAACTTAGAATATAAGAAACGCACAGTGTAGTACATAGTATATGAGTGAGTTGCACTGAAAAACTTAGAATATAAGAAACGCACAGTGTAGTACATAGTATATGAGTGAGTTGCACTGAAAAACTTAGAATATAAGAAACGCACAGTGTAGTACATAGTATATGAGTGAGTTGCACTGAAAAACTTACAATATAAGAAACGCACAGTGTAGTACATAGTATATGAGTGAGTTGCACTGAAAAACTTAGAATTTACTGAAAAACCCGCATTACACGAAATGCACAGTGTAGTACATAGTATATGAGTGAGTTGCACTGAAAAACTTAGAATATAAGAAACGCACAGTGTAGTACATAGTATATGAGTGAGTTGCATTGAAAAACTTAGAATATAAGAAACGCACAGTGTAGTACATAGTATATGAGTGAGTTGCACTGAATAACTTAGAATATAAGAAACGCACAGTGTAGTACATAATATATGAGTGAGTTGTACAGAAAAACTTAGAATATAAGAAACGCACAGTGTAGTACATAGTATATGAGTGAGTTGCACTTAAAAAATTAGAATATAAGAAACGCACAGTGTAGTACATAGTATATGAGTGAGTTGCACTGAAAAACTTAGAATATAAGAAACGCACAGTGTAGTACATAGTATATGAATGAGTTGCACTGAAAAACTTAGAATATAAGAAACGCACAGTGTAGTACATAGTATATGAGTGAGTTGCACTGAAAAACTTAGAATATAAGAAACGCACAGTGTAGTACATAGTATATGAGTGAGTTGCACTGAAAAACTTAGAATTTACTGAAAAACCTGCATTACACGAAATGCACAGTGTAGTACATAGTATATGAGTGAGTTGCACTGAAAAACTTAGAATATAAGAAACGCACAGTGTAGTACATAGTATATGACTCAGTAGCACTGAAAAACTTAGAATTTAAGAAACGCACAGTGTAGTACATAGTATATGAGTGAGTTGCACTGAAAAACTTAGAATTTAAGAAACGCACAGTGTAGTACATAGTTTATGAGTGAGTTGCACTGAAAAACTTAGATTATAAGAAACGCACATTGTAGTACATAGTATATGAGTGAGTTGCACTGAAAAACTTAGAATATAAGAAACGCACAGTGTAGTACATAGTATATGAGTGAGTTGCACTGAAAAACTTAGAATTTACTGAAAAACCAGCATTACACGAAATGCACAGTGTAGTACATAATATATGAGTGAGTTGCACTGAAAAACTTAGAATATAAGAAACGCACACTGTAGTACATAGTATATGAGAGAGTTGCACTGAAAAACTTAGAATATAAGAAACGCACACTGTAGTACATAGTATATGAGTGAGTTGCACTGAAAAACTTAGAATATAAGAAACGCACAGTGTAGTACATAGTATATGAGTGAGTTGCACTGAAAAACTTAGAATATAAGAAACGCACAGTGTAGTACATAGTATATGAGTGAGTTGCACTGAAAAACTTAGAATATAAGAAACGCACAGTGTAGTACATAGTATATGAGTGAGTTGCACTGAAAAACTTAGAATATAAGAAACGCACAGTGTAGTACATAGTATATGAGTGAGTTGCACTGAAAAACTTAGAATATAAGAAACGCACAATGTAGTACATAGTATATGAGTGAGTTGCACTGAAAAACTTAGAATATAAGAAACGCACAGTGTAGTACATAGTATATGAGTGAGTTGCACTGAAAAACTTAGAATATAAGAAACGCACAGTGTAGTACATAATATATGAGTGAGTTGCACTGAAAAACTTAGAATTTACTGAAAAACCCGCATTACACGAAATGCACAGTGTAGTACATAGTATATGAGTGAGTTGCACTGAAAAACTTAGAATTTAAGAAACGCACAGTGTAGTACATAGTTTATGAGTGAGTTGCACTGAAAAACTTAGATTATAAGAAACGCACATTGTAGTACATAGTATATGAGTGAGTTGCACTGAAAAACTTAGAATATAAGAAACGCACAGTGTAGTACATAGTATATGAGTGAGTTGCACTGAAAAAATTAGAATTTACTGAAAAACCAGCATTACACGAAATGCACAGTGTAGTACATAATATATGAGTGAGTTGCACTGAAAAACTTAGAATATAAGAAACGCACACTGTAGTACATAGTATATGAGTGAGTTGCACTGAAAAACTTAGAATATAAGAAACGCACACTGTAGTACATAGTATATGAGTGAGTTGCACTGAAAAACTTAGAATTTAGAGAAACGCACAGTGTAGTACATAGTATATGAGTGAGTTGCACTGAAAAACTTAGAATATAAGAAACGCACAGTGTAGTACATAGTATATGAGTGAGTTGCACTGAAAAACTTAGAATATAAGAAACGCACAGTGTAGTACATAGTATATGAGTGAGTTGCACTGAAAAACTTAGAATATAAGAAACGCACAGTGTAGTACATAGTATATGAGTGAGTTGCACTGAAAAACTTAGAATATAAGAAACGCACAATGTAGTACATAGTATATGAGTGAGTTGCACTGAAAAACTTAGAATATAAGAAACGCACAGTGTAGTACATAGTATATGAGTGAGTTGCACTGAAAAACTTAGAATATAAGAAACGCACAGTGTAGTACATAATATATGAGTGAGTTGCACTGAAAAACTTAGAATTTACTGAAAAACCCGCATTACACGAAATGCACAGTGTAGTACATAGTATATGAGTGAGTTGCACTGAAAAACTTAGAATATAAGAAACGCACAGTGTAGTACATAGTATATGATTGAGTTGCATTGAAAAACTTAGAATATAAGAAACGCACAGTGTAGTACATAGTATATGAGTGAGTTGCACTGAAAAACTTAGAATATAAGAAACGCACAGTGTAGTACATAGTATATGAGTGAGTTGCACTGAAAAACTTAGAATATAAGAAACGCACAGTGTAGTACATAGTATATGAGTGAGTTGCACTGAAAAACTTAGAATATAAGAAACGCACAGTGTAGTACATAATATATGAGTGAGTTGCACTGAAAAACTTAGAATTTACTGAAAAACCCGTATTACACGAAATGCACAGTGTAGTACATAGTATATGAGTGAGTTGCACTGAAAAACTTAGAATATAAGAAACGCACAGTGTAGTACATAGTATATGAGTGAGTTGCATTGAAAAACTTAGAATATAAGAAACGCACAGTGTAGTACATAGTATATGAGTGAGTTGCACTGAAAAACTTAGAATATAAGAAACGCACATTGTAGTACATAGTATATGAGTGAGTTGCACTGAAAAACTTAGAATATAAGAAACGCACAGTGTAGTACATAGTATATGAGTGAGTTGCACTGAAAAACTTAGAATATAAGAAACGCACAGTGTAGTACATAGTATATGAGTGAGTTGCACTGAAAAACTTAGAATTTACTGAAAAACCAGCATTACACGAAATGCACAGTGTAGTACATAATATATGAGTGAGTTGCACTGAAAAACTTAGAATATAAGAAACGCACACTGTAGTACATAGTATATGAGTGAGTTGCACTGAGAAACTTAGAATATAAGAAACGCACAGTGTAGTACATAGTATATGAGTGAGTTGCACTGAAAAACTTAGAATATAAGAAACGCACAGTGTAGTACATAGTATATGAGTGAGTTGCACTGAAAAACTTAGAATATAAGAAACGCACAGTGTAGTACATAGTATATGAGTGAGTTGCACTGAAAAACTTAGAATATAAGAAACGCACAGTGTAGTACATAGTATATGAGTGAGTTGCACTGAAAAACTTAGAATATAAGAAACGCACAATGTAGTACATAGTATATGAGTGAGTTGCACTGAAAAACTTAGAATATAAGAAACGCACAGTGTAGTACATAGTATATGAGTGAGTTGCACTGAAAAACTTAGAATATAAGAAACGCACAGTGTAGTACATAATATATGAGTGAGTTGCACTGAAAAACTTAGAATTTACTGAAAAACCCGCATTACACGAAATGCACAGTGTAGTACATAGTATATGAGTGAGTTGCACTGAAAAACTTAGAATATAAGAAACGCACAGTGTAGTACATAGTATATGAGTGAGTTGCATTGAAAAACTTAGAATATAAGAAACGCACAGTGTAGTACATAGTATATGAGTGCGTTGCACTGAAAAACTTAGAATATAAGAAACGCACAGTGTAGTACATAGTATATGAGTGAGTTGCACAGAAAAACTTAGAATATAAGAAACGCACAGTGTAGTACATAGTATATGAGTGAGTTGCACTGAAAAACTTAGAATATAAGAAACGCACAGTGTAGTACATATTATATGAGTGAGTTGCACTGAAAAACGTAGAATATAAGAAACGCACAGTGTAGTACATAGTATATGAGTGAGTTGCACTGAAAAACTTAGAATTTACTGAAAAACCCGCATTACACGAAATGCACAGTGTAGTACATAGTATATGAGTGAGTTGCACTGAAAAACTTAGAATATAAGAAACGCACAGTGTAGTACATAGTATATGAGTGAGTTGCATTGAAAAACTTAGAATATAAGAAACGCATAGTGTAGTACATAGTATATGAGTGAGTTGCACTGAATAACTTAGAATATACGAAACGCACAGTGTAGTACATAGTATATGAGTGAGTTGCACAGAAAAACTTAGAATATAAGAAACGCACAGTGTAGTACATAGTATATGAGTGAGTTGCACTGAAAAAATTAGAATATAAGAAACGCACAGTGTAGTACATAGTATATGAGTGAGTTGCACTGAAAAACTTAGAATATAAGAAACGCACAGTATAGTACATAGTATATGAATGAGTTGCACTGAAAAACTTAGAATATAAGAAACGCACAGTGTAGTACATAGTATATGAGTGAGTTGCACTGAAAAACTTAGAATTTACTGAAAAACCTGCATTACACGAAATGCACAGTGTAGTACATAGTATATGAGTGAGTTGCACTGAAAAACTTAGAATATAAGAAACGCACAGTGTAGTACATAGTATATGACTGAGTTGCACTGAAAAACTTAGAATTTAAGAAACGCACAGTGTAGTACATAGTATATGAGTGAGTTGCACTGAAAAACTTAGAATTTAAGAAACGCACAGTGTAGTACATAGTTTATGAGTGAGTTGCACTGAAAAACTTAGAATATAAGAAACGCACATTGTAGTACATAGTATATGAGTGAGTTGCACTGAAAAACTTAGAATATAAGAAACGCACAGTGTAGTACATAGTATATGAGTGAGTTGCACTGAAAAACTTAGAATATAAGAAACGCACAGTGTAGTACATAGTATATGACTGAGTTGCACTGAAAAACTTAGAATTTACTGAAAAACCAGCATTACACGAAATGCACAGTGTAGTACATAATATATGAGTGAGTTGCACTGAAAAACTTAGAATATAAGAAACGCACACTGTAGTACATAGTATATGAGTGAGTTGCACTGAAAAACTTAGAATATAAGAAACGCACAGTGTAGTACATAGTATATGAGTGAGTTGCACTGAAAAACTTAGAATATAAGAAACGCACAGTGTAGTACATAGTATATGAGTGAGTTGCACTGAAAAACTTAGAATTTAAGAAACGCACAGTGTAGTACATAGTATATGAGTGAGTTGCACTGAAAAACTTAGAATATAAGAAACGTACAGTGTAGTACATAGTATATGAGTGAGTTGCACTGAAAAACTTAGAATATAAGAAACGCACAATGTAGTACATAGTATATGAGTGAGTTGCACTGAAAGACTTAGAATATAAGAAACGCACAGTGTAGTACATAGTATATGAGTGAGTTGCACTGAAAAACTTAGAATATAAGAAACGCACAGTGTAGTACATAGTATATGAGTGAGTTGCACTGAAAAACTTAGAATATAAGAAACGCACAGTGTAGTACATAGTATATGAGTGAGTTGCACTGAAAAACTTAGAATATAAGAAACGCACAGTGTAGTACATAGTATATGAGTGAGTTGCACTGAAAAACTTACAATATAAGAAACGCACAGTGTAGTACATAGTATATGAGTGAGTTGCACTGAAAAACTTAGAATTTACTGAAAAACCCGCATTACACGAAATGCACAGTGTAGTACATAGTATATGAGTGAGTTGCACTGAAAAACTTAGAATATAAGAAACGCACAGTGTAGTACATAGTATATGAGTGAGTTGCATTGAAAAACTTAGAATATAAGAAACGCACAGTGTAGTACATAGTATATGAGTGAGTTGCACTGAATAACTTAGAATATAAGAAACGCACAGTGTAGTACATAATATATGAGTGAGTTGTACAGAAAAACTTAGAATATAAGAAACGCACAGTGTAGTACATAGTATATGAGTGAGTTGCACTTAAAAAATTAGAATATAAGAAACGCACAGTGTAGTACATAGTATATGAGTGAGTTGCACTGAAAAACTTAGAATATAAGAAACGCACAGTGTAGTACATAGTATATGAATGAGTTGCTCTGAAAAACTTAGAATATAAGAAACGCACAGTGTAGTACATAGTATATGAGTGAGTTGCACTGAAAAACTTAGAATATAAGAAACGCACAGTGTAGTACATAGTATATGAGTGAGTTGCACTGAAAAACTTAGAATTTACTGAAAAACCTGCATTACACGAAATGCACAGTGTAGTACATAGTATATGAGTGAGTTGCACTGAAAAACTTAGAATATAAGAAACGCACAGTGTAGTACATAGTATATGACTGAGTTGCACTGAAAAACTTAGAATTTAAGAAACGCACAGTGTAGTACATAGTATATGAGTGAGTTGCACTGAAAAACTTAGAATTTAAGAAACGCACAGTGTAGTACATAGTTTATGAGTGAGTTGCACTGAAAAACTTAGATTATAAGAAACGCACATTGTAGTACATAGTATATGAGTGAGTTGCACTGAAAAACTTAGAATATAAGAAACGCACAGTGTAGTACATAGTATATGAGTGTGTTGCACTGAAAAACTTAGAATTTACTGAAAAACCAGCATTACACGAAATGCACAGTGTAGTACCTAATATATGAGTGAGTTGCACTGAAAAACTTAGAATATAAGAAACGCACACTGTAGTACATAGTATATGAGTGAGTTGCACTGAAAAACTTAGAATATAAGAAACGCACACTGTAGTACATAGTATATGAGTGAGTTGCACTGAAAAACTTAGAATATAAGAAACGCACAGTGTAGTACATAGTATATGAGTGAGTTGCACTGAAAAACTTAGAATATAAGAAACGCACAGTGTAGTACATAGTATATGAGTGAGTTGCACTGAAAAACTTAGAATATAAGAAACGCAAAGTGTAGTACATAGTATATGAGTGAGTTGCACTGAAAACTTAGAATATAAGAAACGCACAGTGTAGTACATAGTATATGAGTGAGTTGCACTGAAAAACTTAGAATATAAGAAACGCACAATGTAGTACATAGTATATGAGTGAGTTGCACTGAAAAACTTAGAATATAAGAAACGCACAGTGTAGTACATAGTATATGAGTGAGTTGCACTGAAAAACTTAGAATATAAGAAACGCACAGTGTAGTACATAATATATGAGTGAGTTGCACTGAAAAACTTAGAATTTACTGAAAAACCCAAATTACACGAAATGCACAGTGTAGTACATAGTATATGAGTGAGTTGCACTGAAAAACTTAGAATATAAGAAACGCACAGTGTAGTACATAGTATATGATTGAGTTGCATTGAAAAACTTAGAATATAAGAAACGCACAGTGTAGTACATAGTATATGAGTGAGTTGCACTGAAAAACTTAGAATATAAGAAACGCACAGTGTAGTACATAGTATATGAGTGAGTTGCACTGAAAAACTTAGAATATAAGAAACGCACAGTGTAGTACATAGTATATGAGTGAGTTGCACTGAAAAACTTAGAATATAAGAAACGCACAGTGTAGTACATAATATATGAGTGAGTTGCACTGAAAAACTTAGAATTTACTGAAAAACCCGTATTACACGAAATGCACAGTGTAGTACATAGTATATGAGTGAGTTGCACTGAAAAACTTAGAATATAAGAAACGCACAGTGTAGTACATAGTATATGAGTGAGTTGCATTGAAAAACTTAGAATATAAGAAACGCACAGTGTAGTACATAGTATATGAGTGAGTTGCACTGAAAAACTTAGAATATAAGAAACGCACATTGTAGTACATAGTATATGAGTGAGTTGCACTGAAAAACTTAGAATATAAGAAACGCACAGTGTAGTACATAGTATATGAGTGAGTTGCACGGAAAAACGTAGAATATAAGAAACGCACAGTGTAGTACATAGTATATGAGTGAGTTGCACTGAAAAACTTAGAATTTACTGAAAAACCAGCATTACACGAAATGCACAGTGTAGTACATAATATATGAGTGAGTTGCACTGAAAAACTTAGAATATAAGAAACGCACACTGTAGTACATAGTATATGAGTGAGTTGCACTGAAAAACTTAGAATATAAGAAACGCACAGTGTAGTACATAGTATATGAGTGAGTTGCACTGAAAAACTTAGAATATAAGAAACGCACAGTGTAGTACATAGTATATGAGTGAGTTGCACTGAAAAACTTAGAATATAAGAAACGCACAGTGTAGTACATAGTATATGAGTGAGTTGCACTGAAAAACTTAGAATATAAGAAACGCACAGTGTAGTACATAGTATATGAGTGAGTTGCACTGAAAAACTTAGAATATAAGAAACGCACAATGTAGTACATAGTATATGAGTGAGTTGCACTGAAAAACTTAGAATATAAGAAACGCACAGTGTAGTACATAGTATATGAGTGAGTTGCACTGAAAAACTTAGAATATAAGAAACGCACAGTGTAGTACATAATATATGAGTGAGTTGCACTGAAAAACTTAGAATTTACTGAAAAACCCGCATTACACGAAATGCACAGTGTAGTACATAGTATATGAGTGAGTTGCACTGAAAAACTTAGAATATAAGAAACGCACAGTGTAGTACATAGTATATGAGTGAGTTGCATTGAAAAACTTAGAATATAAGAAACGCACAGTGTAGTACATAGTATATGAGTGCGTTGCACTGAAAAACTTAGAATATAAGAAACGCACAGTGTAGTACATAGTATATGAGTGAGTTGCACAGAAAAACTTAGAATATAAGAAACGCACAGTGTAGTACATAGTATATGAGTGAGTTGCACTGAAAAACTTAGAATATAAGAAACGCACAGTGTAGTACATAGTATATGAGTGAGTTGCACTGAAAAACGTAGAATATAAGAAACGCACAGTGTAGTACATAGTATATGAGTGAGTTGCACTGAAAAACTTAGAATTTACTGAAAAACCCGCATTACACGAAATGCACAGTGTAGTACATAGTATATGAGTGAGTTGCACTGAAAAACTTAGAATATAAGAAACGCACAGTGTAGTACATAGTATATGAGTGAGTTGCATTGAAAAACTTAGAATATAAGAAACGCATAGTGTAGTACATAGTATATGAGTGAGTTGCACTGAATAACTTAGAATATACGAAACGCACAGTGTAGTACATAGTATATGAGTGAGTTGCACAGAAAAACTTAGAATATAAGAAACGCACAGTGTAGTACATAGTATATGAGTGAGTTGCACTGAAAAAATTAGAATATAAGAAACGCACAGTGTAGTACATAGTATATGAGTGAGTTGCACTGAAAAACTTAGAATATAAGAAACGCACAGTATAGTACATAGTATATGAATGAGTTGCACTGAAAAACTTAGAATATAAGAAACGCACAGTGTAGTACATAGTATATGAGTGAGTTGCACTGAAAAACTTAGAATTTACTGAAAAACCTGCATTACACGAAATGCACAGTGTAGTACATAGTATATGAGTGAGTTGCACTGAAAAACTTAGAATATAAGAAACGCACAGTGTAGTACATAGTATATGACTGAGTTGCACTGAAAAACTTAGAATTTAAGAAACGCACAGTGTAGTACATAGTATATGAGTGAGTTGCACTGAAAAACTTAGAATTTAAGAAACGCACAGTGTAGTACATAGTTTATGAGTGAGTTGCACTGAAAAACTTAGAATATAAGAAACGCACATTGTAGTACATAGTATATGAGTGAGTTGCACTGAAAAACTTAGAATATAAGAAACGCACAGTGTAGTACATAGTATATGAGTGAGTTGCACTGAAAAACTTAGAATATAAGAAACGCACAGTGTAGTACATAGTATATGACTGAGTTGCACTGAAAAACTTAGAATTTACTGAAAAACCAGCATTACACGAAATGCACAGTGTAGTACATAATATATGAGTGAGTTGCACTGAAAAACTTAGAATATAAGAAACGCACACTGTAGTACATAGTATATGAGTGAGTTGCACTGAAAAACTTAGAATATAAGAAATGCACAGTGTAGTACATAGTATATGAGTGAGTTGCACTGAAAAACTTAGAATATAAGAAACGCACAGTGTAGTACATAGTATATGAGTGAGTTGCATTGAAAAACTTAGAATATAAGAAACGCACAGTGTAGTACATAGTATATGAGTGAGTTGCACTGAAAAACTTAGAATATAAGAAACGCACAGTTTCGTACATAGTATATGAGTTAGTTGCACAGAAAAACTTAGAATATAAGAAACGCACAGTGTAGTACATAGTATATGAGTGAGTTGCACTGAAAAACTTAGAATATAAGAAACGCACAGTGTAGTACATAGTATATGAGTGAGTTGCACTGAAAAACTTAGAATATAAGAAACGCACAGTATAGTACATAGTATATGAATGAGTTGCACTGAAAAACTTAGAATATAAGAAACGCACAGTGTAGTACATAGTATATGAGTGAGTTGCACTGAAAAACTTAGAATATAAGAAACGCACAGTGTAGTACATAGTATATGAGTGAGTTTCACTGAAAAACTTAGAATATAAGAAACGCACAGTGTAGTACATAGTATATGAGTGAGTTGCACTGAAAAACCTAGAATATAAGAAACGCACAGTGTAGTACATAGTATATGAGTGAGTTGCACTGAAAAACTTAGAATTTACTGAAAAACACGCATTACACGAAATGCACAGTGTAGTACATAGTATATGAGTGAGTTGCACTGAAAAACTTAGAATATAAGAAACGCACAGTGTAGTACATAGTATATGAGTGAGTTGCATTGAAAAACTTAGAATATAAGAAACGCACAGTGTAGTACATAGTATATGAGTGAGTTGCACTGAAAAACTTAGAATATAAGAAACGCACAGTGTAGTACATAGTATATGAGTGAGTTGCACAGAAAAACTTAGAATATAAGAAACGCACAGTGTAGTACATAGTATATGAGTGAGTTGCACTGAAAAACTTAGAATATAAGAAACGCACAGTGTAGTACATAGTATATGAGTGAGTTGCACTGAAAAACGTAGAATATAAGAAACGCACAGTGTAGTACATAGTATATGAGTGAGTTGCACAGAAAAACTTAGAATATAAGAAACGCACAGTGTAGTACATAGTATATGAGTGAGTTGCACTGAAAAACTTAGAATATAAGAAACGCACAGTGTAGTACATAGTATATGAGTGAGTTGCACTGAAAAACGTAGAATATAAGAAACGCACAGTGTAGTACATATTATATGAGTGAGTTGCACTGAAAAACTTAGAATTTACTGAAAAACCCGCATTACACGAAATGCACAGTGTAGTACATAGTATATGAGTGAGTTGCACTGAAAAACTTAGAATATAAGAAACGCACAGTGTAGTACATAGTATATGAGTGAGTTGCACTGAAAAACTTAGAATATAAGAAACGCACAGTTTCGTACATAGTATATGAGTTAGTTGCACAGAAAAACTTAGAATATAAGAAACGCACAGTGTAGTACATAGTATATGAGTGAGTTGCACTGAAAAACTTAGAATATAAGAAACGCACAGTGTAGTACATAGTATATGAGTGAGTTGCACTGAAAAACTTAGAATATAAGAAACGCACAGTATAGTACATAGTATATGAATGAGTTGCACTGAAAAACTTAGAATATAAGAAACGCACAGTGTAGTACATAGTATATGAGTGAGTTGCACTGAAAAACTTAGAATATAAGAAACGCACAGTGTAGTACATAGTATATGAGTGAGTTTCACTGAAAAACTTAGAATATAAGAAACGCACAGTGTAGTACATAGTATATGAGTGAGTTGCACTGAAAAACCTAGAATATAAGAAACGCACAGTGTAGTACATAGTATATGAGTGAGTTGCACTGAAAAACTTAGAATTTACTGAAAAACACGCATTACACGAAATGCACAGTGTAGTACATAGTATATGAGTGAGTTGCACTGAAAAACTTAGAATATAAGAAACGCACAGTGTAGTACATAGTATATGAGTGAGTTGCATTGAAAAACTTAGAATATAAGAAACGCACAGTGTAGTACATAGTATATGAGTGAGTTGCACTGAAAAACTTAGAATATAAGAAACGCACAGTGTAGTACATAGTATATGAGTGAGTTGCACAGAAAAACTTAGAATATAAGAAACGCACAGTGTAGTACATAGTATATGAGTGAGTTGCACTGAAAAACTTAGAATATAAGAAACGCACAGTGTAGTACATAGTATATGAGTGAGTTGCACTGAAAAACGTAGAATATAAGAAACGCACAGTGTAGTACATATTATATGAGTGAGTTGCACTGAAAAACTTAGAATTTACTGAAAAACCCGCATTACACGAAATGCACAGTGTAGTACATAGTATATGAGTGAGTTGCACTGAAAAACTTAGAATATAAGAAACGCACAGTGTAGTACATAGTATATGAGTGAGTTGCATTGAAAAACTTAGAATATAAGAAACGCACAGTGTAGTACATAGTATATGAGTGAGTTGCACTGAATAACTTAGAATATAAGAAACGCACAGTGTAGTACATAGTATATGAGTGAGTTGCACAGAAAAACTTAGAATATAAGAAACGCACAGTGTAGTACATAGTATATGAGTGAGTTGCACTGAAAAACTTAGAATATAAGAAACGCACAGTATAGTACATAGTATATGAATGAGTTGCACTGAAAAACTTAGAATATAAGAAACGCACAGTGTAGTACATAGTATATGAGTGAGTTGCACTGAAAAACTTAGAATATAAGAAACGCACAGTGTAGTACATAGTATATGAGTGAGTTGCATTGAAAAACTTAGAATATAAGAAACGCACAGTGTAGTACATAGTATATGAGTGAGTTGCACTGAAAAACTTAGAATATAAGAAACGCACATTGTCGTACATAGTATATGAGTTAGTTGCACAGAAAAACTTAGAATATAAGAAACGCACAGTGTAGTACATAGTATATGAGTGAGTTGCACTGAAAAACTTAGAATATAAGAAACGCACAGTGTAGTACATAGTATATGAGTGAGTTGCACTGAAAAACTTAGAATATAAGAAACGCACAGTATAGTACATAGTATATGAATGAGTTGCACTGAAAAACTTAGAATATAAGAAACGCACAGTGTAGTACATAGTATATGAGTGAGTTGCACTGAAAAACTTAGAATATAAGAAACGCACAGTGTAGTACATAGTATATGAGTGAGTTGCACTGAAAAACTTAGAATATAAGAAACGCACAGTGTAGTACATAGTATATGAGTGAGTTGCACTGAAAAACCTAGAATATAAGAAACGCACAGTGTAGTACATAGTATATGAGTGAGTTGCACTGAAAAACTTAGAATTTACTGAAAAACACGCATTACACGAAATGCACAGTGTAGTACATAGTATATGAGTGAGTTGCACTGAAAAACTTAGAATATAAGAAACGCACAGTGTAGTACATAGTATATGAGTGAGTTGCATTGAAAAACTTAGAATATAAGAAACGCACAGTGTAGTACATAGTATATGAGTGAGTTGCACTGAAAAACTTAGAATATAAGAAACGCACAGTGTAGTACATAGTATATGAGTGAGTTGCACAGAAAAACTTAGAATATAAGAAACGCACAGTGTAGTACATAGTATATGAGTGAGTTGCACTGAAAAACTTAGAATATAAGAAACGCACAGTGTAGTACATAGTATATGAGTGAGTTGCACTGAAAAACGTAGAATATAAGAAACGCACAGTGTAGTACATAGTATATGAGTGAGTTGCACTGAAAAACTTAGAATTTACTGAAAAACCCGCATTACACGAAATGCACAGTGTAGTACATAGTATATGAGTGAGTTGCACTGAAAAACTTAGAATATAAGAAACGCACAGTGTAGTACATAGTATATGAGTGAGTTGCATTGAAAAACTTAGAATATAAGAAACGCACAGTGTAGTACATAGTATATGAGTGAGTTGCACTGAATAACTTAGAATATAAGAAACGCACAGTGTAGTACATAGTATATGAGTGAGTTGCACAGAAAAACTTAGAATATAAGAAACGCACAGTGTAGTACATAGTATATGAGTGAGTTGCACTGAAAAAATTAGAATATAAGAAACGCACAGTGTAGTACATAGTATATGAGTGAGTTGCACTGAAAAACTTAGAATATAAGAAACGCACAGTATAGTACATAGTATATGAATGAGTTGCACTGAAAAACTTAGAATATAAGAAACGCACAGTGTAGTACATAGTATATGAGTGAGTTGCACTGAAAAACTTAGAATATAAGAAACGCACAGTGTAGAACATAGTATATGAGTGAGTTGCACTGAAAAACTTAGAATTTACTGAAAAACCTGCATTACACGAAATGCACAGTGTAGTACATAGTATATGAGTGAGTTGCACTGAAAAACTTAGAATATAAGAAACGCACAGTGTAGTACATAGTATATGACTGAGTTGCACTAAAAAACTTAGAATTTAAAAAACGCACAGTGTAGTACATAGTATATGAGTGAGTTGCACTGAAAAACTTAGAATTTAAGAAATGCACAGTGTAGTACATAGTTTATGAGTGAGTTGCACTGGAAAACTTAGAATATAAGAAACGCACATTGTAGTACATAGTATATGAGTGAGTTGCACTGAAAAACTTAGAATATAAGAAACGCACAGTGTAGTACATAGTATATGAGTGATTTGCACTGAAAAACTTAGAATATAAGAAACGCACAGTGTAGTACATAGTATATGAGTGAGTTGCACTGAAAAACTTAGAATTTACTGAAAAACCAGCATTACACGAAATGCACAGTGTAGTACATAATATATGAGTGAGTTGCACTGAAAAACTTAGAATATAAGAAACGCACACTGTAGTACATAGTATATGAGTGAGTTGCACTGAAAAACTTAGAATATAAGAAACGCACAGTGTAGTACATAGTATATGAGTGAGTTGCACTGAAAAACTTAGAATATAAGAAACGCACAGTGTAGTACATAGTATATGAGTGAGTTGCACTGAAAAACTTAGAATATAAGAAACGCACAATGTAGTACATAGTATATGAGTGAGTTGCACTGAAAAACTTAGAATATAAGAAACGCACAGTGTAGTACATAGTATATGAGTGAGTTGCACTGAAAAACTTAGAATATAAGAAACGCACAGTGTAGTACATAATATATGAGTGAGTTGCACTGAAAAACTTAGAATTTACTGAAAAACCCGCATTACACGAAATGTACAGTGTAGTACATAGTATATGAGTGAGTTGCACTGAAAAACTTAGAATATAAGAAACGCACAGTGTAGTACATAGTATATGAGTGAGTTGCATTGAAAAACTTAGAATATAAGAAACGCACAGTGTAGTACATAGTATATGAGTGAGTTGCACTGAAAAACTTAGAATATAAGAAACGCACAGTGTAGTACATAGTATATGAGTGAGTTGCACTGAAAAACTTAGAATATAAGAAACGCACAGTATAGTACATAGTATATGAATGAGTTGCACTGAAAAACTTAGAATATAAGAAACGCACAGTGTAGTACATAGTATATGAGTGAGTTGCACTGAAAAACTTAGAATATAAGAAACGCACAGTGTAGTACATAGTATATGAGTGAGTTGCACTGAAAAACTTAGAATATAAGAAACGCACAGTGTAGTACATAGTATATGAGTGAGTTGCACTGAAAAACCTAGAATATAAGAAACGCACAGTGTAGTACATAGTATATGAGTGAGTTGCACTGAAAAACTTAGAATTTACTGAAAAACACGCATTACACGAAATGCACAGTGTAGTACATAGTATATGAGTGAGTTGCACTGAAAAACTTAGAATATAAGAAACGCACAGTGTAGTACATAGTATATGAGTGAGTTGCACTGAAAAACTTAGAATATAAGAAACGCACAGTGTAGTACATAGTATATGAGTGAGTTGCACTGAAAAACTTAGAATATAAGAAACGCACAGTGTAGTACATAGTATATGAGTGAGTTGCACTGAAAAACTTAGAATATAAGAAACGCACAGTGTAGTACATAGTATATGAGTGAGTTGCACTGAAAAACTTAGAATATAAGAAACGCACAGTGTAGTACATAATATATGAGTGAGTTGCACTGAAAAACTTAGAATTTACTGAAAAACCCGCATTACACGAAATGCACAGTGTAGTACATAGTATATGAGTGAGTTGCACTGAAAAACTTAGAATATAAGAAACGCACAGTGTAGTACATAGTATATGAGTGAGTTGCATTGAAAAACTTAGAATATAAGAAACGCACAGTGTAGTACATAGTATATGAGTGAGTTGCACTGAAAAACTTAGAATATAAGAAACGCACAGTGTCGTACATAGTATATGAGTTAGTTGCACAGAAAAACTTAGAATATAAGAAACGCACAGTGTAGTACATAGTATATGAGTGAGTTGCACTGAAAAACTTAGAATATAAGAAACGCACAGTGTAGTACATAGTATATGAGTGAGTTGCACTGAAAAACTTAGAATATAAGAAACGCACATTGTAGTACATAGTATATGAGTGAGTTGCACTGAAAAACTTAGAATATAAGAAACGCACAGTGTAGTACATAGTATATGACTGAGTTGCACTGAAAAACTTAGAATTTAAGAAACGCACAGTGTAGTACATAGTATATGAGTGAGTTGCACTGAAAAACTTAGAATTTAAGAAATGCACAGTGTAGTACATAGTTTATGAGTGAGTTGCACTGAAAAACTTAGAATATAAGAAACGCACATTGTAGTACATAGTATATGAGTGAGTTGCACTGAAAAACTTAGAATATAAGAAACGCACAGTGTAGTACATAGTATATGAGTGAGTTGCACTGAAAAACTTAGAATATAAGAAACGCACAGTGTAGTACATAGTATATGAGTGAGTTGCACTGAAAAACTTAGAATTTACTGAAAAACCAGCATTACACGAAATGCACAGTGTAGTACATAATATATGAGTGAGTTGCACTGAAAAACTTAGAATATAAGAAACGCACACTGTAGTACATAGTATATGAGTGAGTTGCACTGAAAAACTTAGAATATAAGAAACGCACAGTGTAGTACATAGTATATGAGTGAGTTGCACTGAAAAACTTAGAATATAAGAAACGCACAGTGTAGTACATAGTATATGAGTGAGTTGCACTGAAAAACTTAGAATATAAGAAACGCACAGTGTAGTACATAGTATATGAGTGAGTTGCACTGAAAAACTTAGAATTTAAGAAACGCACAGTGTAGTACATAGTATATGAGTGAGTTGCACTGAAAAACTTAGAATATAAGAAACGTACAGTGTAGTACATAGTATATGAGTGAGTTGCACTGAAAAACTTAGAATATAAGAAACGCACAATGTAGTACATAGTATATGAGTGAGTTGCACTGAAAGACTTAGAATATAAGAAACACACAGTGTAGTACATAGTATATGAGTGAGTTGCACTGAAAAACTTAGAATATAAGAAACGCACAGTGTAGTACATAGTATATGAGTGAGTTGCACTGAAAAACTTAGAATATAAGAAACGCACAGTGTAGTACATAGTATATGAGTGAGTTGCACTGAAAAACTTAGAATATAAGAAACGCACAGTGTAGTACATAGTATATGAGTGAGTTGCACTGAAAAACTTAGAATATAAGAAACGCACAGTGTAGTACATAGTATATGAGTGAGTTGCACTGAAAAACTTAGAATATAAGAAACGCACAGTGTAGTACATAGTATATGAGTGAGTTGCACTGAAAAACTTAGAATATAAGAAAGGCACAGTGTAGTACATAGTATATGAGTGAGTTGCACTGAAAAACTTAGAATATAAGAAACGCACAGTGTAGTACATAGTATATGAGTGAGTTGCACTGAAAAACTTAGAATATAAGAAACGCACAGTGTAGTACATAGTATATGAGTGAGTTGCACTGAAAAACTTAGAATATAAGAAACGCACAATGTAGTACATAGTATATGAGTGAGTTGCACTGAAAAACTTAGAATATAAGAAACGCACAGTGTAGTACATAATATATGAGTGAGTTGCACTGAAAAACTTAGAATTTACTGAAAAACCCGCATTACACGAAATGTACAGTGTAGTACATAGTATATGAGTGAATTGCACTGAAAAACTTAGAATATAAGAAACGCACAGTGTAGTACATAGTATATGAGTGAGTTGCACAGAAAAACTTAGAATATAAGAAACGCACAGTGTAGTACATAGTATATGAGTGAGTTGCACTGAAAAACTTAGAATATAAGAAACGCACAGTGTCGTACATAGTATGTGAGTTAGTTGCACAGAAAAACTTAGAATATAAGAAACGCACAGTGTAGTACATAGTATATGAGTGAGTTGCACTGAAAAACTTAGAATATAAGAAACGCACAGTGTAGTACATAGTATATGAGTGAGTTGCACTGAAAAACTTAGAATATAAGAAACGCACAGTATAGTACATAGTATATGAATGAGTTGCACTGAAAAACTTAGAATATAAGAAACGCACAGTGTAGTACATAGTATATGAGTGAGTTGCACTGAAAAACTTAGAATATAAGAAACGCACAGTGTAGTACATAGTATATGAGTGAGTTGCACTGAAAAACTTAGAATATAAGAAACGCACAGTGTAGTACATAGTATATGAGTGAGTTGCACTGAAAAACCTAGAATATAAGAAACGAACAGTGTAGTACATAGTATATGAGTGAGTTGCACTGAAAAACTTAGAATTTACTGAAAAACACGCATTACACGAAATGCACAGTGTAGTACATAGTATATGAGTGAGTTGCACTGAAAAACTTAGAATATAAGAAACGCACAGTGTAGTACATAGTATATGAGTGAGTTGCACTGAAAAACTTAGAATATAAGAAACGCACAGTGTAGTACATAGTATATGAGTGAGTTGCACTGAAAAACTTAGAATATAAGAAACGCACAGTGTAGTACATAGTATATGAGTGAGTTGCACTGAAAAACTTAGAATATAAGAAACGCACATTGTAGTACATAGTATATGAGTGAGTTGCACTGAAAAACTTAGAATATAAGAAACGCACAGTGTAGTACATAGTATATGAGTGAGTTGCACTGAAAAACTTAGAATATAAGAAACGCACAGTGTAGTACATAATATATGAGTGAGTTGCACTGAAAAACTTAGAATTTACTGAAAAACCCGCATTACACGAAATGCACAGTGTAGTACATAGTATATGAGTGAGTTGCACTGAAAAACTTAGAATATAAGAAACGCACAGTGTAGTACATAGTATATGAGTGAGTTGCATTGAAAAACTTAGAATATAAGAAACGCACAGTGTAGTACATAGTATATGAGTGAGTTGCACTGAAAAACTTAGAATATAAGAAACGCACAGTGTCGTACATAGTATATGACTTAGTTGCACAGAAAAACTTAGAATATAAGAAACGCACAGTGTAGTACATAGTATATGAGTGAGTTGCACTGAAAAACTTAGAATATAAGAAACGCACAGTGTAGTACATAGTATATGAGTGAGTTGCACTGAAAAACTTAGAATATAAGAAACGCACAGTATAGTACATAGAATATGAATGAGTTGCACTGAAAAACTTAGAATATAAGAAACGCACAGTGTAGTACATAGTATATGAGTGAGTTGCACTGAAAAACTTAGAATATAAGAAACGCACAGTGTAGTACATAGTATATGAGTGAGTTGCACTGAAAAACTTAGAATATAAGAAACGCACAGTGTAGTACATAGTATATGAGTGAGTTGCACTGAAAAACCTAGAATATAAGAAACGCACAGTGTAGTACATAGTATATGAGTGAGTTGCACTGAAAAACTTAGAATTTACTGAAAAACACGCATTACACGAAATGCACAGTGTAGTACATAGTATATGACTGAGTTGCACTGAAAAACTTAGAATATAAGAAACGCACAGTGTAGTACATAGTATATGAGTGAGTTGCATTGAAAAACTTAGAATATAAGAAACGCACAGTGTAGTACATAGTATATGAGTGAGTTGCACTGAAAAACTTAGAATATAAGAAACGCACAGTGTAGTACATAGTATATGAGTGAGTTGCACAGAAAAACTTAGAATATAAGAAACGCACAGTGTAGTACATAGTATATGAGTGAGTTGCACTGAAAAACTTAGAATATAAGAAACGCACAGTGTAGTACATAGTATATGAGTGAGTTGCACTGAAAAACGTAGAATATAAGAAACGCACAGTGTAGTACATAGTATATGAGTGAGTTGCACTGAAAAACTTAGAATTTACCGAAAAACCCGCATTACACGAAATGCACAGTGTAGTACATAGTATATGAGTGAGTTGCACTGAAAAACTTAGAATATAAGAAACGCACAGTGTAGTACATAGTATATGAGTGAGTTGCATTGAAAAACTTAGAATATAAGAAACGCACAGTGTAGTACATAGTATATGAGTGAGTTGCACTGAATAACTTAGAATATAAGAAACGCACAGTGTAGTACATAGTATATGAGTGAGTTGCACAGAAAAACTTAGAATATAAGAAACGCACAGTGTAGTACATAGTATATGAGTGAGTTGCACTGAAAAAATTAGAATATAAGAAACGCACAGTGTAGTACATAGTATATGAGTGAGTTGCACTGAAAAACTTAGAATATAAGAAACGCACAGTATAGTACATAGTATATGAATGAGTTGCACTGAAAAACTTAGAATATAAGAAACGCACAGTGTAGTACATAGTATATGAGTGAGTTGCACTGAAAAACTTAGAATATAAGAAACGCACAGTGTAGAATATAGTATATGAGTGAGTTGCACTGAAAAACTTAGAATTTACTGAAAAACCTGCATTACACGAAATGCACAGTGTAGTACATAGTATATGAGTGAGTTGCACTGAAAAACTTAGAATTTAAGAAACGCACAGTGTAGTACATAGTATATGACTGAGTTGCACTGAAAAACTTAGAATTTAAGAAACGCACAGTGTAGTACATAGTATATGAGTGAGTTGCACTGAAAAACTTAGAATTTAAGAAATGCACAGTGTAGTACATAGTTTATGAGTGAGTTGCACTGAAAAACTTAGAATATAAGAAACGCACATTGTAGTACATAGTATATGAGTGAGTTGCACTGAAAAACTTAGAATATAAGAAACGCACAGTGTAGTACATAGTATATGAGTGAGTTGCACTGAAAAACTTAGAATATAAGAAACGCACAGTGTAGTACATAGTATATGAGTGAGTTGCACTGAAAAACTTAGAATTTACTGAAAAACCAGCATTACACGAAATGCACAGTGTAGTACATAATATATGAGTGAGTTGCACTGAAAAACTTAGAATATAAGAAACGCACAGTGTAGTACATAGTATATGAGTGAGTTGCACTGAAAAACTTAGAATATAAGAAACGCACAGTGTAGTACATAGTATATGAGTGAGTTGCACTGAAAAACTTAGAATATAAGAAACGCACAGTGTAGTACATAGTATATGAGTGAGTTGCACTGAAAAACTTAGAATATAAGAAACGCACAGTGTAGTACATAGTATATGAGTGAGTTGCACTGAAAAACTTAGAATTTAAGAAACGCACAGTGTAGTACATAGTATATGAGTGAGTTGCACTGAAAAATTTAGAATATAAGAAACGTACAGTGTAGTACATAGTATATGAGTGAGTTGCACTGAAAAACTTAGAATATAAGAAACGCACAATGTAGTGCATAGTATATGAGTGAGTTGCACTGAAAGACTTAGAATATAAGAAACGCACAGTGTAGTACATAGTATATGAGTGAGTTGCACTGAAAAACTTAGAATATAAGAAACGCACAGTGTAGTACATAGTATATGAGTGAGTTGCACTGAAAAACTTAGAATATAAGAAACGCACAGTGTAGTACATAGTATATGAGTGAGTTGCACTGAAAAACTTAGAATATAAGAAACGCACAGTGTAGTACATAGTATATGAGTGAGTTGCACTCAAAAACTTAGAATATAAGAAACGCACAGTGTAGTACATAGTATATGAGTGAGTTGCACTGAAAAACTTAGAATTTAAGAAACGCACAGTGTAGTACATAGTATATGAGTGAGTTGCACTCAAAAACTTAGAATTTACTGAAAAACCCGCATTACACGAAATGCACAGTGTAGTACATAGTATATGAGTGAGTTGCACTGAAAAACTTAGAATATAAGAAACGCACAGTGTAGTACATAGTATATGAGTGAGTTCCACTCAAAAACTTAGAATTTACTGAAAAACCCGCATTACACGAAATGCACAGTGTAGTACATAGTATATGAGTGAGTTGCACTGAAAAACTTAGAATATAAGAAACGCACAGTGTAGTACATAGTATATGAGTGAGTTGCACTGAAAAACTTAGAATATAAGAAACGCACAGTGTAGTACATAGTATATGAGTGAGTTGCACTGAAAAACTTAGAATATAAGAAACGCACATTGTAGTACATAGTATATGAGTGAGTTGCACTGAAAAACTTAGAATTTACTGAAAAACCCGCATTACACGAAATGCACAGTGTAGTATATAGTATATGAGTGAGTTGCACTGAAAAACTTAGAATATAAGAAACGCACAGTGTAGTACATAGTATATGAGTGAGTTGCACTGAAAAACTTAGAATATAAGAAACGCACAGTGTAGTACATAGTATATGAGTGAGTTGCACTGAAAAACTTAGAATTTAAGAAACGCACAGTGTAGTACATAGTATATGAGTGAGTTGCACTGAAAAACTTAGAATATAAGAAACGCACAGTGTAGTACATAGTATATGAGTGAGTTGCACTGAAAAACTTAGAATTTACTGAAAAACCCGCATTACACGAAATGCACAGTGTAGTACATAGTATATGAGTGAGTTGCACTGAAAAACTTAGAATATAAGAAACGCACAGTGTAGTACATAGTATATGAGTGAGTTGCACTGAAAAACTTAGAATATAAGAAACGCTCAGTGTAGTACATAGTATATGAGTGAGTTGCACTGAAAAACTTAGAATTTAAGAAACGCACAGTGTAGTACATAGTATATGAGTGAGTTGCACTGAAAAACTTAGAATTTAAGAAACGCACAGTGTAGTACATAGTATATGAGTGAGTTGCACTGAAAAACTTAGAATATAAGAAACGCACAGTGTAGTACATAGTATATGAGTGAGTTGCACTGAAAAACTTAGAATATAAGAAACGCACAGTGTAGTACATAGTATATGAGTGAGTTGCACTGAAAAACTTAGAATATAAGAAACGCACATTGTAGTACATAGTATATGAGTGAGTTGCACTGAAAAACTTAGAATATAAGAAACGCACAGTGTAGTACATAGTATATGAGTGAGTTGCACTGAAAAACTTAGAATATAAGAAACGCACAGTGTAGTACATAGTATATGAGTGAGTTGCACTGAAAAACTTAGAATATAAGAAACGCACAGTGTAGTACATAGTATATGAGTGAGTTCCACTCAAAAACTTAGAATATAAGAAACGCACAGTGTAGTACATAGTATATGAGTGAGTTACACTGAAAAACTTAGAATATAAGAAACGCACAGTGTAGTACATAGTATATGAGTGAGTTGCACTGAAAAACTTAGAATATAAGAAACGCACAGTGTAGTACATAGTATATGAGTGAGTTGCACTGAAAAACGTAGAATATAAGAAACGCACAGTGTAGTACATAGTATATGAGTGAGTTGCACTGAAAAACTTAGAATTTACTGAAAAACCCGCATTACACGAAATGCACAGTGTAGTACATAGTATATGAGTGAGTTGCACTGAAAAACTTAGAATATAAGAAACGCACAGTGTAGTACATAGTATATGAGTGAGTTGCACTGAAAAACTTAGAATATAAGAAACGCACAGTGTAGTACATAGTATATGAGTGAGTTGCACTGAAAAACTTAGAATATAAGAAACGCACAGTATAGTACATAGTATATGAATGAGTTGCACTGAAAAACTTAGAATATAAGAAACGCACAGTGTAGTACATAGTATATGAGTGAGTTGCACTGAAAAACTTAGAATATAAGAAACGCACAGTGTAGTACATAGTATATGAGTGAGTTGCACTGAAAAACTTAGAATATAAGAAACGCACAGTGTAGTACATAGTATATGAGTGAGTTGCACTGAAAAACCTAGAATATAAGAAACGCACAGTGTAGTACATAGTATATGAGTGAGTTGCACTGAAAAACTTAGAATTTACTGAAAAACACGCATTACACGAAATGCACAGTGTAGTACATAGTATATGAGTGAGTTGCACTGAAAAACTTAGAATATAAGAAACGCACAGTGTAGTACATAGTATATGAGTGAGTTGCATTGAAAAACTTAGAATATAAGAAACGCACAGTGTAGTACATAGTATATGAGTGAGTTGCACTGAAAAACTTAGAATATAAGAAACGCACAGTGTAGTACATAGTATATGAGTGAGTTGCATTGAAAAACTTAGAATATAAGAAACGCACAGTGTAGTACATAGTATATGAGTGAGTTGCACAGAAAAACTTAGAATATAAGAAACGCACAGTGTAGTACATAGTATATGAGTGAGTTGCACTGAAAAACTTAGAATATAAGAAACGCACAGTGTAGTACATAGTATATGAGTGAGTTGCACTGAAAAACGTAGAATATAAGAAACGCACAGTGTAGTACATAGTATATGAGTGAGTTGCACTGAAAAACTTAGAATTTCCTGAAAAAACCGCATTACACGAAATGCACAGTGTAGTACATAGTATATGAGTGAGTTGCACTGAAAAACTTAGAATATAAGAAACGCACAGTGTAGTACATAGTATATGAGTGAGTTGCATTGAAAAACTTAGAATATAAGAAACGCACAGTGTAGTACATAGTATATGAGTGAGTTGCACTGAATAACTTAGAATATAAGAAACGCACAGTGTAGTACATAGTATATGAGTGAGTTGCACAGAAAAACTTAGAATATAAGAAACGCACAGTGTAGTACATAGTATATGAGTGAGTTGCACTGAAAAAATTAGAATATAAGAAACGCACAGTGTAGTACATAGTATATGAGTGAGTTGCACTGAAAAACTTAGAATATAAGAAACGCACAGTATAGTACATAGTATATGAATGAGTTGCACTGAAAAACTTAGAATATAAGAAACGCACAGTGTAGTACATAGTATATGAGTGAGTTGCACTGAAAAACTTAGAATATAAGAAACGCACAGTGTAGAACATAGTATATGACTGAGTTGCACTGAAAAACTTAGAATTTAAGAAACGCACAGTGTAGTACATAGTATATGAGTGAGTTGCACTGAAAAACTTAGAATTTAAGAAATGCACAGTGTAGTACATAGTTTATGAGTGAGTTGCACTGAAAAACTTAGAATATAAGAAACGCACATTGTAGTACATAGTATATGAGTGAGTTGCACTGAAAAACTTAGAATATAAGAAACGCACAGTGTAGTACATAGTATATGAGTGAGTTGCACTGAAAAACTTAGAATATAAGAAACGCACAGTGTAGTACATAGTATATGAGTGAGTTGCACTGAAAAACTTAGAATTTACTGAAAAACCAGCATTACACGAAATGCACAGTGTAGTACATAATATATGAGTGAGTTGCACTGAAAAACTTAGAATATAAGAAACGCACACTGTAGTACATAGTATATGAGTGAGTTGCACTGAAAAACTTAGAATATAAGAAACGCACAGTGTAGTACATAGTATATGAGTGAGTTGCACTGAAAAACTTAGAATATAAGAAACGCACAGTATAGTACATAGTATATGAGTGAGTTGCACTGAAAAACTTAGAATATAAGAAACGCACAGTGTAGTACATAGTATATGAGTGAGTTGCACTGAAAAACTTAGAATTTAAGAAACGCACAGTGTAGTACATAGTATATGAGTGAGTTGCACTGAAAAACTTAGAATATAAGAAACGTACAGTGTAGTACATAGTATATGAGTGAGTTGCACTGAAAAACTTAGAATATTAGAAACGCACAATGTAGTACATAGTATATGAGTGAGTTGCACTGAAAGACTTAGAATATAAGAAACGCACAGTGTAGTACATAGTATATGAGTGAGTTGCACTGAAAAACTTAGAATATAAGAAACGCACAGTGTAGTACATAGTATATGAGTGAGTTGCACTGAAAAACTTAGAATATAAGAAACGCACAGTGTAGTACATAGTATATGAGTGAGTTGCACTGAAAAACTTAGAATATAAGAAACGCACAGTGTAGTACATAGTATATGAGTGAGTTGCACTGAAAAACTTAGAATATAAGAAACGCACAGTGTAGTACATAGTATATGAGTGAGTTGCACTGAAAAACTTAGAATTTAAGAAACGCACTGTGTAGTACATAGTATATGAGTGAGTTGCACTCAAAAACTTAGAATTTACTGAAAAACCCGCATTACACGAAATGCACAGTGTAGTACATAGTATATGAGTGAGTTGCACTGAAAAACTTAGAATATAAGAAACGCACAGTGTAGTACATAGTATATGAGTGAGTTCCACTCAAAAACTTAGAATTTACTGAAAAACCCGCATTACACGAAATGCACAGTGTAGTACATAGTATATGAGTGAGTTGCACTGAAAAACTTAGAATATAAGAAACGCACAGTGTAGTACATAGTATATGAGTGAGTTGCACTGAAAAACTTAGAATATAAGAAACGCACAGTGTAGTACATAGTATATGAGTGAGTTGCACTGAAAAACTTAGAATATAAGAAACGCACATTGTAGTACATAGTATATGAGTGAGTTGCACTGAAAAACTTAGAATTTACTGAAAAACCCGCATTACACGAAATGCACAGTGTAGTATATAGTATATGAGTGAGTTGCACTGAAAAACTTAGAGTATAAGAAACGCACAGTGTAGTACATAGTATATGAGTGAGTTGCACTGAAAAACTTAGAATATAAGAAACGCACAGTGTAGTACATAGTATATGAGTGAGTTGCACTGAAAAACTTAGAATTTAAGAAACGCACAGTGTAGTACATAGTATATGAGTGAGTTGCACTGAAAAACTTAGAATATAAGAAACGCACATTGTAGAACATAGTATATGAGTGAGTTGCACTGAAAATTTAGAATATAAGAAACGCACAGTGTAGTACATAGTATATGAGTGAGTTGCACTGAAAAACTTAGAATATAAGAAACGCACAGTGTAGTACATAGTATATGAGTGAGTTGCACTGAAAAACTTAGAATATAAGAAACGCACAGTGTAGTACATAGTATATGAGTGAGTTGCACTGAAAAACTTAGAATATAAGAAACGCACAGTGTAGTACATAGTATATGAGTGAGTTGCACTGAAAAACTTAGAATTTACTGAAAAACCCGCATTACACGAAACGCTCAGTGTAGTGCATAGTATATGAGTGAGTTGCACTGAAAAACTTAGAATTTAAGAAACGCACAGTGTAGTACATAGTATATGAGTGAGTTGCACTGAAAAACTTAGAATATAAGAAACGCTCAGTGTAGTACATAGTATATGAGTGAGTTGCACTGAAAAACTTAGAATATAAGAAACGCACAGTGTAGTACATAGTATATGAGTGAGTTGCACTGAAAAACTTAGAATATAAGAAACGCACATTGTAGTACATAGTATATGAGTGAGTTGCACTGAAAAACATAGAATATAAGAAACGCACAGTGTAGTACATAGTATATGAGTGAGTTGCACTGAAAAACTTAGAATATAAGAAACGCACAGTGTAGTACATAGTATATGAGTGAGTTGCACTGAAAAACTTAGAATATAAGAAACGCACAGTGTAGTACATAGTATATGAGTGAGTTGCACTGAAAAACTTAGAATATAAGAAACGCACAGTGTAGTACATAGTATATGAGTGAGTTGCACTGAAAAACTTAGAATATAAGAAACGCACAGTGTAGTACATAGTATATGAGTGAGTTGCACTGAAAAACTTAGAATATAAGAAACGCACAGTGTAGTACATGGTATATGAGTGAGTTGCACTGAAAAACTTAGAATATAAGAAACGCACAGTGTAGTACATAGTATATGAGTGAGTTGCACTGAAAAACTTAGAATATAAGAAACGCACAGTGTAGTACATAGTATATGAGTGAGTTGCACTGAAAAACTTAGAATATAAGAAACGCACAGTGTAGTACATAGTATATGAGTGAGTTGCACTGAAAAACTTAGAATATAAGAAACGCACAGTGTAGTACATAGTATATGAATGAGTTGCACTGAAAAACTTAGAATATAAGAAACGCACAGTGTAGTACATAGTATATGAGTGAGTTGCACTGAAAAACTTAGAATATAAGAAACGCACAGTGTAGAACATAGTATATGACTGAGTTGCACTGAAAAACTTAGAATTTAAGAAACGCACAGTGTAGTACATAGTATATGAGTGAGTTGCACTGAAAAACTTAGAATTTAAGAAATGCACAGTGTAGTACATAGTTTATGAGTGAGTTGCACTGAAAAACTTAGAATATAAGAAACGCACATTGTAGTACATAGTATATGAGTGAGTTGCACTGAAAAACTTAGAATATAAGAAACGCACAGTGTAGTACATAGTATATGAGTGAGTTGCACTGAAAAACTTAGAATATAAGAAACGCACAGTGTAGTACATAGTATATGAGTGAGTTGCACTGAAAAACTTAGAATTTACTGAAAAACCAGCATTACACGAAATGCACAGTGTAGTACATAATATATGAGTGAGTTGCACTGAAAAACTTAGAATATAAGAAACGCACACTGTAGTACATAGTATATGAGTGAGTTGCACTGAAAAACTTAGAATATAAGAAACGCACAGTGTAGTACATAGTATATGAGTGAGTTGCACTGAAAAACTTAGAATATAAGAAACGCACAGTGTAGTACATAGTATATGAGTGAGTTGCACTGAAAAACTTAGAATATAAGAAACGCACAGTGTAGTACATAGTATATGAGTGAGTTGCACTGAAAAACTTAGAATTTAAGAAACGCACAGTGTAGTACATAGTATATGAGTGAGTTGCACTGAAAAACTTAGAATATAAGAAACGTACAGTGTAGTACATAGTATATGAGTGAGTTGCACTGAAAAACTTAGAATATTAGAAACGCACAATGTAGTACATAGTATATGAGTGAGTTGCACTGAAAGACTTAGAATATAAGAAACGCACAGTGTAGTACATAGTATATGAGTGAGTTGCACTGAAAAACTTAGAATATAAGAAACGCACAGTGTAGTACATAGTATATGAGTGAGTTGCACTGAAAAACTTAGAATATAAGAAACGCACAGTGTAGTACATAGTATATGAGTGAGTTGCACTGAAAAACTTAGAATATAAGAAACGCACAGTGTAGTACATAGTATATGAGTGAGTTGCACTGAAAAACTTAGAATATAAGAAACGCACAGTGTAGTACATAGTATATGAGTGAGTTGCACTGAAAAACTTAGAATTTAAGAAACGCACTGTGTAGTACATAGTATATGAGTGAGTTGCACTCAAAAACTTAGAATTTACTGAAAAACCCGCATTACACGAAATGCACAGTGTAGTACATAGTATATGAGTGAGTTGCACTGAAAAACTTAGAATATAAGAAACGCACAGTGTAGTACATAGTATATGAGTGAGTTCCACTCAAAAACTTAGAATTTACTGAAAAACCCGCATTACACGAAATGCACAGTGTAGTACATAGTATATGAGTGAGTTGCACTGAAAAACTTAGAATATAAGAAACGCACAGTGTAGTACATAGTATATGAGTGAGTTGCACTGAAAAACTTAGAATATAAGAAACGCACAGTGTAGTACATAGTATATGAGTGAGTTGCACTGAAAAACTTAGAATATAAGAAACGCACATTGTAGTACATAGTATATGAGTGAGTTGCACTGAAAAACTTAGAATTTACTGAAAAACCCGCATTACACGAAATGCACAGTGTAGTATATAGTATATGAGTGAGTTGCACTGAAAAACTTAGAGTATAAGAAACGCACAGTGTAGTACATAGTATATGAGTGAGTTGCACTGAAAAACTTAGAATATAAGAAACGCACAGTGTAGTACATAGTATATGAGTGAGTTGCACTGAAAAACTTAGAATTTAAGAAACGCACAGTGTAGTACATAGTATATGAGTGAGTTGCACTGAAAAACTTAGAATATAAGAAACGCACATTGTAGAACATAGTATATGAGTGAGTTGCACTGAAAATTTAGAATATAAGAAACGGACAGTGTAGTACATAGTATATGAGTGAGTTGCACTGAAAAACTTAGAATATAAGAAACGCACAGTGTAGTACATAGTATATGAGTGAGTTGCACTGAAAAACTTAGAATATAAGAAACGCACAGTGTAGTACATAGTATATGAGTGAGTTGCACTGAAAAACTTAGAATATAAGAAACGCACAGTGTAGTACATAGTATATGAGTGAGTTGCACTGAAAAACTTAGAATTTACTGAAAAACCCGCATTACACGAAATGCACAGTGTAGTACATAGTATATGAGTGAGTTGCACTGAAAAACTTAGAATATAAGAAACGCACAGTGTAGTACATAGTATATGAGTGAGTTGCACTGAAAAACTTAGAATATAAGAAACGCTCAGTGTAGTGCATAGTATATGAGTGAGTTGCACTGAAAAACTTAGAATTTAAGAAACGCACAGTGTAGTACATAGTATATGAGTGAGTTGCACTGAAAAACTTAGAATTTAAGAAACGCACAGTGTAGTACATAGTATATGAGTGAGTTGCACTGAAAAACTTAGAATATAAGAAACGCACAGTGTAGTACATAGTATATGAGTGAGTTGCACTGAAAAACTTAGAATATAAGAAACGCACAGTGTAGTACATAGTATATGAGTGAGTTGCACTGAAAAACTTAGAATATAAGAAACGCACATTGTAGTACATAGTATATGAGTGAGTTGCACTGAAAAACATAGAATATAAGAAACGCACAGTGTAGTACATAGTATATGAGTGAGTTGCACTGAAAAACTTAGAATATAAGAAACGCACAGTGTAGTACATAGTATATGAGTGAGTTGCACTGAAAAACTTAGAATATAAGAAACGCACAGTGTAGTACATAGTATATGAGTGAGTTGCACTGAAAAACTTAGAATATAAGAAACGCACAGTGTAGTACATAGTATATGAGTGAGTTGCACTGAAAAACCTAGAATATAAGAAACGCACAGTGTAGTACATAGTATATGAGTGAGTTGCACTGAAAAACTTAGAATTTACTGAAAAACACGCATTACACGAAATGCACAGTGTAGTACATAGTATATGACTGAGTTGCACTGAAAAACTTAGAATATAAGAAACGCACAGTGTAGTACATAGTATATGAGTGAGTTGCATTGAAAAACTTAGAATATAAGAAACGCACAGTGTAGTACATAGTATATGAGTGAGTTGCACTGAAAAACTTAGAATATAAGAAACGCACAGTGTAGTACATAGTATATGAGTGAGTTGCACAGAAAAACTTAGAATATAAGAAACGCACAGTGTAGTACATAGTATATGAGTGAGTTGCACTGAAAAACTTAGAATATAAGAAACGCACAGTGTAGTACATAGTATATGAGTGAGTTGCACTGAAAAACGTAGAATATAAGAAACGCACAGTGTAGTACATAGTATATGAGTGAGTTGCACTGAAAAACTTAGAATTTACCGAAAAACCCGCATTACACGAAATGCACAGTGTAGTACATAGTATATGAGTGAGTTGCACTGAAAAACTTAGAATATAAGAAACGCACAGTGTAGTACATAGTATATGAGTGAGTTGCATTGAAAAACTTAGAATATAAGAAACGCACAGTGTAGTACATAATATATGAGTGAGTTGCACTGAATAACTTAGAATATAAGAAACGCACAGTGTAGTACATAGTATATGAGTGAGTTGCACAGAAAAACTTAGAATATAAGAAACGCACAGTGTAGTACATAGTATATGAGTGAGTTGCACTGAAAAAATTAGAATATAAGAAACGCACAGTGTAGTACATAGTATATGAGTGAGTTGCACTGAAAAACTTAGAATATAAGAAACGCACAGTATAGTACATAGTATATGAATGAGTTGCACTGAAAAACTTAGAATATAAGAAACGCACAGTGTAGTACATAGTATATGAGTGAGTTGCACTGAAAAACTTAGAATATAAGAAACGCACAGTGTAGAACATAGTATATGAGTGAGTTGCACTGAAAAACTTAGAATTTACTGAAAAACCTGCATTACACGAAATGCACAGTGTAGTACATAGTATATGAGTGAGTTGCACTGAAAAACTTAGAATTTAAGAAACGCACAGTGTAGTACATAGTATATGACTGAGTTGCACTGAAAAACTTAGAATTTAAGAAACGCACAGTGTAGTACATAGTATATGAGTGAGTTGCACTGAAAAACTTAGAATTTAAGAAATGCACAGTGTAGTACATAGTTTATGAGTGAGTTGCACTGAAAAACTTAGAATATAAGAAACGCACATTGTAGTACATAGTATATGAGTGAGTTGCACTGAAAAACTTAGAATATAAGAAACGCACAGTGTAGTACATAGTATATGAGTGAGTTGCACTGAAAAACTTAGAATATAAGAAACGCACAGTGTAGTACATAGTATATGAGTGAGTTGCACTGAAAAACTTAGAATTTACTGAAAAACCAGCATTACACGAAATGCACAGTGTAGTACATAATATATGAGTGAGTTGCACTGAAAAACTTAGAATATAAGAAACGCACAGTGTAGTACATAGTATATGAGTGAGTTGCACTGAAAAACTTAGAATATAAGAAACGCACAGTGTAGTACATAGTATATGAGTGAGTTGCACTGAAAAACTTAGAATATAAGAAACGCACAGTGTAGTACATAGTATATGAGTGAGTTGCACTGAAAAACTTAGAATATAAGAAACGCACAGTGTAGTACATAGTATATGAGTGAGTTGCACTGAAAAACTTAGAATTTAAGAAACGCACAGTGTAGTACATAGTATATGAGTGAGTTGCACTGAAAAATTTAGAATATAAGAAACGTACAGTGTAGTACATAGTATATGAGTGAGTTGCACTGAAAAACTTAGAATATAAGAAACGCACAATGTAGTGCATAGTATATGAGTGAGTTGCACTGAAAGACTTAGAATATAAGAAACGCACAGTGTAGTACATAGTATATGAGTGAGTTGCACTGAAAAACTTAGAATATAAGAAACGCACAGTGTAGTACATAGTATATGAGTGAGTTGCACTGAAAAACTTAGAATATAAGAAACGCACAGTGTAGTACATAGTATATGAGTGAGTTGCACTGAAAAACTTAGAATATAAGAAACGCACAGTGTAGTACATAGTATATGAGTGAGTTGCACTGAAAAACTTAGAATATAAGAAACGCACAGTGTAGTACATAGTATATGAGTGAGTTGCACTGAAAAACTTAGAATTTAAGAAACGCACAGTGTAGTACATAGTATATGAGTGAGTTGCACTCAAAAACTTAGAATTTACTGAAAAACCCGCATTACACGAAATGCACAGTGTAGTACATAGTATATGAGTGAGTTGCACTGAAAAACTTAGAATATAAGAAACGCACAGTGTAGTACATAGTATATGAGTGAGTTCCACTCAAAAACTTAGAATTTACTGAAAAACCCGCATTACACGAAATGCACAGTGTAGTACATAGTATATGAGTGAGTTGCACTGAAAAACTTAGAATATAAGAAACGCACAGTGTAGTACATAGTATATGAGTGAGTTGCACTGAAAAACTTAGAATATAAGAAACGCACAGTGTAGTACATAGTATATGAGTGAGTTGCACTGAAAAACTTAGAATATAAGAAACGCACATTGTAGTACATAGTATATGAGTGAGTTGCACTGAAAAACTTAGAATTTACTGAAAAACCCGCATTACACGAAATCCACAGTGTAGTATATAGTATATGAGTGAGTTGCACTGAAAAACTTAGAATATAAGAAACGCACAGTGTAGTACATAGTATATGAGTGAGTTGCACTGAAAAACTTAGAATATAAGAAACGCACAGTGTAGTACATAGTATATGAGTGAGTTGCACTGAAAAACTTAGAATTTAAGAAACGCACAGTGTAGTACATAGTATATGAGTGAGTTGCACTGAAAAACTTAGAATATAAGAAACGCACAGTGTAGTACATAGTATATGAGTGAGTTGCACTGAAAAACTTAGAATTTACTGAAAAACCCGCATTACACGAAATGCACAGTGTAGTACATAGTATATGAGTGAGTTGCACTGAAAAACTTAGAATATAAGAAACGCACAGTGTAGTACATAGTATATGAGTGAGTTGCACTGAAAAACTTAGAATATAAGAAACGCTCAGTGTAGTACATAGTATATGAGTGAGTTGCACTGAAAAACTTAGAATTTAAGAAACGCACAGTGTAGTACATAGTATATGAGTGAGTTGCACTGAAAAACTTAGAATTTAAGAAACGCACAGTGTAGTACATAGTATATGAGTGAGTTGCACTGAAAAACTTAGAATATAAGAAACGCACAGTGTAGTACATAGTATATGAGTGAGTTGCACTGAAAAACTTAGAATATAAGAAACGCACAGTGTAGTACATAGTATATGAGTGAGTTGCACTGAAAAACTTAGAATATAAGAAACGCACATTGTAGTACATAGTATATGAGTGAGTTGCACTGAAAAACTTAGAATATAAGAAACGCACAGTGTAGTACATAGTATATGAGTGAGTTGCACTGAAAAACTTAGAATATAAGAAACGCACAGTGTAGTACATAGTATATGAGTGAGTTGCACTGAAAAACTTAGAATATAAGAAACGCACAGTGTAGTACATAGTATATGAGTGAGTTCCACTCAAAAACTTAGAATATAAGAAACGCACAGTGTAGTACATAGTATATGAGTGAGTTACACTGAAAAACTTAGAATATAAGAAACGCACAGTGTAGTACATAGTATATGAGTGAGTTGCACTGAAAAACTTAGAATATAAGAAACGCACAGTGTAGTACATAGTATATGAGTGAGTTGCACTGAAAAACGTAGAATATAAGAAACGCACAGTGTAGTACATAGTATATGAGTGAGTTGCACTGAAAAACTTAGAATTTACTGAAAAACCCGCATTACACGAAATGCACAGTGTAGTACATAGTATATGAGTGAGTTGCACTGAAAAACTTAGAATATAAGAAACGCACAGTGTAGTACATAGTATATGAGTGAGTTGCACTGAAAAACTTAGAATATAAGAAACGCACAGTGTAGTACATAGTATATGAGTGAGTTGCACTGAAAAACTTAGAATATAAGAAACGCACAGTATAGTACATAGTATATGAATGAGTTGCACTGAAAAACTTAGAATATAAGAAACGCACAGTGTAGTACATAGTATATGAGTGAGTTGCACTGAAAAACTTAGAATATAAGAAACGCACAGTGTAGTACATAGTATATGAGTGAGTTGCACTGAAAAACTTAGAATATAAGAAACGCACAGTGTAGTACATAGTATATGAGTGAGTTGCACTGAAAAACCTAGAATATAAGAAACGCACAGTGTAGTACATAGTATATGAGTGAGTTGCACTGAAAAACTTAGAATTTACTGAAAAACACGCATTACACGAAATGCACAGTGTAGTACATAGTATATGAGTGAGTTGCACTGAAAAACTTAGAATATAAGAAACGCACAGTGTAGTACATAGTATATGAGTGAGTTGCATTGAAAAACTTAGAATATAAGAAACGCACAGTGTAGTACATAGTATATGAGTGAGTTGCACTGAAAAACTTAGAATATAAGAAACGCACAGTGTAGTACATAGTATATGAGTGAGTTGCATTGAAAAACTTAGAATATAAGAAACGCACAGTGTAGTACATAGTATATGAGTGAGTTGCACAGAAAAACTTAGAATATAAGAAACGCACAGTGTAGTACATAGTATATGAGTGAGTTGCACTGAAAAACTTAGAATATAAGAAACGCACAGTGTAGTACATAGTATATGAGTGAGTTGCACTGAAAAACGTAGAATATAAGAAACGCACAGTGTAGTACATAGTATATGAGTGAGTTGCACTGAAAAACTTAGAATTTCCTGAAAAAACCGCATTACACGAAATGCACAGTGTAGTACATAGTATATGAGTGAGTTGCACTGAAAAACTTAGAATATAAGAAACGCACAGTGTAGTACATAGTATATGAGTGAGTTGCATTGAAAAACTTAGAATATAAGAAACGCACAGTGTAGTACATAGTATATGAGTGAGTTGCACTGAATAACTTAGAATATAAGAAACGCACAGTGTAGTACATAGTATATGAGTGAGTTGCACAGAAAAACTTAGAATATAAGAAACGCACAGTGTAGTACATAGTATATGAGTGAGTTGCACTGAAAAAATTAGAATATAAGAAACGCACAGTGTAGTACATAGTATATGAGTGAGTTGCACTGAAAAACTTAGAATATAAGAAACGCACAGTATAGTACATAGTATATGAATGAGTTGCACTGAAAAACTTAGAATATAAGAAACGCACAGTGTAGTACATAGTATATGAGTGAGTTGCACTGAAAAACTTAGAATATAAGAAACGCACAGTGTAGAACATAGTATATGACTGAGTTGCACTGAAAAACTTAGAATTTAAGAAACGCACAGTGTAGTACATAGTATATGAGTGAGTTGCACTGAAAAACTTAGAATTTAAGAAATGCACAGTGTAGTACATAGTTTATGAGTGAGTTGCACTGAAAAACTTAGAATATAAGAAACGCACATTGTAGTACATAGTATATGAGTGAGTTGCACTGAAAAACTTAGAATATAAGAAACGCACAGTGTAGTACATAGTATATGAGTGAGTTGCACTGAAAAACTTAGAATATAAGAAACGCACAGTGTAGTACATAGTATATGAGTGAGTTGCACTGAAAAACTTAGAATTTACTGAAAAACCAGCATTACACGAAATGCACAGTGTAGTACATAATATATGAGTGAGTTGCACTGAAAAACTTAGAATATAAGAAACGCACACTGTAGTACATAGTATATGAGTGAGTTGCACTGAAAAACTTAGAATATAAGAAACGCACAGTGTAGTACATAGTATATGAGTGAGTTGCACTGAAAAACTTAGAATATAAGAAACGCACAGTGTAGTACATAGTATATGAGTGAGTTGCACTGAAAAACTTAGAATATAAGAAACGCACAGTGTAGTACATAGTATATGAGTGAGTTGCACTGAAAAACTTAGAATTTAAGAAACGCACAGTGTAGTACATAGTATATGAGTGAGTTGCACTGAAAAACTTAGAATATAAGAAACGTACAGTGTAGTACATAGTATATGAGTGAGTTGCACTGAAAAACTTAGAATATTAGAAACGCACAATGTAGTACATAGTATATGAGTGAGTTGCACTGAAAGACTTAGAATATAAGAAACGCACAGTGTAGTACATAGTATATGAGTGAGTTGCACTGAAAAACTTAGAATATAAGAAACGCACAGTGTAGTACATAGTATATGAGTGAGTTGCACTGAAAAACTTAGAATATAAGAAACGCACAGTGTAGTACATAGTATATGAGTGAGTTGCACTGAAAAACTTAGAATATAAGAAACGCACAGTGTAGTACATAGTATATGAGTGAGTTGCACTGAAAAACTTAGAATATAAGAAACGCACAGTGTAGTACATAGTATATGAGTGAGTTGCACTGAAAAACTTAGAATTTAAGAAACGCACTGTGTAGTACATAGTATATGAGTGAGTTGCACTCAAAAACTTAGAATTTACTGAAAAACCCGCATTACACGAAATGCACAGTGTAGTACATAGTATATGAGTGAGTTGCACTGAAAAACTTAGAATATAAGAAACGCACAGTGTAGTACATAGTATATGAGTGAGTTCCACTCAAAAACTTAGAATTTACTGAAAAACCCGCATTACACGAAATGCACAGTGTAGTACATAGTATATGAGTGAGTTGCACTGAAAAACTTAGAATATAAGAAACGCACAGTGTAGTACATAGTATATGAGTGAGTTGCACTGAAAAACTTAGAATATAAGAAACGCACAGTGTAGTACATAGTATATGAGTGAGTTGCACTGAAAAACTTAGAATATAAGAAACGCACATTGTAGTACATAGTATATGAGTGAGTTGCACTGAAAAACTTAGAATTTACTGAAAAACCCGCATTACACGAAATGCACAGTGTAGTATATAGTATATGAGTGAGTTGCACTGAAAAACTTAGAGTATAAGAAACGCACAGTGTAGTACATAGTATATGAGTGAGTTGCACTGAAAAACTTAGAATATAAGAAACGCACAGTGTAGTACATAGTATATGAGTGAGTTGCACTGAAAAACTTAGAATTTAAGAAACGCACAGTGTAGTACATAGTATATGAGTGAGTTGCACTGAAAAACTTAGAATATAAGAAACGCACATTGTAGAACATAGTATATGAGTGAGTTGCACTGAAAATTTAGAATATAAGAAACGCACAGTGTAGTACATAGTATATGAGTGAGTTGCACTGAAAAACTTAGAATATAAGAAACGCACAGTGTAGTACATAGTATATGAGTGAGTTGCACTGAAAAACTTAGAATATAAGAAACGCACAGTGTAGTACATAGTATATGAGTGAGTTGCACTGAAAAACTTAGAATATAAGAAACGCACAGTGTAGTACATAGTATATGAGTGAGTTGCACTGAAAAACTTAGAATTTACTGAAAAACCCGCATTACACGAAACGCTCAGTGTAGTGCATAGTATATGAGTGAGTTGCACTGAAAAACTTAGAATTTAAGAAACGCACAGTGTAGTACATAGTATATGAGTGAGTTGCACTGAAAAACTTAGAATATAAGAAACGCTCAGTGTAGTACATAGTATATGAGTGAGTTGCACTGAAAAACTTAGAATATAAGAAACGCACAGTGTAGTACATAGTATATGAGTGAGTTGCACTGAAAAACTTAGAATATAAGAAACGCACATTGTAGTACATAGTATATGAGTGAGTTGCACTGAAAAACATAGAATATAAGAAACGCACAGTGTAGTACATAGTATATGAGTGAGTTGCACTGAAAAACTTAGAATATAAGAAACGCACAGTGTAGTACATAGTATATGAGTGAGTTGCACTGAAAAACTTAGAATATAAGAAACGCACAGTGTAGTACATAGTATATGAGTGAGTTGCACTGAAAAACTTAGAATATAAGAAACGCACAGTGTAGTACATAGTATATGAGTGAGTTGCACTGAAAAACTTAGAATATAAGAAACGCACAGTGTAGTACATAGTATATGAGTGAGTTGCACTGAAAAACTTAGAATATAAGAAACGCACAGTGTAGTACATGGTATATGAGTGAGTTGCACTGAAAAACTTAGAATATAAGAAACGCACAGTGTAGTACATAGTATATGAGTGAGTTGCACTGAAAAACTTAGAATATAAGAAACGCACAGTGTAGTACATAGTATATGAGTGAGTTGCACTGAAAAACTTAGAATATAAGAAACGCACAGTGTAGTACATAGTATATGAGTGAGTTGCACTGAAAAACTTAGAATATAAGAAACGCACAGTATAGTACATAGTATATGAATGAGTTGCACTGAAAAACTTAGAATATAAGAAACGCACAGTGTAGTACATAGTATATGAGTGAGTTGCACTGAAAAACTTAGAATATAAGAAACGCACAGTGTAGAACATAGTATATGACTGAGTTGCACTGAAAAACTTAGAATTTAAGAAACGCACAGTGTAGTACATAGTATATGAGTGAGTTGCACTGAAAAACTTAGAATTTAAGAAATGCACAGTGTAGTACATAGTTTATGAGTGAGTTGCACTGAAAAACTTAGAATATAAGAAACGCACATTGTAGTACATAGTATATGAGTGAGTTGCACTGAAAAACTTAGAATATAAGAAACGCACAGTGTAGTACATAGTATATGAGTGAGTTGCACTGAAAAACTTAGAATATAAGAAACGCACAGTGTAGTACATAGTATATGAGTGAGTTGCACTGAAAAACTTAGAATTTACTGAAAAACCAGCATTACACGAAATGCACAGTGTAGTACATAATATATGAGTGAGTTGCACTGAAAAACTTAGAATATAAGAAACGCACACTGTAGTACATAGTATATGAGTGAGTTGCACTGAAAAACTTAGAATATAAGAAACGCACAGTGTAGTACATAGTATATGAGTGAGTTGCACTGAAAAACTTAGAATATAAGAAACGCACAGTGTAGTACATAGTATATGAGTGAGTTGCACTGAAAAACTTAGAATATAAGAAACGCACAGTGTAGTACATAGTATATGAGTGAGTTGCACTGAAAAACTTAGAATTTAAGAAACGCACAGTGTAGTACATAGTATATGAGTGAGTTGCACTGAAAAACTTAGAATATAAGAAACGTACAGTGTAGTACATAGTATATGAGTGAGTTGCACTGAAAAACTTAGAATATTAGAAACGCACAATGTAGTACATAGTATATGAGTGAGTTGCACTGAAAGACTTAGAATATAAGAAACGCACAGTGTAGTACATAGTATATGAGTGAGTTGCACTGAAAAACTTAGAATATAAGAAACGCACAGTGTAGTACATAGTATATGAGTGAGTTGCACTGAAAAACTTAGAATATAAGAAACGCACAGTGTAGTACATAGTATATGAGTGAGTTGCACTGAAAAACTTAGAATATAAGAAACGCACAGTGTAGTACATAGTATATGAGTGAGTTGCACTGAAAAACTTAGAATATAAGAAACGCACAGTGTAGTACATAGTATATGAGTGAGTTGCACTGAAAAACTTAGAATTTAAGAAACGCACTGTGTAGTACATAGTATATGAGTGAGTTGCACTCAAAAACTTAGAATTTACTGAAAAACCCGCATTACACGAAATGCACAGTGTAGTACATAGTATATGAGTGAGTTGCACTGAAAAACTTAGAATATAAGAAACGCACAGTGTAGTACATAGTATATGAGTGAGTTCCACTCAAAAACTTAGAATTTACTGAAAAACCCGCATTACACGAAATGCACAGTGTAGTACATAGTATATGAGTGAGTTGCACTGAAAAACTTAGAATATAAGAAACGCACAGTGTAGTACATAGTATATGAGTGAGTTGCACTGAAAAACTTAGAATATAAGAAACGCACAGTGTAGTACATAGTATATGAGTGAGTTGCACTGAAAAACTTAGAATATAAGAAACGCACATTGTAGTACATAGTATATGAGTGAGTTGCACTGAAAAACTTAGAATTTACTGAAAAACCCGCATTACACGAAATGCACAGTGTAGTATATAGTATATGAGTGAGTTGCACTGAAAAACTTAGAGTATAAGAAACGCACAGTGTAGTACATAGTATATGAGTGAGTTGCACTGAAAAACTTAGAATATAAGAAACGCACAGTGTAGTACATAGTATATGAGTGAGTTGCACTGAAAAACTTAGAATTTAAGAAACGCACAGTGTAGTACATAGTATATGAGTGAGTTGCACTGAAAAACTTAGAATATAAGAAACGCACATTGTAGAACATAGTATATGAGTGAGTTGCACTGAAAATTTAGAATATAAGAAACGGACAGTGTAGTACATAGTATATGAGTGAGTTGCACTGAAAAACTTAGAATATAAGAAACGCACAGTGTAGTACATAGTATATGAGTGAGTTGCACTGAAAAACTTAGAATATAAGAAACGCACAGTGTAGTACATAGTATATGAGTGAGTTGCACTGAAAAACTTAGAATATAAGAAACGCACAGTGTAGTACATAGTATATGAGTGAGTTGCACTGAAAAACTTAGAATTTACTGAAAAACCCGCATTACACGAAATGCACAGTGTAGTACATAGTATATGAGTGAGTTGCACTGAAAAACTTAGAATATAAGAAACGCACAGTGTAGTACATAGTATATGAGTGAGTTGCACTGAAAAACTTAGAATATAAGAAACGCTCAGTGTAGTGCATAGTATATGAGTGAGTTGCACTGAAAAACTTAGAATTTAAGAAACGCACAGTGTAGTACATAGTATATGAGTGAGTTGCACTGAAAAACTTAGAATTTAAGAAACGCACAGTGTAGTACATAGTATATGAGTGAGTTGCACTGAAAAACTTAGAATATAAGAAACGCACAGTGTAGTACATAGTATATGAGTGAGTTGCACTGAAAAACTTAGAATATAAGAAACGCACAGTGTAGTACATAGTATATGAGTGAGTTGCACTGAAAAACTTAGAATATAAGAAACGCACATTGTAGTACATAGTATATGAGTGAGTTGCACTGAAAAACATAGAATATAAGAAACGCACAGTGTAGTACATAGTATATGAGTGAGTTGCACTGAAAAACTTAGAATATAAGAAACGCACAGTGTAGTACATAGTATATGAGTGAGTTGCACTGAAAAACTTAGAATATAAGAAACGCACAGTGTAGTACATAGTATATGAGTGAGTTGCACTGAAAAACTTAGAATATAAGAAACGCACAGTGTAGTACATAGTATATGAGTGAGTTGCACTGAAAAACTTAGAATTTAAGAAACGCACAGTGTAGTACATAGTATATGAGTGAGTTGCACTGAAAAACGTAGAATATAAGAAACGCACATTGTAGTACATAGTATATGAGTGAGTTGCACTGAAAAACTTAGAATATAAGAAACGCACAGTGTAGTACATAGTATATGAGTGAGTTGCACTGAAAAACTTAGAATATAAGAAACGCACATTGTAGAACATAGTATATGAGTGAGTTGCACTGAAAATTTAGAATATAAGAAACGGACAGTGTAGTACATAGTATATGAGTGAGTTGCACTGAAAAACTTAGAATATAAGAAACGCACAGTGTAGTACATAGTATATGAGTGAGTTGCACTGAAAAACTTAGAATATAAGAAACGCACAGTGTAGTACATAGTATATGAGTGAGTTGCACTGAAAAACTTAGAATATAAGAAACGCACAGTGTAGTACATAGTATATGAGTGAGTTGCACTGAAAAACTTAGAATTTACTGAAAAACCCGCATTACACGAAATGCACAGTGTAGTACATAGTATATGAGTGAGTTGCACTGAAAAACTTAGAATATAAGAAACGCACAGTGTAGTACATAGTATATGAGTGAGTTGCACTGAAAAACTTAGAATATAAGAAACGCTCAGTGTAGTGCATAGTATATGAGTGAGTTGCACTGAAAAACTTAGAATTTAAGAAACGCACAGTGTAGTACATAGTATATGAGTGAGTTGCACTGAAAAACTTAGAATTTAAGAAACGCACAGTGTAGTACATAGTATATGAGTGAGTTGCACTGAAAAACTTAGAATATAAGAAACGCACAGTGTAGTACATAGTATATGAGTGAGTTGCACTGAAAAACTTAGAATATAAGAAACGCACAGTGTAGTACATAGTATATGAGTGAGTTGCACTGAAAAACTTAGAATATAAGAAACGCACATTGTAGTACATAGTATATGAGTGAGTTGCACTGAAAAACATAGAATATAAGAAACGCACAGTGTAGTACATAGTATATGAGTGAGTTGCACTGAAAAACTTAGAATATAAGAAACGCACAGTGTAGTACATAGTATATGAGTGAGTTGCACTGAAAAACTTAGAATATAAGAAACGCACAGTGTAGTACATAGTATATGAGTGAGTTGCACTGAAAAACTTAGAATATAAGAAACGCACAGTGTAGTACATAGTATATGAGTGAGTTGCACTGAAAAACTTAGAATTTAAGAAACGCACAGTGTAGTACATAGTATATGAGTGAGTTGCACTGAAAAACGTAGAATATAAGAAACGCACATTGTAGTACATAGTATATGAGTGAGTTGCACTGAAAAACTTAGAATATAAGAAACGCACAGTGTAGTACATAGTATATGAGTGAGTTGCACTGAAAAACTTAGAATATAAGAAACGCACAGTGTAGTACATAATATATGAGTGAGTTGCACTGAAAAACTTAGAATTTACTGAAAAACCCGCATTACACGAAATGCACAGTGTAGTACATAGTATATGAGTGAGTTGCATTGAAAACCTTAGAATATAAGAAACGCACAGTGTAGTACATAGTATATGAGTGAGTTGCATTGAAAAACTTAGAATATAAGAAACGCACAGTGTAGTACATAGTATATGAGTGAGTTGCACTGAAAAACTTAGAATATAAGAAACGCACAGAGTAGTACATAGTATATGAGTGAGTTGCACTGAAAAACTTAGAATATAAGAAACGCACAGTGTAGTACATAGTATATGAGTGAGTTGTACTGAAAAACTTAGAATATAAGAAACGCACAGTGTAGTACATAGTATATGAGTGAGTTGCACTGAAAAACTTAGAATATAAGAAACGCACAGTATAGTATATAGTATATGAATGAGTTGCACTGAAAAACTTAGAATATAAGAAACGCACAGTGTAGTACATAGTATATGAGTGAGTTGCACTGAAAAACTTAGAATATAAGAAACGCACAGTGTAGTACATAGTATATGAGTGAGTTGCACTGAAAAACTTAGAATATAAGAAACGCACAGTGTAGTACATAGTATATGAGTGAGTTGCACTGAAAAACTTAGAATTTAAGAAACGCACAGTGTAGTACATAGTATATGAGTGAGTTGCACTGAAAAACTTAGAATATAAGAAACGCACAGTGTAGTACATAGTATATGAGTGAGTTGCACTGAAAAACTTAGAATATAAGAAACGCACAGTGTAGTACATAGTATATGAGTGAGTTGCACTGAAAAACGAAGAATATAAGAAACGCACAGTGTAGTACATAGTATATGAGTGAGTTGCACTGAAAAACTTAGAATTTACTGAAAAACCCGCATTACACGAAATGCACAGTGTAGTACATAGTATATGAGTGAGTTGCACTGAAAAACTTAGAATATAAGAAACGCACAGTGTAGTACATAGTATATGAGTGAGTTGCACTGAAAAACTTAGAATATAAGAAACGCACAGTGTAGTACATAGTATATGAGTGAGTTGCACTGAAAAACTTAGAATTTACTGAAAAACCAGCATTACACGAAATGCACAGTGTAGTACATAATATATGAGTGAGTTGCACTGAAAAACTTAGAATATAAGAAACGCACACTGTAGTACATAGTATATGAGTGAGTTGCACTGAAAAACTTAGAATATAAGAAACGCACAGTGTAGTACATAGTATATGAGTGAGTTGCACTGAAAAACTTAGAATATAAGAAACGCACAGTGTAGTACATAGTATATGAGTGAGTTGCACTGAAAAACTTAGAATATAAGAAACGCACAGTGTAGTACATAGTATATGAGTGAGTTGCACTGAAAAACTTAGAATTTAAGAAACGCACAGTGTAGTACATAGTATATGAGTGAGTTGCACTGAAAAACTTAGAATATAAGAAACGTACAGTGTAGTACATAGTATATGAGTGAGTTGCACTGAAAAACTTAGAATATAAGAAACGCACAATGTAGTACATAGTATATGAGTGAGTTGCACTGAAAGACTTAGAATATAAGAAACGCACAGTGTAGTACATAGTATATGAGTGAGTTGCACTGAAAAACTTAGAATATAAGAAACGCACAGTGTAGTACATAGTATATGAGTGAGTTGCACTGAAAAACTTAGAATATAAGAAACGCACAGTGTAGTACATAGTATATGAGTGAGTTGCACTGAAAAACTTAGAATATAAGAAACGCACAGTGTAGTACATAGTATATGAGTGAGTTGCACTGAAAAACTTAGAATATAAGAAACGCACAGTGTAGTACATAGTATATGAGTGAGTTGCACTGAAAAACTTAGAATTTAAGAAACGCACAGTGTAGTACATAGTATATGAGTGAGTTGCACTCAAAAACTTAGAATTTACTGAAAAACCCGCATTACACGAAATGCACAGTGTAGTACATAGTATATGAGTGAGTTGCACTGAAAAACTTAGAATATAAGAAACGCACAGTGTAGTACATAGTATATGAGTGAGTTCCACTCAAAAACTTAGAATTTACTGAAAAACCCGCATTACACGAAATGCACAGTGTAGTACATAGTATATGAGTGAGTTGCACTGAAAAACTTAGAAGATAAGAAACGCACAGTGTAGTACATAGTATATGAGTGAGTTGCACTGAAAAACTTAGAATATAAGAAACGCACAGTGTAGTACATAGTATATGAGTGAGTTGCACTGAAAAACTTAGAATATAAGAAACGCACATTGTAGTACATAGTATATGAGTGAGTTGCACTGAAAAACTTAGAATTTACTGAAAAACCCGCATTACACGAAATGCACAGTGTAGTATATAGTATATGAGTGAGTTGCACTGAAAAACTTAGAATATAAGAAACGCACAGTGTAGTACATAGTATATGAGTGAGTTGCACTGAAAAACTTAGAATATAAGAAACGCACAGTGTAGTACATAGTATATGAGTGAGTTGCACTGAAAAACTTATAATTTAAGAAACGCACAGTGTAGTACATAGTATATGAGTGAGTTGCACTGAAAAACTTAGAATATAAGAAACGCACAGTGTAGTACATAGTATATGAGTGAGTTGCACTGAAAAACTTAGAATTTACTGAAAAACCCGCATTACACGAAATGCACAGTGTAGTACATAGTATATGAGTGAGTTGCACTAAAAAACTTAGAATATAAGAAACGCACAGTGTAGTACATAGTATATGAGTGAGTTGCACTGAAAAACTTAGAATATAAGAAACGCTCAGTGTAGTGCATAGTATATGAGTGAGTTGCACTGAAAAACTTAGAATTTAAGAAACGCACAGTGTAGTACATAGTATATGAGTGAGTTGCACTGAAAAACTTAGAATTTACTGAAAAACCCGCATTACACGAAATGCACAGTGTAGTACATAGTATATGAGTGAGTTGCATTGAAAACCTTAGAATATAAGAAACGCACTGTGTAGTACATAGTATATGAGTGAGTTGCACTGAAAAACTTAGAATATAAGAAACGCACAGTGTAGTACATAATATATGAGTGAGTTGCACTGAAAAACTTAGAATTTACTGAAAAACCCGCATTACACGAAATGCACAGTGTAGTACATAGTATATGAGTGAGTTGCATTGAAAACCTTAGAATATAAGAAACGCACAGTGTAGTACATAGTATATGAGTGAGTTGCATTGAAAAACTTAGAATATAAGAAACGCACAGTGTAGTCCATAGTATATGAGTGAGTTGCACTGAAAAACTTAGAATATAAGAAACGCACAGTGTAGTACATAGTATATGAGTGAGTTGCACAGAAAAACTTAGAATATAAGAAACGCACAGTGTAGTACATAGTATATGAGTGAGTTGTACTGAAAAACTTAGAATATAAGAAACGCACAGTGTAGTACATAGTATATGAGTGAGTTGCACTGAAAAACTTAGAATATAAGAAACGCACAGTGTAGTATATAGTATATGAATGAGTTGCACTGAAAAACTTAGAATATAAGAAACGCACAGTGTAGTACATAGTATATGAGTGAGTTGCACTGAAAAACTAAGAATATAAGAAACGCACAGTGTAGTACATAGTATATGAGTGAGTTGCACTGAAAAACTTAGAATATAAGAAACGCACAGTGTAGTACATAGTATATGAGTGAGTTGTACTGAAAAACTTAGAATATAAGAAACGCACAGTGTAGTACATAGTATATGAGTGAGTTGCACTGAAAAACTTAGAATATAAGAAACGCACAGTATAGTATATAGTATATGAATGAGTTGCACTGAAAAACTTAGAATATAAGAAACGCACAGTGTAGTACATAGTATATGAGTGAGTTGCACTGAAAAACTTAGAATATAAGAAACGCACAGTGTAGTACATAGTATATGAGTGAGTTGCACTGAAAAACGTAGAATATAAGAAACGCACAGTGTAGTACATAGTATATGAGTGAGTTGCACTGAAAAACTTAGAATTTACTGAAAAACCCGCATTACACGAAATGCACAGTGTAGTACATAGTATATGAGTGAGTTGCACTGAAAAACTTAGAATATAAGAAACGCACAGTGTAGTACATAGTATATGAGTGAGTTGCACTGAAAAACTTAGAATATAAGAAACGCACAGTGTAGTACATAGTATATGAGTGAGTTGCACTGAAAAACTTAGAATATAAGAAACGCACAGTGTAGTACATAATATATGAGTGAGTTGCACTGAAAAACTTAGAATTTACTGAAAAACCCGCATTACACGAAATGCACAGTGTAGTACATAGTATATGAGTGAGTTGCACTGAAAAACTTAGAATATAAGAAACGCACAGTGTAGTACATAGTATATGAGTGAGTTGCATTGAAAAACTTAGAATATAAGAAACGCACAGTGTAGTACATAGTATATGAGTGAGTTGCACTGAAAAACTTAGAATATAAGAAACGCACAGTGTAGTACATAGTATATGAGTGAGTTGCACAGAAAAACTTAGAATATAAGAAACGCACAGTGTAGTACATAGTATATGAGTGAGTTGCACTGAAAAACTTAGAATATAAGAAACGCACAGTGTAGTACATAGTATATGAGTGAGTTGCACTGAAAAACGTAGAATATAAGAAACGCACAGTGTAGTACATAGTATATGAGTGAGTTGCACTGAAAAACTTAGAATTTTCTGAAAAACCCGCATTACACGAAATGCACAGTGTAGTACATAGTATATGAGTGAGTTGCACTGAAAAACTTATAATATAAGAAACGCACAGTGTAGTACATAGTATATGAGTGAGTTGCATTGAAAAACTTAGAATATAAGAAACGCACAGTGTAGTACATAGTATATGAGTGAGTTGCACTGAAAAACTTAGAATATAAGAAACGCACAGTGTAGTACATAGTATATGAGTGAGTTGCACAGAAAAACTTAGAATATAAGAAACGCACAGTGTAGTACATAGTATATGATTGAGTTGCACTGAAAAACTTAGAATATAAGAAACGCACAGTGTAGTACATAGTATATGAGTGAGTTGCACTGAAAAACTTAGAATATAAGAAACACACAGTATAGTACATAGTATATGAATGAGTTGCACTGAAAAACTTAGAATATAAGAAACGCACAGTGTAGTACATAGTATATGAGTGAGTTGCACTGAAAAACTTAGAATATAAGAAACGCACAGTGTAGTACATAGTATATGAGTGAGTTGCACTGAAAAACTTAGAATTTACTGAAAAACCCGCATTACACGAAATGCACAGTGTAGTACATAGTATATGAGTGAGTTGCACTGAAAAACTTAGAATATAAGAAACGCACAGTGTAGTACATAGTATATGAGTGAGTTGCATTGAAAAACTTAGAATATAAGAAACGCACAGTGTAGTACATAGTATATGAGTGAGTTGCACTGAAAAACTTAGAATATAAGAAACGCACAGTGTAGTACATATTATATGAGTGAGTTGCACTGAAAAACTTAGAATATAAGAAACGCACAGTGTAGTAAATAGTATATGAGTGAGTTGCACTGAAAAACTTAGAATATAAGAAACGCACAGTGTAGTACATAGTATATGAGTGAGTTGCACTGAAAAACTTAGAATTTAAGAAACGCACAGTGTAGTACATAGTATATGAGTGAGTTGCACTGAAAAACTTAGAATATAAGAAACGCACAGTGTAGTACATAGTATATGAGTGAGTTGCACTGAAAAACTTAGAATATAAGAAACGCACAGTGTAGTACATAGTATATGAGTGAGTTGCACTGAAAAACGTAGAATATAAGAAACGCACAGTGTAGTACATAGTATATGAGTGAGTTGCACTGAAAAACTTAGAATTTGCTGAAAAACCCGCATTACACGAAATGCACAGTGTAGTACATAGTATATGAGTGAGTTGCACTGAAAAACTTAGAATATAAGAAACGCACAGTGTAGTACATAGTATATGAGTGAGTTGCACTGAAAAACTTAGAATATAAGAAACGCACAGTGTAGTACATGGTATATGAGTGAGTTGCACTGAAAAACTTAGAATTTACTGAAAAACCAGCATTACACGAAATGCACAGTGTAGTACATAATATATGAGTGAGTTGCACTGAAAAACTTAGAATATAAGAAACGCACACTGTAGTACATAGTATATGAGTGAGTTGCACTGAAAAACTTAGAATATAAGAAACGCACAGTGTAGTACATAGTATATGAGTGAGTTGCACTGAAAAACTTAGAATATAAGAAACGCACAGTGTAGTACATAGTATATGAGTGAGTTGCACTGAAAAACTTAGAATATAAGAAACGCACAGTGTAGTACATAGTATATGAGTGAGTTGCACTGAAAAACTTAGAATTTAAGAAACGCACAGTGTAGTACATAGTATATGAGTGAGTTGCACTGAAAAACTTAGAATATAAGAAACGTACAGTGTAGTACATAGTATATGAGTGAGTTGCACTGAAAAACTTAGAATATAAGAAACGCACAATGTAGTACATAGTATATGAGTGAGTTGCACTGAAAGACTTAGAATATAAGAAACGCACAGTGTAGTACATAGTATATGAGTGAGTTGCACTGAAAAACTTAGAATATAAGAAACGCACAGTGTAGTACATAGTATATGAGTGAGTTGCACTGAAAAACTTAGAATATAAGAAACGCACAGTGTAGTACATAGTATATGAGTGAGTTGCACTGAAAAACTTAGAATATAAGAAACGCACAGTGTAGTACATAGTATATGAGTGAGTTGCACTGAAAAACTTAGAATATAAGAAACGCACAGTGTAGTACATAGTATATGAGTGAGTTGCACTGAAAAACTTAGAATTTAAGAAACGCACAGTGTAGTACATAGTATATGAGTGAGTTGCACTCAAAAACTTAGAATTTACTGAAAAACCCGCATTACACGAAATGCACAGTGTAGTACATAGTATATGAGTGAGTTGCACTGAAAAACTTAGAATATAAGAAACGCACAGTGTAGTACATAGTATATGAGTGAGTTCCACTCAAAAACTTAGAATTTACTGAAAAACCCGCATTACACGAAATGCACAGTGTAGTACATAGTATATGAGTGAGTTGCACTGAAAAACTTAGAGTATAAGAAACGCACAGTGTAGTACATAGTATATGAGTGAGTTGCACTGAAAAACTTAGAATATAAGAAACGCACAGTGTAGTACATAGTATATGAGTGAGTTGCACTGAAAAACTTAGAATATAAGAAACGCACAGTGTAGTACATAGTATATGAGTGAGTTGCACTGAAAAACTTAGAATATAAGAAACGCACAGTGTAGTACATAGTATATGAGTGAGTTGCACTGAAAAACTTAGAATTTACTGAAAAACCCGCATTACACGAAATGCACAGTGTAGTACATAGTATATGAGTGAGTTGCACTAAAAAACTTAGAATATAAGAAACGCACAGTGTAGTACATAGTATATGAGTGAGTTGCACTGAAAAACTTAGAATATAAGAAACGCTCAGTGTAGTGCATAGTATATGAGTGAGTTGCACTGAAAAACTTAGAATTTAAGAAACGCACAGTGTAGTACATAGTATATGAGTGAGTTGCACTGAAAAACTTAGAATATAAGAAACGCACAGTGTAGTACATAATATATGAGTGAGTTGCACTGAAAAACTTAGAATTTACTGAAAAACCCGCATTACACGAAATGCACAGTGTAGTACATAGTATATGAGTGAGTTGCATTGAAAACCTTAGAATATAAGAAACGCACAGTGTAGTACATAGTATATGAGTGAGTTGCATTGAAAAACTTAGAATATAAGAAACGCACAGTGTAGTCCATAGTATATGAGTGAGTTGCACTGAAAAACTTAGAATATAAGAAACGCACAGTGTAGTACATAGTATATGAGTGAGTTGCACAGAAAAACTTAGAATATAAGAAACGCACAGTGTAGTACATAGTATATGAGTGAGTTGTACTGAAAAACTTAGAATATAAGAAACGCACAGTGTAGTACATAGTATATGAGTGAGTTGCACTGAAAAACTTAGAATATAAGAAACGCACAGTGTAGTATATAGTATATGAATGAGTTGCACTGAAAAACTTAGAATATAAGAAACGCACAGTGTAGTACATAGTATATGAGTGAGTTGCACTGAAAAACTAAGAATATAAGAAACGCACAGTGTAGTACATAGTATATGAGTGAGTTGCACTGAAAAACTTAGAATATAAGAAACGCACAGTGTAGTACATAGTATATGAGTGAGTTGTACTGAAAAACTTAGAATATAAGAAACGCACAGTGTAGTACATAGTATATGAGTGAGTTGCACTGAAAAACTTAGAATATGAGAAACGCACAGTGTAGTACATAGTATATGAGTGAGTTGTACTGAAAAACTTAGAATATAAGAAACGCACAGTGTAGTACATAGTATATGAGTGAGTTGCACTGAAAAACTTAGAATATAAGAAACGCACAGTATAGTATATAGTATATGAATGAGTTGCACTGAAAAACTTAGAATATAAGAAACGCACAGTGTAGTACATAGTATATGAGTGAGTTGCACTGAAAAACTTAGAATATAAGAAATGCACAGTGTAGTACATAGTATATGAGTGAGTTGCACTGAAAAACTTAGAATATAAGAAACGCACAGTGTAGTACATAGTATATGAGTGAGTTGCACTGAAAAACTTAGAATATAAGAAACGCACAGTGTAGTACATAGTATATGAGTGAGTTGCACTGAAAAACTTAGAATATAAGAAACGCACAGTGTAGTACATAGTATATGAGTGAGTTGCACTGAAAAACGTAGAATATAAGAAACGCACAGTGTAGTACATAGTATATGAGTGAGTTGCACTGAAAAACTTAGAATTTACTGAAAAACCCGCATTACACGAAATGCACAGTGTAGTACATAGTATATGAGTGAGTTGCACTGAAAAACTTAGAATATAAGAAACGCACAGTGTAGTACATAGTATATGAGTGAGTTGCACTGAAAAACTTAGAATATAAGAAACGCACAGTGTAGTAATAGTATATGAGTGAGTTGCACTGAAAAACTTAGAATATAAGAAACGCACAGTGTAGTACATAATATATGAGTGAGTTGCACTGAAAAACTTAGAATTTACTGAAAAACCCGCATTACACGAAATGCACAGTGTAGTACATAGTATATGAGTGAGTTGCACTGAAAAACTTAGAATATAAGAAACGCACAGTGTAGTACATAGTATATGAGTGAGTTGCATTGAAAAACTTAGAATATAAGAAACGCACAGTGTAGTACATAGTATATGAGTGAGTTGCACTGAAAAACTTAGAATATAAGAAACGCACAGTGTAGTACATAGTATATGAGTGAGTTGCACAGAAAAACTTAGAATATAAGAAACGCACAGTGTAGTACATAGTATATGAGTGAGTTGCACTGAAAAACTTAGAATATAAGAAACGCACAGTGTAGTACATAGTATATGAGTGAGTTGCACTGAAAAACGTAGAATATAAGAAACGCACAGTGTAGTACATAGTATATGAGTGAGTTGCACTGAAAAACTTAGAATTTTCTGAAAAACCCGCATTACACGAAATGCACAGTGTAGTACATAGTATATGAGTGAGTTGCACTGAAAAACTTATAATATAAGAAACGCACAGTGTAGTACATAGTATATGAGTGAGTTGCATTGAAAAACTTAGAATATAAGAAACGCACAGTGTAGTACATAGTATATGAGTGAGTTGCACTGAAAAACTTAGAATATAAGAAACGCACAGTGTAGTACATAGTATATGAGTGAGTTGCACAGAAAAACTTAGAATATAAGAAACGCACAGTGTAGTACATAGTATATGATTGAGTTGCACTGAAAAACTTAGAATATAAGAAACGCACAGTGTAGTACATAGTATATGAGTGAGTTGCACTGAAAAACTTAGAATATAAGAAACACACAGTATAGTACATAGTATATGAATGAGTTGCACTGAAAAACTTAGAATATAAGAAACGCACAGTGTAGTACATAGTATATGAGTGAGTTGCACTGAAAAACTTAGAATATAAGAAACGCACAGTGTAGTACATAGTATATGAGTGAGTTGCACTGAAAAACTTAGAATTTACTGAAAAACCCGCATTACACGAAATGCACAGTGTAGTACATAGTATATGAGTGAGTTGCACTGAAAAACTTAGAATATAAGAAACGCACAGTGTAGTACATAGTATATGAGTGAGTTGCATTGAAAAACTTAGAATATAAGAAACGCACAGTGTAGTACATAGTATATGAGTGAGTTGCACTGAAAAACTTAGAATATAAGAAACGCACAGTGTAGTACATAGTATATGAGTGAGTTGCACTGAAAAACTTAGAATATAAGAAACGCACAGTGTAGTACATAGTATATGAGTGAGTTGCACTGAAAAACTTAGAATATAAGAAACGCACAGTGTAGTACATAGTATATGAGTGAGTTGCACTGAAAAACTTAGAATTTAAGAAACGCACAGTGTAGTACATAGTATATGAGTGAGTTGCACTGAAAAACTTAGAATATAAGAAACGCACAGTGTAGTACATAGTATATGAGTGAGTTGCACTGAAAAACTTAGAATATAAGAAACGCACAGTGTAGTACATAGTATATGAGTGAGTTGCACTGAAAAACGTAGAATATAAGAAACGCACAGTGTAGTACATAGTATATGAGTGAGTTGCACTGAAAAACTTAGAATTTACTGAAAAACCCGCATTACACGAAATGCACAGTGTAGTACATAGTATATGAGTGAGTTGCACTGAAAAACTTAGAATATAAGAAACGCACAGTGTAGTACATAGTATATGAGTGAGTTGCACTGAAAAACTTAGAATATAAGAAACGCACAGTGTAGTACATAGTATATGAGTGAGTTGCACTGAAAAACTTAGAATTTACTGAAAAACCAGCATTACACGAAATGCACAGTGTAGTACATAATATATGAGTGAGTTGCACTGAAAAACTTAGAATATAAGAAACGCACACTGTAGTACATAGTATATGAGTGAGTTGCACTGAAAAACTTAGAATATAAGAAACGCACAGTGTAGTACATAGTATATGAGTGAGTTGCACTGAAAAACTTAGAATATAAGAAACGCACAGTGTAGTACATAGTATATGAGTGAGTTGCACTGAAAAACTTAGAATATAAGAAACGCACAGTGTAGTACATAGTATATGAGTGAGTTGCACTGAAAAACTTAGAATTTAAGAAACGCACAGTGTAGTACATAGTATATGAGTGAGTTGCACTGAAAAACTTAGAATATAAGAAACGTACAGTGTAGTACATAGTATATGAGTGAGTTGCACTGAAAAACTTAGAATATAAGAAACGCACAATGTAGTACATAGTATATGAGTGAGTTGCACTGAAAGACTTAGAATATAAGAAACGCACAGTGTAGTACATAGTATATGAGTGAGTTGCACTGAAAAACTTAGAATATAAGAAACGCACAGTGTAGTACATAGTATATGAGTGAGTTGCACTGAAAAACTTAGAATATAAGAAACGCACAGTGTAGTACATAGTATATGAGTGAGTTGCACTGAAAAACTTAGAATATAAGAAACGCACAGTGTAGTACATAGTATATGAGTGAGTTGCACTGAAAAACTTAGAATATAAGAAACGCACAGTGTAGTACATAGTATATGAGTGAGTTGCACTGAAAAACTTAGAATTTAAGAAACGCACAGTGTAGTACATAGTATATGAGTGAGTTGCACTCAAAAACTTAGAATTTACTGAAAAACCCGCATTACACGAAATGCACAGTGTAGTACATAGTATATGAGTGAGTTGCACTGAAAAACTTAGAATATAAGAAACGCACAGTGTAGTACATAGTATATGAGTGAGTTCCACTCAAAAACTTAGAATTTATTGAAAAACCCGCATTACACGAAATGCACAGTGTAGTACATAGTATATGAGTGAGTTGCACTGAAAAACTTAGAATATAAGAAACGCACAGTGTAGTACATAGTATATGAGTGAGTTGCACTGAAAAACTTAGAATATAAGAAACGCACAGTGTAGTACATAGTATATGAGTGAGTTGCACTGAAAAATTTAGAATATAAGAAACGCACAGTGTAGTACATAGTATATGAGTGAGTTGCACTGAAAAACTTAGAATATAAGAAACGCACAGTGTAGTACATAGTATATGAGTGAGTTGCACTGAAAAACTTAGAATTTACTGAAAAACCCGCATTACACGAAATGCACAGTGTAGTACATAGTATATGAGTGAGTTGCACTAAAAAACTTAGAATATAAGAAACGCACAGTGTAGTACATAGTATATGAGTGAGTTGCACTGAAAAACTTAGAATATAAGAAACGCTCAGTGTAGTGCATAGTATATGAGTGAGTTGCACTGAAAAACTTAGAATTTAAGAAACGCACAGTGTAGTACATAGTATATGAGTGAGTTGCACTGAAAAACTTAGAATATAAGAAACGCACAGTGTAGTACATAATATATGAGTGAGTTGCACTGAAAAACTTAGAATTTACTGAAAAACCCGCATTACACGAAATGCACAGTGTAGTACATAGTATATGAGTGAGTTGCATTGAAAACCTTAGAATATAAGAAACGCACAGTGTAGTACATAGTATATGAGTGAGTTGCATTGAAAAACTTAGAATATAAGAAACGCACAGTGTAGTCCATAGTATATGAGTGAGTTGCACTGAAAAACTTAGAATATAAGAAACGCACAGTGTAGTACATAGTATATGAGTGAGTTGCACAGAAAAACTTAGAATATAAGAAACGCACAGTGTAGTACATAGTATATGAGTGAGTTGTACTGAAAAACTTAGAATATAAGAAACGCACAGTGTAGTACATAGTATATGAGTGAGTTGCACTGAAAAACTTAGAATATAAGAAACGCACAGTGTAGTATATAGTATATGAATGAGTTGCACTGAAAAACTTAGAATATAAGAAACGCACAGTGTAGTACATAGTATATGAGTGAGTTGCACTGAAAAACTAAGAATATAAGAAACGCACAGTGTAGTACATAGTATATGAGTGAGTTGCACTGAAAAACTTAGAATATAAGAAACGCACAGTGTAGTACATAGTATATGAGTGAGTTGTACTGAAAAACTTAGAATATAAGAAACGCACAGTGTAGTACATAGTATATGAGTGAGTTGCACTGAAAAACTTAGAATATAAGAAACGCACAGTATAGTATATAGTATATGAATGAGTTGCACTGAAAAACTTAGAATATAAGAAACGCACAGTGTAGTACATAGTATATGAGTGAGTTGCACTGAAAAACTTAGAATATAAGAAATGCACAGTGTAGTACATAGTATATGAGTGAGTTGCACTGAAAAACTTAGAATATAAGAAACGCACAGTGTAGTACATAGTATATGAGTGAGTTGCACTGAAAAACTTAGAATATAAGAAACGCACAGTGTAGTACATAGTATATGAGTGAGTTGCACTGAAAAACTTAGAATATAAGAAACGCACAGTGTAGTACATAGTATATGAGTGAGTTGCACTGAAAAACGTAGAATATAAGAAACGCACAGTGTAGTACATAGTATATGAGTGAGTTGCACTGAAAAACTTAGAATTTACTGAAAAACCCGCATTACACGAAATGCACAGTGTAGTACATAGTATATGAGTGAGTTGCACTGAAAAACTTAGAATATAAGAAACGCACAGTGTAGTACATAGTATATGAGTGAGTTGCACTGAAAAACTTAGAATATAAGAAACGCACAGTGTAGTAATAGTATATGAGTGAGTTGCACTGAAAAACTTAGAATATAAGAAACGCACAGTGTAGTACATAATATATGAGTGAGTTGCACTGAAAAACTTAGAATTTACTGAAAAACCCGCATTACACGAAATGCACAGTGTAGTACATAGTATATGAGTGAGTTGCACTGAAAAACTTAGAATATAAGAAACGCACAGTGTAGTACATAGTATATGAGTGAGTTGCATTGAAAAACTTAGAATATAAGAAACGCACAGTGTAGTACATAGTATATGAGTGAGTTGCACTGAAAAACTTAGAATATAAGAAACGCACAGTGTAGTTCATAGTATATGAGTGAGTTGCACAGAAAAACTTAGAATATAAGAAACGCACAGTGTAGTACATAGTATATGAGTGAGTTGCACTGAAAAACTTAGAATATAAGAAACGCACAGTGTAGTACATAGTATATGAGTGAGTTGCACTGAAAAACGTAGAATATAAGAAACGCACAGTGTAGTACATAGTATATGAGTGAGTTGCACTGAAAAACTTAGAATATAAGAAACGCACAGTGTAGTACATAGTATATGAGTGAGTTGCATTGAAAAACTTAGAATATAAGAAACGCACAGTGTAGTACATAGTATATGAGTGAGTTGCACTGAAAAACTTAGAATATAAGAAACGCACAGTGTAGTACATATTATATGAGTGAGTTGCACTGAAAAACTTAGAATATAAGAAACGCACAGTGTAGTACATAGTATATGAGTGAGTTGCACTGAAAAACTTAGAATATAAGAAACGCACAGTGTAGTACATAGTATATGAGTGAGTTGCACTGAAAAACTTAGAATTTAAGAAACGCACAGTGTAGTACATAGTATATGAGTGAGTTGCACTGAAAAACTTAGAATATAAGAAACGCACAGTGTAGTACATAGTATATGAGTGAGTTGCACTGAAAAACTTAGAATATAAGAAACGCACAGTGTAGTACATAGTATATGAGTGAGTTGCACTGAAAAACGTAGAATATAAGAAACGCACAGTGTAGTACATAGTATATGAGTGAGTTGCACTGAAAAACTTAGAATTTGCTGAAAAACCCGCATTACACGAAATGCACAGTGTAGTACATAGTATATGAGTGAGTTGCACTGAAAAACTTAGAATATAAGAAACGCACAGTGTAGTACATAGTATATGAGTGAGTTGCACTGAAAAACTTAGAATATAAGAAACGCACAGTGTAGTACATAGTATATGAGTGAGTTGCACTGAAAAACTTAGAATTTACTGAAAAACCAGCATTACACGAAATGCACAGTGTAGTACATAATATATGAGTGAGTTGCACTGAAAAACTTAGAATATAAGAAACGCACACTGTAGTACATAGTATATGAGTGAGTTGCACTGAAAAACTTAGAATATAAGAAACGCACAGTGTAGTACATAGTATATGAGTGAGTTGCACTGAAAATCTTAGAATATAAGAAACGCACAGTGTAGTACATAGTATATGAGTGAGTTGCACTGAAAAACTTAGAATATAAGAAACGCACAGTGTAGTACATAGTATATGAGTGAGTTGCACTGAAAAACTTAGAATTTAAGAAACGCACAGTGTAGTACATAGTATATGAGTGAGTTGCACTGAAAAACTTAGAATATAAGAAACGTACAGTGTAGTACATAGTATATGAGTGAGTTGCACTGAAAAACTTAGAATATAAGAAACGCACAATGTAGTACATAGTATATGAGTGAGTTGCACTGAAAGACTTAGAATATAAGAAACGCACAGTGTAGTACATAGTATATGAGTGAGTTGCACTGAAAAACTTAGAATATAAGAAACGCACAGTGTAGTACATAGTATATGAGTGAGTTGCACTGAAAAACTTAGAATATAAGAAACGCACAGTGTAGTACATAGTATATGAGTGAGTTGCACTGAAAAACTTAGAATATAAGAAACGCACAGTGTAGTACATAGTATATGAGTGAGTTGCACTGAAAAACTTAGAATATAAGAAACGCACAGTGTAGTACATAGTATATGAGTGAGTTGCACTGAAAAACTTAGAATTTAAGAAACGCACAGTGTAGTACATAGTATATGAGTGAGTTGCACTCAAAAACTTAGAATTTACTGAAAAACCCGCATTACACGAAATGCACAGTGTAGTACATAGTATATGAGTGAGTTGCACTGAAAAACTTAGAATATAAGAAACGCACAGTGTAGTACATAGTATATGAGTGAGTTCCACTCAAAAACTTAGAATTTACTGAAAAACCCGCATTACACGAAATGCACAGTGTAGTACATAGTATATGAGTGAGTTGCACTGAAAAACTTAGAATATAAGAAACGCACAGTGTAGTACATAGTATATGAGTGAGTTGCACTGAAAAACTTAGAATATAAGAAACGCACAGTGTAGTACATAGTATATGAGTGAGTTGCACTGAAAAACTTAGAATATAAGAAACGCACAGTGTAGTACATAGTATATGAGTGAGTTGCACTGAAAAACTTAGAATATAAGAAACGCACAGTGTAGTACATAGTATATGAGTGAGTTGCACTGAAAAACTTAGAATTTACTGAAAAACCCGCATTACACGAAATGCACAGTGTAGTACATAGTATATGAGTGAGTTGCACTAAAAAACTTAGAATATAAGAAACGCACAGTGTAGTACATAGTATATGAGTGAGTTGCACTGAAAAACTTAGAATATAAGAAACGCTCAGTGTAGTGCATAGTATATGAGTGAGTTGCACTGAAAAACTTAGAATTTAAGAAACGCACAGTGTAGTACATAGTATATGAGTGAGTTGCACTGAAAAACTTAGAATATAAGAAACGCACAGTGTAGTACATAATATATGAGTGAGTTGCACTGAAAAACTTAGAATTTACTGAAAAACCCGCATTACACGAAATGCACAGTGTAGTACATAGTATATGAGTGAGTTGCATTGAAAACCTTAGAATATAAGAAACGCACAGTGTAGTCCATAGTATATGAGTGAGTTGCACTGAAAAACTTAGAATATAAGAAACGCACAGTGTAGTACATAGTATATGAGTGAGTTGCACAGAAAAACTTAGAATATAAGAAACGCACAGTGTAGTACATAGTATATGAGTGAGTTGTACTGAAAAACTTAGAATATAAGAAACGCACAGTGTAGTACATAGTATATGAGTGAGTTGCACTGAAAAACTTAGAATATAAGAAACGCACAGTGTAGTATATAGTATATGAATGAGTTGCACTGAAAAACTTAGAATATAAGAAACGCACAGTGTAGTACATAGTATATGAGTGAGTTGCACTGAAAAACTAAGAATATAAGAAACGCACAGTGTAGTACATAGTATATGAGTGAGTTGCACTGAAAAACTTAGAATATAAGAAACGCACAGTGTAGTACATAGTATATGAGTGAGTTGTACTGAAAAACTTAGAATATAAGAAACGCACAGTGTAGTACATAGTATATGAGTGAGTTGCACTGAAAAACTTAGAATATAAGAAACGCACAGTATAGTATATAGTATATGAATGAGTTGCACTGAAAAACTTAGAATATAAGAAACGCACAGTGTAGTACATAGTATATGAGTGAGTTGCACTGAAAAACTTAGAATATAAGAAATGCACAGTGTAGTACATAGTATATGAGTGAGTTGCACTGAAAAACTTAGAATATAAGAAACGCACAGTGTAGTACATAGTATATGAGTGAGTTGCACTGAAAAACTTAGAATATAAGAAACGCACAGTGTAGTACATAGTATATGAGTGAGTTGCACTGAAAAACTTAGAATATAAGAAACGCACAGTGTAGTACATAGTATATGAGTGAGTTGCACTGAAAAACGTAGAATATAAGAAACGCACAGTGTAGTACATAGTATATGAGTGAGTTGCACTGAAAAACTTAGAATTTACTGAAAAACCCGCATTACACGAAATGCACAGTGTAGTACATAGTATATGAGTGAGTTGCACTGAAAAACTTAGAATATAAGAAACGCACAGTGTAGTACATAGTATATGAGTGAGTTGCACTGAAAAACTTAGAATATAAGAAACGCACAGTGTAGTAATAGTATATGAGTGAGTTGCACTGAAAAACTTAGAATATAAGAAACGCACAGTGTAGTACATAATATATGAGTGAGTTGCACTGAAAAACTTAGAATTTACTGAAAAACCCGCATTACACGAAATGCACAGTGTAGTACATAGTATATGAGTGAGTTGCACTGAAAAACTTAGAATATAAGAAACGCACAGTGTAGTACATAGTATATGAGTGAGTTGCATTGAAAAACTTAGAATATAAGAAACGCACAGTGTAGTACATAGTATATGAGTGAGTTGCACTGAAAAACTTAGAATATAAGAAACGCACAGTGTAGTACATAGTATATGAGTGAGTTGCACAGAAAAACTTAGAATATAAGAAACGCACAGTGTAGTACATAGTATATGAGTGAGTTGCACTGAAAAACTTAGAATATAAGAAACGCACAGTGTAGTACATAGTATATGAGTGAGTTGCACTGAAAAACGTAGAATATAAGAAACGCACAGTGTAGTACATAGTATATGAGTGAGTTGCACTGAAAAACTTAGAATTTTCTGAAAAACCCGCATTACACGAAATGCACAGTGTAGTACATAGTATATGAGTGAGTTGCACTGAAAAACTTATAATATAAGAAACGCACAGTGTAGTACATAGTATATGAGTGAGTTGCATTGAAAAACTTAGAATATAAGAAACGCACAGTGTAGTACATAGTATATGAGTGAGTTGCACTGAAAAACTTAGAATATAAGAAACGCACAGTGTAGTACATAGTATATGAGTGAGTTGCACAGAAAAACTTAGAATATAAGAAACGCACAGTGTAGTACATAGTATATGATTGAGTTGCACTGAAAAACTTAGAATATAAGAAACGCACAGTGTAGTACATAGTATATGAGTGAGTTGCACTGAAAAACTTAGAATATAAGAAACACACAGTATAGTACATAGTATATGAATGAGTTGCACTGAAAAACTTAGAATATAAGAAACGCACAGTGTAGTACATAGTATATGAGTGAGTTGCACTGAAAAACTTAGAATATAAGAAACGCACAGTGTAGTACATAGTATATGAGTGAGTTGCACTGAAAAACTTAGAATTTACTGAAAAACCCGCATTACACGAAATGCACAGTGTAGTACATAGTATATGAGTGAGTTGCACTGAAAAACTTAGAATATAAGAAACGCACAGTGTAGTACATAGTATATGAGTGAGTTGCATTGAAAAACTTAGAATATAAGAAACGCACAGTGTAGTACATAGTATATGAGTGAGTTGCACTGAAAAACTTAGAATATAAGAAACGCACAGTGTAGTACATAGTATATGAGTGAGTTGCACTGAAAAACTTAGAATATAAGAAACGCACAGTGTAGTACATAGTATATGAGTGAGTTGCACTGAAAAACTTAGAATATAAGAAACGCACAGTGTAGTACATAGTATATGAGTGAGTTGCACTGAAAAACTTAGAATTTAAGAAACGCACAGTGTAGTACATAGTATATGAGTGAGTTGCACTGAAAAACTTAGAATATAAGAAACGCACAGTGTAGTACATAGTATATGAGTGAGTTGCACTGAAAAACTTAGAATATAAGAAACGCACAGTGTAGTACATAGTATATGAGTGAGTTGCACTGAAAAACGTAGAATATAAGAAACGCACAGTGTAGTACATAGTATATGAGTGAGTTGCACTGAAAAACTTAGAATTTACTGAAAAACCCGCATTACACGAAATGCACAGTGTAGTACATAGTATATGAGTGAGTTGCACTGAAAAACTTAGAATATAAGAAACGCACAGTGTAGTACATAGTATATGAGTGAGTTGCACTGAAAAACTTAGAATATAAGAAACGCACAGTGTAGTACATAGTATATGAGTGAGTTGCACTGAAAAACTTAGAATTTACTGAAAAACCAGCATTACACGAAATGCACAGTGTAGTACATAATATATGAGTGAGTTGCACTGAAAAACTTAGAATATAAGAAACGCACACTGTAGTACATAGTATATGAGTGAGTTGCACTGAAAAACTTAGAATATAAGAAACGCACAGTGTAGTACATAGTATATGAGTGAGTTGCACTGAAAAACTTAGAATATAAGAAACGCACAGTGTAGTACATAGTATATGAGTGAGTTGCACTGAAAAACTTAGAATATAAGAAACGCACAGTGTAGTACATAGTATATGAGTGAGTTGCACTGAAAAACTTAGAATTTAAGAAACGCACAGTGTAGTACATAGTATATGAGTGAGTTGCACTGAAAAACTTAGAATATAAGAAACGTACAGTGTAGTACATAGTATATGAGTGAGTTGCACTGAAAAACTTAGAATATAAGAAACGCACAATGTAGTACATAGTATATGAGTGAGTTGCACTGAAAGACTTAGAATATAAGAAACGCACAGTGTAGTACATAGTATATGAGTGAGTTGCACTGAAAAACTTAGAATATAAGAAACGCACAGTGTAGTACATAGTATATGAGTGAGTTGCACTGAAAAACTTAGAATATAAGAAACGCACAGTGTAGTACATAGTATATGAGTGAGTTGCACTGAAAAACTTAGAATATAAGAAACGCACAGTGTAGTACATAGTATATGAGTGAGTTGCACTGAAAAACTTAGAATATAAGAAACGCACAGTGTAGTACATAGTATATGAGTGAGTTGCACTGAAAAACTTAGAATTTAAGAAACGCACAGTGTAGTACATAGTATATGAGTGAGTTGCACTCAAAAACTTAGAATTTACTGAAAAACCCGCATTACACGAAATGCACAGTGTAGTACATAGTATATGAGTGAGTTGCACTGAAAAACTTAGAATATAAGAAACGCACAGTGTAGTACATAGTATATGAGTGAGTTCCACTCAAAAACTTAGAATTTATTGAAAAACCCGCATTACACGAAATGCACAGTGTAGTACATAGTATATGAGTGAGTTGCACTGAAAAACTTAGAATATAAGAAACGCACAGTGTAGTACATAGTATATGAGTGAGTTGCACTGAAAAACTTAGAATATAAGAAACGCACAGTGTAGTACATAGTATATGAGTGAGTTGCACTGAAAAATTTAGAATATAAGAAACGCACAGTGTAGTACATAGTATATGAGTGAGTTGCACTGAAAAACTTAGAATATAAGAAACGCACAGTGTAGTACATAGTATATGAGTGAGTTGCACTGAAAAACTTAGAATTTACTGAAAAACCCGCATTACACGAAATGCACAGTGTAGTACATAGTATATGAGTGAGTTGCACTAAAAAACTTAGAATATAAGAAACGCACAGTGTAGTACATAGTATATGAGTGAGTTGCATTGAAAAACTTAGAATATAAGAAACGCACAGTGTAGTCCATAGTATATGAGTGAGTTGCACTGAAAAACTTAGAATATAAGAAACGCACAGTGTAGTACATAGTATATGAGTGAGTTGCACAGAAAAACTTAGAATATAAGAAACGCACAGTGTAGTACATAGTATATGAGTGAGTTGTACTGAAAAACTTAGAATATAAGAAACGCACAGTGTAGTACATAGTATATGAGTGAGTTGCACTGAAAAACTTAGAATATAAGAAACGCACAGTGTAGTATATAGTATATGAATGAGTTGCACTGAAAAACTTAGAATATAAGAAACGCACAGTGTAGTACATAGTATATGAGTGAGTTGCACTGAAAAACTAAGAATATAAGAAACGCACAGTGTAGTACATAGTATATGAGTGAGTTGCACTGAAAAACTTAGAATATAAGAAACGCACAGTGTAGTACATAGTATATGAGTGAGTTGTACTGAAAAACTTAGAATATAAGAAACGCACAGTGTAGTACATAGTATATGAGTGAGTTGCACTGAAAAACTTAGAATATAAGAAACGCACAGTATAGTATATAGTATATGAATGAGTTGCACTGAAAAACTTAGAATATAAGAAACGCACAGTGTAGTACATAGTATATGAGTGAGTTGCACTGAAAAACTTAGAATATAAGAAATGCACAGTGTAGTACATAGTATATGAGTGAGTTGCACTGAAAAACTTAGAATATAAGAAACGCACAGTGTAGTACATAGTATATGAGTGAGTTGCACTGAAAAACTTAGAATATAAGAAACGCACAGTGTAGTACATAGTATATGAGTGAGTTGCACTGAAAAACTTAGAATATAAGAAACGCACAGTGTAGTACATAGTATATGAGTGAGTTGCACTGAAAAACGTAGAATATAAGAAACGCACAGTGTAGTACATAGTATATGAGTGAGTTGCACTGAAAAACTTAGAATTTACTGAAAAACCCGCATTACACGAAATGCACAGTGTAGTACATAGTATATGAGTGAGTTGCACTGAAAAACTTAGAATATAAGAAACGCACAGTGTAGTACATAGTATATGAGTGAGTTGCACTGAAAAACTTAGAATATAAGAAACGCACAGTGTAGTAATAGTATATGAGTGAGTTGCACTGAAAAACTTAGAATATAAGAAACGCACAGTGTAGTACATAATATATGAGTGAGTTGCACTGAAAAACTTAGAATTTACTGAAAAACCCGCATTACACGAAATGCACAGTGTAGTACATAGTATATGAGTGAGTTGCACTGAAAAACTTAGAATATAAGAAACGCACAGTGTAGTACATAGTATATGAGTGAGTTGCATTGAAAAACTTAGAATATAAGAAACGCACAGTGTAGTACATAGTATATGAGTGAGTTGCACTGAAAAACTTAGAATATAAGAAACGCACAGTGTAGTTCATAGTATATGAGTGAGTTGCACAGAAAAACTTAGAATATAAGAAACGCACAGTGTAGTACATAGTATATGAGTGAGTTGCACTGAAAAACTTAGAATATAAGAAACGCACAGTGTAGTACATAGTATATGAGTGAGTTGCACTGAAAAACGTAGAATATAAGAAACGCACAGTGTAGTACATAGTATATGAGTGAGTTGCACTGAAAAACTTAGAATTTTCTGAAAAACCCGCATTACACGAAATGCACAGTGTAGTACATAGTATATGAGTGAGTTGCACTGAAAAACTTATAATATAAGAAACGCACAGTGTAGTACATAGTATATGAGTGAGTTGCATTGAAAAACTTAGAATATAAGAAACGCACAGTGTAGTACATAGTATATGAGTGAGTTGCACTGAAAAACTTAGAATATAAGAAACGCACAGTGTAGTACATAGTATATGAGTGAGTTGCACAGAAAAACTTAGAATATAAGAAACGCACAGTGTAGTACATAGTATATGATTGAGTTGCACTGAAAAACTTAGAATATAAGAAACGCACAGTGTAGTACATAGTATATGAGTGAGTTGCACTGAAAAACTTAGAATATAAGAAACACACAGTATAGTACATAGTATATGAATGAGTTGCACTGAAAAACTTAGAATATAAGAAACGCACAGTGTAGTACATTGTATATGAGTGAGTTGCACTGAAAAACTTAGAATATAAGAAACGCACAGTGTAGTACATAGTATATGAGTGAGTTGCACTGAAAAACTTAGAATTTACTGAAAAACCCGCATTACACGAAATGCACAGTGTAGTACATAGTATATGAGTGAGTTGCACTGAAAAACTTAGAATATAAGAAACGCACAGTGTAGTACATAGTATATGAGTGAGTTGCATTGAAAAACTTAGAATATAAGAAACGCACAGTGTAGTACATAGTATATGAGTGAGTTGCACTGAAAAACTTAGAATATAAGAAACGCACAGTGTAGTACATAGTATATGAGTGAGTTGCACTGAAAAACTTAGAATATAAGAAACGCACAGTGTAGTACATAGTATATGAGTGAGTTGCACTGAAAAACTTAGAATATAAGAAACGCACAGTGTAGTACATAGTATATGAGTGAGTTGCACTGAAAAACTTAGAATTTAAGAAACGCACAGTGTAGTACATAGTATATGAGTGAGTTGCACTGAAAAACTTAGAATATAAGAAACGCACAGTGTAGTACATAGTATATGAGTGAGTTGCACTGAAAAACTTAGAATATAAGAAACGCACAGTGTAGTACATAGTATATGAGTGAGTTGCACTGAAAAACGTAGAATATAAGAAACGCACAGTGTAGTACATAGTATATGAGTGAGTTGCACTGAAAAACTTAGAATTTACTGAAAAACCCGCATTACACGAAATGCACAGTGTAGTACATAGTATATGAGTGAGTTGCACTGAAAAACTTAGAATATAAGAAACGCACAGTGTAGTACATAGTATATGAGTGAGTTGCACTGAAAAACTTAGAATATAAGAAACGCACAGTGTAGTACATAGTATATGAGTGAGTTGCACTGAAAAACTTAGAATTTACTGAAAAACCAGCATTACACGAAATGCACAGTGTAGTACATAATATATGAGTGAGTTGCACTGAAAAACTTAGAATATAAGAAACGCACACTGTAGTACATAGTATATGAGTGAGTTGCACTGAAAAACTTAGAATATAAGAAACGCACAGTGTAGTACATAGTATATGAGAGAGTTGCACTGAAAAACTTAGAATATAAGAAACGCACAGTGTAGTACATAGTATATGAGTGAGTTGCACTGAAAAACTTAGAATATAAGAAACGCACAGTGTAGTACATAGTATATGAGTGAGTTGCACTGAAAAACTTAGAATTTAAGAAACGCACAGTGTAGTACATAGTATATGAGTGAGTTGCACTGAAAAACTTAGAATATAAGAAACGTACAGTGTAGTACATAGTATATGAGTGAGTTGCACTGAAAAACTTAGAATATAAGAAACGCACAATGTAGTACATAGTATATGAGTGAGTTGCACTGAAAGACTTAGAATATAAGAAACGCACAGTGTAGTACATAGTATATGAGTGAGTTGCACTGAAAAACTTAGAATATAAGAAACGCACAGTGTAGTACATAGTATATGAGTGAGTTGCACTGAAAAACTTAGAATATAAGAAACGCACAGTGTAGTACATAGTATATGAGTGAGTTGCACTGAAAAACTTAGAATATAAGAAACGCACAGTGTAGTACATAGTATATGAGTGAGTTGCACTGAAAAACTTAGAATATAAGAAACGCACAGTGTAGTACATAGTATATGAGTGAGTTGCACTGAAAAACTTAGAATTTAAGAAACGCACAGTGTAGTACATAGTATATGAGTGAGTTGCACTCAAAAACTTAGAATTTACTGAAAAACCCGCATTACACGAAATGCACAGTGTAGTACATAGTATATGAGTGAGTTGCACTGAAAAACTTAGAATATAAGAAACGCACAGTGTAGTACATAGTATATGAGTGAGTTCCACTCAAAAACTTAGAATTTACTGAAAAACCCGCATTACACGAAATGCACAGTGTAGTACATAGTATATGAGTGAGTTGCACTGAAAAACTTAGAATATAAGAAACGCACAGTGTAGTACATAGTATATGAGTGAGTTGCACTGAAAAACTTAGAATATAAGAAACGCACAGTGTAGTACATAGTATATGAGTGAGTTGCACTGAAAAACTTAGAATATAAGAAACGCACATTGTAGTACATAGTATATGAGTGAGTTGCACTGAAAAACTTAGAATTTACTGAAAAACCCGCATTACACGAAATGCACAGTGTAGTATATAGTATATGAGTGAGTTGCACTGAAAAACTTAGAATATAAGAAACGCACAGTGTAGTACATAGTATATGAGTGAGTTGCACTGAAAAACGTAGAATATAAGAAACGCACAGTGTAGTACATAGTATATGAGTGAGTTGCACTGAAAAACTTAGAATTTTCTGAAAAACCCGCATTACACGAAATGCACAGTGTAGTACATAGTATATGAGTGAGTTGCACTGAAAAACTTATAATATAAGAAACGCACAGTGTAGTACATAGTATATGAGTGAGTTGCATTGAAAAACTTAGAATATAAGAAATGCACAGTGTAGTACATAGTATATGAGTGAGTTGCACTGAAAAACTTAGAATATAAGAAACGCACAGTGTAGTACATAGTATATGAGTGAGTTGCACAGAAAAACTTAGAATATAAGAAACGCACAGTGTAGTACATAGTATATGATTGAGTTGCACTGAAAAACTTAGAATATAAGAAACGCACAGTGTAGTACATAGTATATGAGTGAGTTGCACTGAAAAACTTAGAATATAAGAAACACACAGTATAGTACATAGTATATGAATGAGTTGCACTGAAAAACTTAGAATATAAGAAACGCACAGTGTAGTACATAGTATATGAGTGAGTTGCACTGAAAAACTTAGAATATAAGAAACGCACAGTGTAGTACATAGTATATGAGTGAGTTGCACTGAAAAACTTAGAATTTACTGAAAAACCCGCATTACAAGAAATGCACAGTGTAGTACATAGTATATGAGTGAGTTGCACTGAAAAACTTAGAATATAAGAAACGCACAGTGTAGTACATAGTATATGAGTGAGTTGCATTGAAAAACTTAGAATATAAGAAACGCACAGTGTAGTACATAGTATATGAGTGAGTTGCACTGAAAAACTTAGAATATAAGAAACGCACAGTGTAGTACATAGTATATGAGTGAGTTGCACTGAAAAACGTAGAATATAAGAAACGCACAGTGTAGTACATAGTATATGAGTGAGTTGCACTGAAAAACTTAGAATTTTCTGAAAAACCCGCATTACACGAAATGCACAGTGTAGTACATAGTATATGAGTGAGTTGCACTGAAAAACTTATAATATAAGAAACGCACAGTGTAGTACATAGTATATGAGTGAGTTGCATTGAAAAACTTAGAATATAAGAAACGCACAGTGTAGTACATAGTATATGAGTGAGTTGCACTGAAAAACTTAGAATATAAGAAACGCACAGTGTAGTACATAGTATATGAGTGAGTTGCACAGAAAAACTTAGAATATAAGAAACGCACAGTGTAGTACATAGTATATGATTGAGTTGCACTGAAAAACTTAGAATATAAGAAACGCACAGTGTAGTACATAGTATATGAGTGAGTTGCACTGAAAAACTTAGAATATAAGAAACACACAGTATAGTACATAGTATATGAATGAGTTGCACTGAAAAACTTAGAATATAAGAAACGCACAGTGTAGTACATAGTATATGAGTGAGTTGCACGGAAAAACTTAGAATATAAGAAACGCACAGTGTAGTACATAGTATATGAGTGAGTTGCACTGAAAAACTTAGAATTTACTGAAAAACCCGCATTACACGAAATGCACAGTGTAGTACATAGTATATGAGTGAGTTGCACTGAAAAACTTAGAATATAAGAAACGCACAGTGTAGTACATAGTATATGAGTGAGTTGCATTGAAAAACTTAGAATATAAGAAACGCACAGTGTAGTACATAGTATATGAGTGAGTTGCACCGAAAAACTTAGAATATAAGAAACGCACAGTGTAGTACATAGTATATGAGTGAGTTGCACAGAAAAACTTAGAATATAAGAAACGCACAGTGTAGTACATAGTATATGAGTGAGTTGCACTGAAAAACTTAGAATATAAGAAACGCACAGTGTAGTACATAGTATATGAGTGAGTTGCACTGAAAAACTTAGAATATAAGAAACGCACAGTGTAGTACATAGTATATGAGTGAGTTGCACTGAAAAACTTAGAATTTAAGAAACGCACAGTGTAGTACATAGTATATGAGTGAGTTGCACTGAAAAACTTAGAATATAAGAAACGCACAGTGTAGTACATAGTATATGAGTGAGTTGCACTGAAAAACTTAGAATATAAGAAACGCACAGTGTAGTACATAGTATATGAGTGAGTTGCACTGAAAAACGTAGAATATAAGAAACGCACAGTGTAGTACATAGTATATGAGTGAGTTGCACTGAAAAACTTAGAATTTACTGAAAAACCCGCATTACACGAAATGCACAGTGTAGTACATAGTATATGAGTGAGTTGCACTGAAAAACTTAGAATATAAGAAACGCACAGTGTAGTACATAGTATATGAGTGAGTTGCACTGAAAAACTTAGAATATAAGAAACGCACAGTGTAGTACATAGTATATGAGTGAGTTGCACTGAAAAACTTAGAATTTACTGAAAAACCAGCATTACACGAAATGCACAGTGTAGTACATAATATATGAGTGAGTTGCACTGAAAAACTTAGAATATAAGAAACGCACAGTGTAGTACATAGTATATGAGTGAGTTGCACTGAAAAACTTAGAATATAAGAAACGCACAGTGTAGTACATAGTATACGAGTGAGTTGCACTGAAAAACTTAGAATATAAGAAACGCACAGTGTAGTACATAGTATATGAGTGAGTTGCACTGAAAAACTTAGAATATAAGAAACGCACAGTGTAGTACATAGTATATGAGTGAGTTGCACTGAAAAACTTAGAATATAAGAAACGCACAGTGTAGTACATAGTATATGAGTGAGTTGCACTGAAAAACTTAGAATTTTAAAAACGCACAGTGTAGTACATAGTATATGAGTGAGTTGCACTGAAAAACTTAGAATTTAAGAAACGCACAGTGTAGTACATAGTATATGAGTGAGTTGCACTGAAAAACTTAGAATATAAGAAACGCACAGTATAGTACATTGTATATGAATGAGCTGCACTGAAAAACTTAGAATTTACTGAAAAATCCGCATTACACGAAATGCACAGTGTAGTACATAGTATATGAGTGAGTTGCACTGAAAAACTTAGAATATAAGAAACGCACAGTGTAGTACATAGTATATGAGTGAGTTGCACTGAAAAACTTAGAATATAAGAAACGCACACTGTAGTACATAGTATATGAGTGAGTTGCACTGAAAAACTTAGAATATAAGAAACGCACAGTGTAGTACATAGTATATGAGTGAGTTGCACTGAAAAACTTAGAATATAAGAAACGCACAGTGTAGTACATAGTATATGAGTGAGTTGCACTGAAAAACTTAGAATATAAGAAACGCACAGTGTAGTACATAGTATATGAGTGAGTTGCACTGAAAAACTTAGAATATAAGAAACGCACAGTGTAGTACATAGTATATGAGTGAGTTGCACTGAAAAACTTAGAATATAAGAAACGCACATTGTAGTACATCGTATATGAGTGAGTTGCACTGAAAAACTTAGAATATAAGAAACGCACAGTGTAGTACATAGTATATGAGTGAGTTGCACTGAAAAACTTATTATATAAGAAACGCACAGTGTAGTACATAGTATATGAGTGAGTTGCACTGAAAAACTTAGAATATAAGAAACGCACAGTGTAGTACATAGTATATGAGTGAGTTGCACTGAAAAACTTAGAATTTAAGAAACGCACAGTGTAGTACATAGTATATGAGTGAGTTGCACTGAAAAACTTAGAATATAAGAAACGCACAGTGTAGTACATAGTATATGAGTGAGTTGCACTGAAAAATTTAGAATATAAGAAACGCACATTGTAGTACATAGTATATGAGTGAGTTGCACTGAAAAACTTAGAATATAAGAAACGCACAGTGTAGTACATAGTATATGAGTGAGTTGCACTGAAAAACTTAGAATTTACTGAAAAACCTGCATTACACGAAATGCACAGTGTAGTACATAGTATATGAGTGAGTTGCACTGAAAAACTTAGAATATAAACGCACAGTGTAGTACATAGTATATGAGTGAGTTGCACTGAAAAACTTAGAATATAAGAAACGCACAGTGTAGTACATAGTATACGAGTGAGTTGCACTGAAAAACTTAGAATATAAGAAACGCACAGTGTAGTACATAGTATACGAGTGAGTTGCACTGAAAAACTTAGAATATAAGAAACGCACAGTGTAGTACATAGTATATGAGTGAGTTGCACTGAAAAACTTAGAATATAAGAAACGCACAGTGTAGTACATAGTATATGAGTGAGTTGCACTGAAAAACTTAGAATATAAGAAACGCACAGTGTAGTACATAGTATATGAGTGAGTTGCACTGAAAAACTTAGAATTTTAAAAACGCACAGTGTATTACATAGTATATGAGTGAGTTGCACTGAAAAACTTAGAATTTAAGAAACGCACAGTGTAGTACATAGTATATGAGTGAGTTGCACTGAAAAACTTAGAATATAAGAAACGCACAGTATAGTACATTGTATATGAATGAGTTGCACTGAAAAACTTAGAACTTACTGAAAAACCCGCATTACACGAAATGCACAGTGTAGTACATAGTATATGAGTGAGTTGCACTGAAAAACTTAGAATATAAGAAACGCACAGTGTAGTACATAGTATATGAGTGAGTTGCACTGAAAAACTTAGAATATAAGAAACGCACAGTGTAGTACATAGTATATGAGTGAGTTGCACTGAAAAACTTAGAATTTAAGAAACGCACAGTGTAGTACATAGTATATGAGTGAGTTGCACTGAAAAACTTAGAATTTAAGAAACGCACAGTGTAGTACATAGTATATGATTGAGTTCCACTGAAAAACTTAGAATATAAGAAACGCACATTGTAGTACATAGTATATGAGTGAGTTGCACTGAAAAACTTAGAATATAAGAAACGCACAGTGTAGTACATAGTATATGAGTGAGTTGCACTGAAAAACTTAGAATTTAAGAAACGCACAGTGTAGTACATAGTATATGAGTGAGTTGCACTGAAAAACTTAGAATTTAAGAAACGCACAGTGTAGTACATAGTATATGAGTGAGTTGCACTGAAAAACTTAGAATATAAGAAACGCACATTGTAGTACATAGTATATGAGTGAGTTGCACTGAAAAACTTAGAATATAAGAAACGCACAGTGTAGTACATAGTATATGAGTGAGTTGCACTGAAAAACTTAGAATATAAGAAACGCACAGTGTAGTACATAGTATATGAGTGAGTTGCACTGAAAAACTTAGAATATAAGAAACGCACAGTGTAGTACATAGTATATGAGTGAGTTGCACTGAGAAACTTAGAATATAAGAAACGCACAGTGTAGTACATAGTATATGAGTGAGTTGCACTGAAAAACTTAGAATATAAGAAACGCACAGTGTAGTACATAGTATATGAGTGAGTTGCACTGAAAAACTTAGAATATAAGAAACGCACAGTGTAGTACATAGTATATGAGTGAGTTGCACTGAAAAACTTAGAATATAAGAAACGCACAGTGTAGTACATAGTATATGAGTGAGTTGCACTGAAAAACTTAGAATATAAGAAACGCACAGTGTAGTACATAGTATATGAGTGAGTTGCACTGAAAAACTTAGAATATAAGAAATGCACAGTGTAGTACATAGTATATGAGTGAGTTGCACTGAAAAACTTAGAATATATGAAACGCACATTGTAGTACATAGTATATGAGTGAGTTGCACTGAAAAACTTAGAATATAAGAAACGCACAGTGTAGTACATAGTATATGAGTGAGTTGCACTGAAAAACTTAGAATATAAGAAACGCACAGTGTAGTACATAGTATATGAGTGAGTTGCACTGAAAAATTTAGAATATAAGAAACGCACAGTGTAGTACATAGTATATGAGTGAGTTGCACTGAAAAACTTAGAATATAAGAAACGCACAGTGTAGTACATAGTATATGAATGAGTTGCACTGAAAAACTTAGAATATAAGAAACGCACAGTGTAGTACATAGTATATGAGTGAGTTGCACTGAAAAACTTAGAATATAAGAAACGCACAGTGTAGTACATAGTATATGAGTGAGTTGCACTGAAAAACTTAGAATATAAGAAACGCACAGTGTAGTACATAGTATATGAGTGAGTTGCACTGAAAAACTTAGAATATAAGAAACGCACAGTGTAGTACATAGTATACGAGTGAGTTGCACTGAAAAACTTAGAATATAAAAAACGCACAGTGTAGTACATAGTATATGAGTGAGTTGCACTGAAAAACTTAGAATATAAGAAACGCACAGTGTAGTACATAGTATATGAGTGAGTTGCACTGAAAAACTTAGAATTTACTGAAAAACCCGCATTACAAGAAATGCACAGTGTAGTACATAGTATATGAGTGAGTTGCACTGAAAAACTTAGAATATAAGAAACGCACAGTGTAGTACATAGTATATGAGTGAGTTGCACTGAAAAACTTAGAATATAAGAAATGCACAGTGTAGTACATAGTATATGAGTGAGTTGCACTGAAAAACTTAGAATATAAGAAACGCACATTGTAGTACATAGTATATGAGTGAGTTGCACTGAAAAACTTAGAATATAAGAAACGCACAGTGTAGTACATAGTATATGAGTGAGTTGCACTGAAAAACTTAGAATATAAGAAACGCACAGTGTAGTACATAGTATATGAGTGAGTTGCACTGAAAAACTTAGAATATAAGAAACGCACAGTGTAGTACATAGTATATGAGTGAGTTGCACTGAAAAACTTAGAATATAAGAAACGCACAGTATAGTACATAGTATATGAGTGAGTTGCACTGAAAAACTTAGAATATAAGAAACGCACAGTGTAGTACATAGTATATGAGTGAGTTGCACTGAAAAACTTAGAATATAAGAAACGCACAGTGTAGTACATAGTATATGAGTGAGTTGCACTGAAAAACTTAGAATATAAGAAACGCACAGTGTAGTACATAGTATACGAGTGAGTTGCACTGAAAAACTTAGAATATAAGAAACGCACAGTGTAGTACATAGTATATGAGTGAGTTGCACTGAAAAAATTAGAATATAAGAAACGCACAGTGTAGTACATAGTATATGAGTGAGTTGCACTGAAAAACTTAGAATATAAGAAACGCACAGTGTAGTACATAGTATATGAGTGAGTTGCACTGAAAAACTTAGAATATAAGAAACGCACAGTGTAGTACATAGTATATGAGTGAGTTGCACTGAAAAACTTAGAATATAAGAAACGCACAGTGTAGTACATAGTATATGAGTGAGTTGCACTGAAAAACTTAGAATATAAGAAACGCACAGTGTAGTACATAGTATATGAGTGAGTTGCACTGAAAACTTAGAATATAAGAAACGCACAGTGTAGTACATAGTATATGAGTGAGTTGCACTGAAAAACTTAGAATATAAGAAACGCACATTGTAGTACATAGTATATGAGTGAGTTGCACTGAAAAACTTAGAATATAAGAAACGCACAGTGTAGTACATAGTATATGAGTGAGTTGCACTGAAAAACTTAGAATATAAGAAACGCACAGTGTAGTACATAGTATATGAGTGAGTTGCACTGAAAAACTTAGAATATAAGAAACGCACAGTGTAGTACATAGTATATGAGTGAGTTGCACTGAAAAACTTAGAATATAAGAAACGCACAGTATAGTACATAGTATATGAGTGAGTTGCACTGAAATACTTAGAATATAAGAAACGCACAGTGTAGTACATAGTATATGAGTGAGTTGCACTGAAAAACTTAGAATATAAGAAACGCACAGTGTAGTACATAGTATATGAGTGAGTTGCACTGAAAAACTTAGAATATAAGAAACGCACAGTGTAGTACATAGTATACGAGTGAGTTGCACTGAAAAACTTAGAATATAAGAAACGCACAGTGTAGTACATAGTATATGAGTGAGTTGCACTGAAAAACTTAGAATATAAGAAACGCACAGTGTAGTACATAGTATATGAGTGAGTTGCACTGAAAAACTTAGAATATAAGAAACGCACAGTGTAGTACATAGTATATGAGTGAGTTGCACTGAAAAACTTAGAATTTTAAAAACGCACAGTGTAGTACATAGTATATGAGTAAGTTGCACTGAAAAACTTAGAATTTAAGAAACGCACAGTGTAGTACATAGTATATGAGTGAGTTGCACTGAAAAACTTAGAATATAAGAAACGCACAGTATAGTACATTGTATATGAATGAGTTGCACTGAAAAACTTAGAATTTACTGAAAAACCCGCATTACACGAAATGCACAGTGTAGTACATAGTATATGAGTGAGTTGCACTGAAAAACTTAGAATATAAGAAACGCACAGTGTAGTACATAGTATATGAGTGAGTTGCACTGAAAAACTTAGAATATAAGAAACGCACACTGTAGTACATAGTATATGAGTGAGTTGCACTGAAAAACTTAGAATATAAGAAACGCACAGTGTAGTACATAGTATATGAGTGAGTTGCACTGAAAAACTTAGAATATAAGAAACGCACAGTGTAGTACATAGTATATGAGTGAGTTGCACTGAAAAACTTAGAATATAAGAAACGCACAGTGTAGTACAGAGTATATGAGTGAGTTGCACTGAAAAACTTAGAATATAAGAAACGCACAGTGTAGTACATAGTATATGAGTGAGTTGCACTGAAAAACTTAGAATATAAGAAACGCAGAGTGTAGTACATAGTATATGAGTGAGTTTTACTGAAAAACTTAGAATTTACTGAGAAACCCGCATTACAAGAAATGCACAGTGTAGTACATAGTATATGAGTGAGTTGCACTGAAAAACTTAGAATATAAGAAACGCACAGTGTAGTACATAGTATACGAGTGAGTTGCACTGAAAAACTTAGAATATAAAAAACGCACAGTGTAGTACATAGTATATGAGTGAGTTGCACTGAAAAACTTAGAATATAAGAAACGCACAGTGTAGTACATAGTATATGAGTGAGTTGCACTGAAAAACTTAGAATTTACTGAAAAACCCGCATTACAAGAAATGCACAGTGTAGTACATAGTATATGAGTGAGTTGCACTGAAAAACTTAGAATATAAGAAACGCACAGTGTAGTACATAGTATATGAGTGAGTTGCACTGAAAAACTTAGAATATAAGAAATGCACAGTGTAGTACATAGTATATGAGTGAGTTGCACTGAAAAACTTAGAATATAAGAAACGCACATTGTAGTACATAGTATATGAGTGAGTTGCACTGAAAAACTTAGAATATAAGAAACGCACAGTGTAGTACATAGTATATGAGTGAGTTGCACTGAAAAACTTAGAATATAAGAAACGCACAGTGTAGTACATAGTATATGAGTGAGTTGCACTGAAAAACTTAGAATATAAGAAACGCACAGTGTAGTACATAGTATATGAGTGAGTTGCACTGAAAAACTTAGAATATAAGAAACGCACAGTATAGTACATAGTATATGAGTGAGTTGCACTGAAAAACTTAGAATATAAGAAACGCACAGTGTAGTACATAGTATATGAGTGAGTTGCACTGAAAAACTTAGAATATAAGAAACGCACAGTGTAGTACATAGTATATGAGTGAGTTGCACTGAAAAACTTAGAATATAAGAAACGCACAGTGTAGTACATAGTATACGAGTGAGTTGCACTGAAAAACTTAGAATATAAGAAACGCACAGTGTAGTACATAGTATATGAGTGAGTTGCACTGAAAAAATTAGAATATAAGAAACGCACAGTGTAGTACATAGTATATGAGTGAGTTGCACTGAAAAACTTAGAATATAAGAAACGCACAGTGTAGTACATAGTATATGAGTGAGTTGCACTGAAAAACTTAGAATATAAGAAACGCACAGTGTAGTACATAGTATATGAGTGAGTTGCACTGAAAAACTTAGAATATAAGAAACGCACAGTGTAGTACATAGTATATGAGTGAGTTGCACTGAAAAACTTAGAATATAAGAAACGCACAGTGTAGTACATAGTATATGAGTGAGTTGCACTGAAAACTTAGAATATAAGAAACGCACAGTGTAGTACATAGTATATGAGTGAGTTGCACTGAAAAACTTAGAATATAAGAAACGCACATTGTAGTACATAGTATATGAGTGAGTTGCACTGAAAAACTTAGAATATAAGAAACGCACAGTGTAGTACATAGTATATGAGTGAGTTGCACTGAAAAACTTAGAATATAAGAAACGCACAGTGTAGTACATAGTATATGAGTGAGTTGCACTGAAAAACTTAGAATATAAGAAACGCACAGTGTAGTACATAGTATATGAGTGAGTTGCACTGAAAAACTTAGAATATAAGAAACGCACAGTATAGTACATAGTATATGAGTGAGTTGCACTGAAATACTTAGAATATAAGAAACGCACAGTGTAGTACATAGTATATGAGTGAGTTGCACTGAAAAACTTAGAATATAAGAAACGCACAGTGTAGTACATAGTATATGAGTGAGTTGCACTGAAAAACTTAGAATATAAGAAACGCACAGTGTAGTACATAGTATACGAGTGAGTTGCACTGAAAAACTTAGAATATAAGAAACGCACAGTGTAGTACATAGTATATGAGTGAGTTGCACTGAAAAACTTAGAATATAAGAAACGCACAGTGTAGTACATAGTATATGAGTGAGTTGCACTGAAAAACTTAGAATATAAGAAACGCACAGTGTAGTACATAGTATATGAGTGAGTTGCACTGAAAAACTTAGAATTTTAAAAACGCACAGTGTAGTACATAGTATATGAGTAAGTTGCACTGAAAAACTTAGAATTTAAGAAACGCACAGTGTAGTACATAGTATATGAGTGAGTTGCACTGAAAAACTTAGAATATAAGAAACGCACAGTATAGTACATTGTATATGAATGAGTTGCACTGAAAAACTTAGAATTTACTGAAAAACCCGCATTACACGAAATGCACAGTGTAGTACATAGTATATGAGTGAGTTGCACTGAAAAACTTAGAATATAAGAAACGCACAGTGTAGTACATAGTATATGAGTGAGTTGCACTGAAAAACTTAGAATATAAGAAACGCACACTGTAGTACATAGTATATGAGTGAGTTGCACTGAAAAACTTAGAATATAAGAAACGCACAGTGTAGTACATAGTATATGAGTGAGTTGCACTGAAAAACTTAGAATATAAGAAACGCACAGTGTAGTACATAGTATATGAGTGAGTTGCACTGAAAAACTTAGAATATAAGAAACGCACAGTGTAGTACAGAGTATATGAGTGAGTTGCACTGAAAAACTTAGAATATAAGAAACGCACAGTGTAGTACATAGTATATGAGTGAGTTGCACTGAAAAACTTAGAATATAAGAAACGCAGAGTGTAGTACATAGTATATGAGTGAGTTTTACTGAAAAACTTAGAATTTACTGAGAAACCCGCATTACAAGAAATGCACAGTGTAGTACATAGTATATGAGTGAGTTGCACTGAAAAACTTAGAATATAAGAAACGCACAGTGTAGTACATAGTATATGAGTGAGTTGCACTGAAAAACTTAGAATATAAGAAACGCACAGTGTAGTACATAGTATATGAGTGAGTTGCACTGAAAAACTTAGAATATAAGAAACGCACAGTGTAGTACATAGTATATGAGTGAGTTGCACTGAAAAACTTAGAATATAAGAAACGCACATTGTAGTATATAGTATATGAGTGAGTTGCACTGAAAAACTTAGAATTTAAGAAACGCACAGTGTAGTACATAGTATATGAGTGAGTTGCACTGAAAAACTAAGAATATAAGAAACGCACAGTGTAGTACATAGTATATGAGTGAGTTGCACTGAAAAACTTAGAATATAAGAAACGCACAGTGTAGTACATGGTATATGAGTGACTTGCACTGAAAAACGTAGAATATAAGAAACGCACAGTGTAGTACATAGTATATGAGTGAGTTGCACTGAAAAACTTAGAATTTACTGAAAAACCCGCCTTACTCGAAATGCACAGTGTAGTACATAGTATATGAGTGAGTTGCACTGAAAAACTTAGAATATAAGAAACGCACAATGTAGTACATAGTATATGAGTGAGTTGCACTGAAAAACTTAGAATATAAGAAACGCACAGTGTAGTACATAGTATATGAGTGAGTTGCACTGAAAAACTTAGAATTTAAGAAACGCACAGTGTAGTACATAGTATATGAGTGAGTTGCACTGAAAAACTTAGAATTTAAGAAACGCACAGTGTAGTACATAGTATATGATTGAGTTCCACTGAAAAACTTAGAATATAAGAAACGCACATTGTAGTACATAGTATATGAGTGAGTTGCACTGAAAAACTTAGAATATAAGAAACGCACAGTGTAGTACATAGTATATGAGTGAGTTGCCCTGAAAAACTTAGAATTTAAGAAACGCACAGTGTAGTACATAGTATATGAGTGAGTTGCACTGAAAAACTTAGAATTTAAGAAACGCACAGTGTAGTACATACTATATGAGTTAGTTGCACTGAAAAACTTAGAATATAAGAAACCAACATTGTAGTACATAGTATATGAGTGAGTTGCACTGAAAAACTTAGAATATAAGAAACGCACAGTGTAGTACATAGTATATGAGTGAGTTGCACTGAAAAACTTAGAATATAAGAAACGCACAGTGTAGTACATAGTATATGAGTGAGTTGCACTGAAAAACTTAGAATATAAGAAACGCACAGTGTAGTACATAGTATATGAGTGAGTTGCACTGAAAAACTTAGAATATAAGAAATGCACAGTGTAGTACATAGTATATGAGTGAGTTGCACTGAAAAACTTAGAATATGAGAAACGCACATTGTAGTACATAGTATATGAGTGAGTTGCACTGAAAAACTTAGAATATAAGAAACGCACAGTGTAGTACATAGTATATGAGTGAGTTGCACTGAAAAACTTAGAATATAAGAAACGCACAGTGTAGTACATAGTATATGAGTGAGTTGCACTGAAAAACTTAGAATATAAGAAACGCACAGTGTAGTACATAGTATATGAGTGAGTTGCACTGAAAAACTTAGAATATAAGAAACGCACAGTATAGTACATAGTATATGAATGAGTTGCACTGAAAAACTTAGAATATAAGAAACGCACAGTGTAGTACATAGTATATGAGTGAGTTGCACTGAAAAACTTAGAATTTACTGAAAAACCAGAATTACACGAAATGCACAGTGTAGTACATAATATATGAGTGAGTTGCACTGAAAAACTTAGAATATAAGAAACGCACACTGTAGTACATAGTATATGAGTGAGTTGCACTGAAAAACTTAGAATATAAGAAACGCACAGTGTAGTACATAGTATATGAGTGAGTTGCACTGAAAAACTTAGAATATAAGAAACGCACAGTGTAGTACATAGTATATGAGTGAGTTGCACTGAAAAACAGAATATAAGAAACGCACAGTGTAGTACATAGTATATGAGTGAGTTGCACTGAAAAACTTAGAATATAAGAAACGCACAGTGTAGTACATAGTATATGAGTGAGTTGCACTGAAAAACTTAGAATTTACTGAGAAACCCGCATTACAAGAAATGCACAGTGTAGTACATAGTATATGAGTGAGTTGCACTGAAAAACTTAGAATATAAGAAACGCACAGTGTAGTACATAGTATATGAGTGAGTTGCACTGAAAAACTTAGAATATAAGAAACGCACAGTGTAGTACATAGTATATGAGTGAGTTGCACTGAAAAACTTAGAATTTAAGAAACGCACAGTGTAGTACATAGTATATGAGTGAGTTGCACTGAAAAACTTAGAATTTAAGAAACGCACAGTGTAGTACATAGTATATGAGTGAGTTGCACTGAAAAATTTAGAATATAAGAAACGCACATTGTAGTACATAGTATATGAGTGAGTTGCACTGAAAAACTTAGAATATAAGAAACGCACAGTGTAGTACATAGTATATGAGTGAGTTGCACTAAAAAACTTAGAATTTACTGAAAAACCTGCATTACACGAAATGCACAGTGTAGTACATAGTATATGAGTGAGTTGCACTGAAAAACTTAGAATATAAGAAACGCACAGTGTAGTACATAGTATATGAGTGAGTTGCACTGAAAAACTTAGAATATAAGAAACGCACAGTGTAGTACATAGTATATGAGTGAGTTGCACTGAAAAACTTAGAATATAAGAAACGCACAGTGTAGTACATAGTATATGAGTGAGTTGCACTGAAAAACTTAGAATATAAGAAACGCACAGTGTAGTACATAGTATATGAGTGAGTTGCACTGAAAAACTTAGAATATAAGAAACGCACAGTGTAGTACATAGTATATGAGTGAGTTGCACTGAAAAACTTAGAATTTAAGAAACGCACAGTGTAGTACATAGTATATGAGTGAGTTGCACTGAAAAACTTAGAATTTAAGAAACGCACAGTGTAGTACATAGTATATGAGTGAGTTGCACTGAAAAACTTAGAATATAAGAAACGCACAGTATAGTACATAGTATATGAATGAGTTGCACTGAAAAACTTAGAATTTACTGAAAAACCCGCATTACACGAAATGCACAGTGTAGTACATAGTATATGAGTGAGTTGCACTGAAAAACTTAGAATTTAAGAAACGCACAGTGTAGTACATAGTATATGAGTGAGTTGCACTGAAAAACTTAGAATTTAAGAAACGCACAGTGTAGTACATAGTATATGAGTGAGTTGCACTGAAAAACTTAGAATATAAGAAACGCACAGTGTAGTACATAGTATATGAGTGAGTTGCACTGAAAAACTTAGAATATAAGAAACGCACATTGTAGTACATAGTATATGAGTGAGTTGCACTGAAAAACTTAGAATATAAGAAACGCACAGTGTAGTACATAGTATATGAGTGAGTTACACTGAAAAACTTAGAATATAAGAAACGCACAGTGTAGTACATAGTATATGAGTGAGTTGCACTGAAAAACTTAGAAAATAAGAAACGCACAGTGTAGTACATAGTATATGAGTGAGTTGCACTGAAAAACTGAGAATATAAGAAACGCACAGTGTAGTACATAGTATATGAGTGAGTTGCACTGAAAAACTTAGAATATAAGAAACGCACAGTGTAGTACATAGTATATGAGTGAGTTGCACTGAAAAACTTAGAATATAAGAAACGCACAGTGTAGTACATAGTATATGAGTGAGTTGCACTGAAAAATGTAGAATATAAGAAACGCACAGTGTAGTACATAGTATATGAGTGAGTTGCACTGAAAAACTTAGAATTTACTGAAAAACCCACATTACACGAAATGCACAGTGTAGTACATAGTATATGAGTGAGTTGCACTGAAAAACTTAGAATATAAGAAACGCACAGTGTAGTACATAGTATATGAGTGAGTTGCACTGAAAAACTTAGAATATAAGAAACGCACAGTGTAGTACATAGTATATGAGTGAGTTGCACTGAAAAACTTAGAAAATAAGAAACGCACAGTGTAGTACATAGTATATGAGTGAGTTGCACTGAAAAACTGAGAATATAAGAAACGCACAGTGTAGTACATAGTATATGAGTGAGTTGCACTGAAAAACTTAGAATATAAGAAACGCACAGTGTAGTACATAGTATATGAGTGAGTTGCACTGAAAAACTTAGAATATAAGAAACGCACAGTGTAGTACATAGTATATGAGTGAGTTGCACTGAAAAATGTAGAATATAAGAAACGCACAGTGTAGTACATAGTATATGAGTGAGTTGCACTGAAAAACTTAGAATTTACTGAAAAACCCACATTACACGAAATGCACAGTGTAGTACATAGTATATGAGTGAGTTGCACTGAAAAACTTAGAATATAAGAAACGCACAGTGTAGTACATAGTATAAGAGTGAGTTGCACTGAAAAACTTAGAATATAAGAAACGCACAGTGTAGTACATAGTATATGAGTGAGTTGCACTGAAAAACTTAGAATTTAAGAAACGTACAGTGTAGTACATAGTATATGAGTGAGTTGCACTGAAAAACTTAGAATTTAAGAAACGCACAGTGTAGTACATAGTATATGATTGAGTTCCACTGAAAAACTTAGAATATAAGAAACGCACATTGTAGTACATAGTATATGAGTGAGTTGCACTGAAAAACTTAGAATATAAGAAACGCACAGTGTAGTACATAGTATATGAGTGAGTTGCACTGAAAAACTTAGAATATAAGAAACGCACAGTGTAGTACATAGTATATGAGTGAGTTGCACTGAAAAACTTAGAATATAAGAAACGCACAGTGTAGTACATAGTATATGAGTGAGTTGCACTGAAAAACTTAGAATATAAGAAACGCACAGTGTAGTACATAGTATATGAGTGAGTTGCACTGAAAAACTTAGAATATAAGAAACGCACAGTGTAGTACATAGTATATGAGTGAGTTGCACTGAAAAACTTAGAATATAAGAAACGCACAGTGTAGTACATAGTATATGAGTGAGTTGCACTGAAAAACTTAGAATTTAAGAAACGCACAGTGTAGTACATAGTATATGAGTGAGTTGCACTGAAAAACTTAGAATTTAAGAAACGCACAGTGTAGTACATAGTATATGAGTGAGTTGCACTGAAAAACTTAGAATATAAGAAACGCAAAGTATAGTACATAGTATATGAATGAGTTGCACTGAAAAACTTAGAATTTACTGAAAAACCCGCATTACACGAAATGCACAGTGTAGTACATAGTATATGAGTGAGTTGCACTGAAAAACTTAGAATATAAGAAACGCACAGTGTAGTACATAGTATATGAGTGAGTTGCACTGAAAAACTTAGAATATAAGAAACGCACATTGTAGTACATAGTATATGAGTGAGTTGCACTGAAAAACTTAGAATTTACTGAGAAACCCGCATTACAAGAAATTCACAGTGTAGTACATAGTATATGAGTGAGTTGCACTGAAAAACTTAGAATATAAGAAACGCACAGTGTAGTACATAGTATATGAGTGAGTTGCACTGAAAAACTTAGAATATAAGAAACGCACAGTGTAGTACATAGTATATGAGTGAGTTGCACTGAAAAACTTAGAATTTAAGAAACGCACAGTGTAGTACATAGTATATGAGTGAGTTGCACTGAAAAACTTAGAATATAAGAAACGCACAGTATAGTACATAGTATATGAGTGAGTTGCACTGAAAAATGTAGAATATAAGAAACGCACAGTGTAGTACATAGTATATGAGTGAGTTGCACTGAAAAACTTAGAATTTACTGAAAAACACACATTACACGAAATGCACAGTGTAGTACATAGTATATGAGTGAGTTGCACTGAAAAACTTAGAATATAAGAAACGCACAGTGTAGTACATAGTATATGAGTGAGTTGCACTGAAAAACTTAGAATATAAGAAACGCACAGTGTAGTACATAGTATATGAGTGAGTTGCACTGAAAAACTTAGAATTTAAGAAACGTACAGTGTAGTACATAGTATATGAGTGAGTTGCACTGAAAAACTTAGAATTTAAGAAACGCACAGTGTAGTACATAGTATATGATTGAGTTCCACTGAAAAACTTAGAATATAAGAAACGCACATTGTAGTACATAGTATATGAGTGAGTTGCACTGAAAAACTTAGAATATAAGAAACGCACAGTGTAGTACATAGTATATGAGTGAGTTGCACTGAAAAACTTAGAATATAAGAAACGCACAGTGTAGTACATAGTATATGAGTGAGTTGCACTGAAAAACTTAGAATATAAGAAACGCACAGTGTAGTACATAGTATATGAGTGAGTTGCACTGAAAAACTTAGAATATAAGAAACGCACAGTGTAGTACATAGTATATGAGTGAGTTGCACTGAAAAACTTAGAATATAAGAAACGCACAGTGTAGTACATAGTATATGAGTGAGTTGCACTGAAAAACTTAGAATATAAGAAACGCACAGTGTAGTACATAGTATATGAGTGAGTTGCACTGAAAAACTTAGAATTTAAGAAACGCACAGTGTAGTTCATAGTATATGAGTGAGTTGCACTGAAAAACTTAGAATTTAAGAAACGCACAGTGTAGTACATAGTATATGAGTGAGTTGCACTGAAAAACTTAGAATATAAGAAACGCACAGTATAGTACATAGTATATGAATGAGTTGCACTGAAAAACTTAGAATTTACTGAAAAACCCGCATTACACGAAATGCACAGTGTAGTACATAGTATATGAGTGAGTTGCACTGAAAAACTTAGAATATAAGAAACGCACAGTGTAGTACATAGTATATGAGTGAGTTGCACTGAAAAACTTAGAATATAAGAAACGCACATTGTAGTACATAGTATATGAGTGAGTTGCACTGAAAAACTTAGAATTTACTGAGAAACCCGCATTACAAGAAATGCACAGTGTAGTACATAGTATATGAGTGAGTTGCACTGAAAAACTTAGAATATAAGAAACGCACAGTGTAGTACATAGTATATGAGTGAGTTGCACTGAAAAACTTAGAATATAAGAAACGCACAGTGTAGTACATAGTATATGAGTGAGTTGCACTGAAAAACTTAGAATTTAAGAAACGCACAGTGTAGTACATAGTATATGAGTGAGTTGCACTGAAAAACTTAGAATTTAAGAAACGCACAGTGTAGTACATAGTATATGAGTGAGTTGCACTGAAAAATTTAGAATATAAGAAACGCACATTGTAGTACATAGTATATGAGTGAGTTGCACTGAAAAACTTAGAATATAAGAAACGCACAGTGTAGTACATAGTATATGAGTGAGTTGCACTGAAAAACTTAGAATTTACTGAAAAACCTGCATTACACGAAATGCACAGTGTAGTACATAGTATATGAGTGAGTTGCACTGAAAAACTTAGAATATAAGAAACGCACAGTGTAGTACATTGTATATGAGTGAGTTGCACTGAAAAACTTAGAATATAAGAAACGCACAGTGTAGTACATAGTATATGAGTGAGTTGCACTGAAAAACTTAGAATATAAGAAACGCACAGTGTAGTACATAGTATATGAGTGAGTTGCACTGAAAAACTTAGAATATAAGAAACGCACAGTGTAGTACATAGTATATGAGTGAGTTGCACTGAAAAACTTAGAATATAAGAAACGCACAGTGTAGTACATAGTATATGAGTGAGTTGCACTGAAAAACTTAGAATATAAGAAACGCACAGTGTAGTACATAGTATATGAGTGAGTTGCACTGAAAAACTTAGAATATAAGAAACGCACAGTATAGTACATAGTATATGAATGAGTTGCACTGAAAAACTTAGAATTTACTGAAAAACCCGCATTACACGAAATGCACAGTGTAGTACATATTATATGAGTGAGTTGCACTGAAAAACTTAGAATTTAAGAAACGCACAGTGTAGTACATAGTATATGAGTGAGTTGCACTGAAAAACTTAGAATTTAAGAAACACACAGTGTAGTACATAGTATATGAGTGAGTTGCACTGAAAAACTTAGAATATAAGAAACGCACAGTGTAGTACATAGTATATGAGTGAGTTGCACTGAAAAACTTAGAATATAAGAAACGCACATTGTAGTACATAGTATATGAGTGAGTTGCACTGAAAAACTTAGAATATAAGAAACGCACAGTGTAGTACATTGTATATGAGTGAGTTGCACTGAAAAACTTAGAATATAAGAAACGCACAGTGTAGTACATAGTATATGAGTGAGTTGCACTGAAAAACTTAGAATATAAGAAACGCACAGTGTAGTACATAGTATATGAGTGAGTTGCACTGAAAAACTTAGAATATAAGAAACGCACAGTGTAGTACATAGTATATGAGTGAGTTGCACTGAAAAACTTAGAATATAAGAAACGCACAGTGTAGTACATAGTATATGAGTGAGTTGCACTGAAAAACTTAGAATATAAGAAACGCACAGTGTAGTACATAGTATATGAGTGAGTTGCACTGAAAAACTTAGAATATAAGAAACGCACAGTATAGTACATAGTATATGAATGAGTTGCAGTGAAAAACTTAGAATTTACTGAAAAACCCGCATTACACGAAATGCACAGTGTAGTACATATTATATGAGTGAGTTGCACTGAAAAACTTAGAATTTAAGAAACGCACAGTGTAGTACATAGTATATGAGTGAGTTGCACTGAAAAACTTAGAATTTAAGAAACACACAGTGTAGTACATAGTATATGAGTGAGTTGCACTGAAAAACTTAGAATATAAGAAACGCACAGTGTAGTACATAGTATATGAGTGAGTTGCACTGAAAAACTTAGAATATAAGAAACACACAGTGTAGTACATAGTATATGAGTGAGTTGCACTGAAAAACTTAGAATTTAAGAAACGCACAGTGTAGTACATAGTATATGAGTGAGTTGCACTGAAAAACTTAGAATTTAAGAAACGCACAGTGTAGTACATAGTATATGAGTGAGTTGCACTGAAAAATTTAGAATATAAGAAACGCACATTGTAGTACATAGTATATGAGTGAGTTGCACTGAAAAACTTAGAATATAAGAAACGCACAGTGTAGTACATAGTATATGAGTGAGTTGCACTGAAAAACTTAGAATTTACTGAAAAACCTGCATTACACGAAATGCACAGTGTAGTACATAGTATATGAGTGAGTTGCACTGAAAAACTTAGAATATAAGAAACGCACAGTGTAGTACATTGTATATGAGTGAGTTGCACTGAAAAACTTAGAATATAAGAAACGCACAGTGTAGTACATAGTATATGAGTGAGTTGCACTGAAAAACTTAGAATATAAGAAACGCACAGTGTAGTACATAGTATATGAGTGAGTTGCACTGAAAAACTTAGAATATAAGAAACGCACAGTGTAGTACATAGTATATGAGTGAGTTGCACTGAAAAACTTAGAATATAAGAAACGCACAGTGTAGTACATAGTATATGAGTGAGTTGCACTGAAAAACTTAGAATATAAGAAACGCACAGTGTAGTACATAGTATATGAGTGAGTTGCACTGAAAAACTTAGAATATAAGAAACGCACAGTATAGTACATAGTATATGAATGAGTTGCAGTGAAAAACTTAGAATTTACTGAAAAACCCGCATTACACGAAATGCACAGTGTAGTACATATTATATGAGTGAGTTGCACTGAAAAACTTAGAATTTAAGAAACGCACAGTGTAGTACATAGTATATGAGTGAGTTGCACTGAAAAACTTAGAATTTAAGAAACACACAGTGTAGTACATAGTATATGAGTGAGTTGCACTGAAAAACTTAGAATATAAGAAACGCACAGTGTAGTACATAGTATATGAGTGAGTTGCACTGAAAAACTTAGAATATAAGAAACGCACATTGTAGTACATAGTATATGAGTGAGTTGCACTGAAAAACTTAGAATATAAGAAACGCACAGTGTAGTACATAGTATATGAGTGAGTTGCACTGAAAAACTTAGAATTTAAGAAACACACAGTGTAGTACATAGTATATGAGTGAGTTGCACTGAAAAACTTAGAATATAAGAAACGCACAGTGTAGTACATAGTATATGAGTGAGTTGCACTGAAAAACTTAGAATATAAGAAACGCACATTGTAGTACATAGTATATGAGTGAGTTGCACTGAAAAACTTAGAATATAAGAAACGCACAGTGTAGTACATTGTATATGAGTGAGTTGCACTGAAAAACTTAGAATATAAGAAACGCACAGTGTAGTACATAGTATATGAGTGAGTTGCACTGAAAAACTTAGAATATAAGAAACGCACAGTGTAGTACATAGTATATGAGTGAGTTGCACTGAAAAACTTAGAATATAAGAAACGCACAGTGTAGTACATAGTATATGAGTGAGTTGCACTGAAAAACTTAGAATATAAGAAACGCTCAGTGTAGTACATAGTATATGAGTGAGTTGCACTGAAAAACTTAGAATATAAGAAACGCACAGTGTAGTACATAGTATATGAGTGAGTTGCACTGAAAAACTTAGAATATAAGAAACGCACAGTATAGTACATAGTATATGAATGAGTTGCACTGAAAAACTTAGAATTTACTGAAAAACCCGCATTACACGAAATGCACAGTGTAGTACATATTATATGAGTGAGTTGCACTGAAAAACTTAGAATTTAAGAAACGCACAGTGTAGTACATAGTATATGAGTGAGTTGCACTGAAAAACTTAGAATTTAAGAAACACACAGTGTAGTACATAGTATATGAGTGAGTTGCACTGAAAAACTTAGAATATAAGAAACGCACAGTGTAGTACATAGTATATGAGTGAGTTGCACTGAAAAACTTAGAATATAAGAAACGCACATTGTAGTACATAGTATATGAGTGAGTTGCACTGAAAAACTTAGAATATAAGAAACGCACAGTGTAGTACATAGTATATGAGTGAGTTGCACTGAAAAACTTAGAATATAAGAAACGCACAGTGTAGTACATAGTATATGAGTGAGTTGCACTGAAAAACTTAGAATATAAGAAACGCACAGTGTAGTACATAGTATATGAGTGAGTTGCACAGAAAAACTTAGAATATAAGAAACGCACAGTGTAGTACATAGTATATGAGTGAGTTGCACTGAAAAACTTAGAATATAAGAAACGCACATTGTAGTACATAGTATATGAGTGAGTTGCACTGAAAAACTTAGAATTTACTGAGAAACCCGCATTACAAGAAATGCACAGTGTAGTACATAGTATATGAGTGAGTTGCACTGAAAAACTTAGAATATAAGAAACGCACAGTGTAGTACATAGTATATGAGTGAGTTGCACTGAAAAACTTAGAATATAAGAAACGCACAGTGTAGTACATAGTATATGAGTGAGTTGCACTGAAAAACTTAGAATTTAAGAAACGCACAGTGTAGTACATAGTATATGAGTGAGTTGCACTGAAAAACTTAGAATTTAAGAAACGCACAGTGTAGTACATAGTATATGAGTGAGTTGCACTGAAAAATTTAGAATATAAGAAACGCACATTGTAGTACATAGTATATGAGTGAGTTGCACTGAAAAACTTAGAATATAAGAAACGCACAGTGTAGTACATAGTATATGAGTGAGTTGCACTGAAAAACTTAGAATTTACTGAAAAACCTGCATTACACGAAATGCACAGTGTAGTACATAGTATATGAGTGAGTTGCACTGAAAAACTTAGAATATAAGAAACGCACAGTGTAGTACATTGTATATGAGTGAGTTGCACTGAAAAACTTAGAATATAAGAAACGCACAGTGTAGTACATAGTATATGAGTGAGTTGCACTGAAAAACTTAGAATATAAGAAACGCACAGTGTAGTACATAGTATATGAGTGAGTTGCACTGAAAAACTTAGAATATAAGAAACGCACAGTGTAGTACATAGTATATGAGTGAGTTGCACTGAAAAACTTAGAATATAAGAAACGCACAGTGTAGTACATAGTATATGAGTGAGTTGCACTGAAAAACTTAGAATATAAGAAACGCACAGTGTAGTACATAGTATATGAGTGAGTTGCACTGAAAAACTTAGAATATAAGAAACGCACAGTATAGTACATAGTATATGAATGAGTTGCACTGAAAAACTTAGAATTTACTGAAAAACCCGCATTACACGAAATGCACAGTGTAGTACATATTATATGAGTGAGTTGCACTGAAAAACTTAGAATTTAAGAAACGCACAGTGTAGTACATAGTATATGAGTGAGTTGCACTGAAAAACTTAGAATTTAAGAAACACACAGTGTAGTACATAGTATATGAGTGAGTTGCACTGAAAAACTTAGAATATAAGAAACGCACAGTGTAGTACATAGTATATGAGTGAGTTGCACTGAAAAACTTAGAATATAAGAAACGCACATTGTAGTACATAGTATATGAGTGAGTTGCACTGAAAAACTTAGAATATAAGAAACGCACAGTGTAGTACATTGTATATGAGTGAGTTGCACTGAAAAACTTAGAATATAAGAAACGCACAGTGTAGTACATAGTATATGAGTGAGTTGCACTGAAAAACTTAGAATATAAGAAACGCACAGTGTAGTACATAGTATATGAGTGAGTTGCACTGAAAAACTTAGAATATAAGAAACGCACAGTGTAGTACATAGTATATGAGTGAGTTGCACTGAAAAACTTAGAATATAAGAAACGCACAGTGTAGTACATAGTATATGAGTGAGTTGCACTGAAAAACTTAGAATATAAGAAACGCACAGTGTAGTACATAGTATATGAGTGAGTTGCACTGAAAAACTTAGAATATAAGAAACGCACAGTATAGTACATAGTATATGAATGAGTTGCAGTGAAAAACTTAGAATTTACTGAAAAACCCGCATTACACGAAATGCACAGTGTAGTACATATTATATGAGTGAGTTGCACTGAAAAACTTAGAATTTAAGAAACGCACAGTGTAGTACATAGTATATGAGTGAGTTGCACTGAAAAACTTAGAATTTAAGAAACACACAGTGTAGTACATAGTATATGAGTGAGTTGCACTGAAAAACTTAGAATATAAGAAACGCACAGTGTAGTACATAGTATATGAGTGAGTTGCACTGAAAAACTTAGAATATAAGAAACGCACATTGTAGTACATAGTATATGAGTGAGTTGCACTGAAAAACTTAGAATATAAGAAACGCACAGTGTAGTACATAGTATATGAGTGAGTTGCACTGAAAAACTTAGAATTTAAGAAACACACAGTGTAGTACATAGTATATGAGTGAGTTGCACTGAAAAACTTAGAATATAAGAAACGCACAGTGTAGTACATAGTATATGAGTGAGTTGCACTGAAAAACTTAGAATATAAGAAACGCACATTGTAGTACATAGTATATGAGTGAGTTGCACTGAAAAACTTAGAATATAAGAAACGCACAGTGTAGTACATTGTATATGAGTGAGTTGCACTGAAAAACTTAGAATATAAGAAACGCACAGTGTAGTACATAGTATATGAGTGAGTTGCACTGAAAAACTTAGAATATAAGAAACGCACAGTGTAGTACATAGTATATGAGTGAGTTGCACTGAAAAACTTAGAATATAAGAAACGCACAGTGTAGTACATAGTATATGAGTGAGTTGCACTGAAAAACTTAGAATATAAGAAACGCTCAGTGTAGTACATAGTATATGAGTGAGTTGCACTGAAAAACTTAGAATATAAGAAACGCACAGTGTAGTACATAGTATATGAGTGAGTTGCACTGAAAAACTTAGAATATAAGAAACGCACAGTATAGTACATAGTATATGAATGAGTTGCACTGAAAAACTTAGAATTTACTGAAAAACCCGCATTACACGAAATGCACAGTGTAGTACATATTATATGAGTGAGTTGCACTGAAAAACTTAGAATTTAAGAAACGCACAGTGTAGTACATAGTATATGAGTGAGTTGCACTGAAAAACTTAGAATTTAAGAAACACACAGTGTAGTACATAGTATATGAGTGAGTTGCACTGAAAAACTTAGAATATAAGAAACGCACAGTGTAGTACATAGTATATGAGTGAGTTGCACTGAAAAACTTAGAATATAAGAAACGCACATTGTAGTACATAGTATATGAGTGAGTTGCACTGAAAAACTTAGAATATAAGAAACGCACAGTGTAGTACATAGTATATGAGTGAGTTGCACTGAAAAACTTAGAATATAAGAAACGCACAGTGTAGTACATAGTATATGAGTGAGTTGCACTGAAAAACTTAGAATATAAGAAACGCACAGTATAGTACATAGTATATGAATGAGTTGCACTGAAAAACTTAGAATTTACTGAAAAACCCGCATTACACGAAATGCACAGTGTAGTACATATTATATGAGTGAGTTGCACTGAAAAACTTAGAATTTAAGAAACGCACAGTGTAGTACATAGTATATGAGTGAGTTGCACTGAAAAACTTAGAATTTAAGAAACACACAGTGTAGTACATAGTATATGAGTGAGTTGCACTGAAAAACTTAGAATATAAGAAACGCACAGTGTAGTACATAGTATATGAGTGAGTTGCACTGAAAAACTTAGAATATAAGAAACGCACATTGTAGTACATAGTATATGAGTGAGTTGCACTGAAAAACTTAGAATATAAGAAACGCACAGTGTAGTACATTGTATATGAGTGAGTTGCACTGAAAAACTTAGAATATAAGAAACGCACAGTGTAGTACATAGTATATGAGTGAGTTGCACTGAAAAACTTAGAATATAAGAAACGCACAGTGTAGTACATAGTATATGAGTGAGTTGCACTGAAAAACTTAGAATATAAGAAACGCACAGTGTAGTACATAGTATATGAGTGAGTTGCACTGAAAAACTTAGAATATAAGAAACGCACAGTGTAGTACATAGTATATGAGTGAGTTGCACTGAAAAACTTAGAATATAAGAAACGCACAGTGTAGTACATAGTATATGAGTGAGTTGCACTGAAAAACTTAGAATATAAGAAACGCACAGTATAGTACATAGTATATGAATGAGTTGCAGTGAAAAACTTAGAATTTACTGAAAAACCCGCATTACACGAAATGCACAGTGTAGTACATATTATATGAGTGAGTTGCACTGAAAAACTTAGAATTTAAGAAACGCACAGTGTAGTACATAGTATATGAGTGAGTTGCACTGAAAAACTTAGAATTTAAGAAACACACAGTGTAGTACATAGTATATGAGTGAGTTGCACTGAAAAACTTAGAATATAAGAAACGCACAGTGTAGTACATAGTATATGAGTGAGTTGCACTGAAAAACTTAGAATATAAGAAACGCACATTGTAGTACATAGTATATGAGTGAGTTGCACTGAAAAACTTAGAATATAAGAAACGCACAGTGTAGTACATAGTATATGAGTGAGTTGCACTGAAAAACTTAGAATTTAAGAAACACACAGTGTAGTACATAGTATATGAGTGAGTTGCACTGAAAAACTTAGAATATAAGAAACGCACAGTGTAGTACATAGTATATGAGTGAGTTGCACTGAAAAACTTAGAATATAAGAAACGCACAGTGTAGTACATAGTATATGAGTGAGTTGCACTGAAAAACTTAGAATATAAGAAACGCACAGTGTAGTACATTGTATATGAGTGAGTTGCACTGAAAAACTTAGAATATAAGAAACGCACAGTGTAGTACATAGTATATGAGTGAGTTGCACTGAAAAACTTAGAATATAAGAAACGCACAGTGTAGTACATAGTATATGAGTGAGTTGCACTGAAAAACTTAGAATATAAGAAACGCACAGTGTAGTACATAGTATATGAGTGAGTTGCACTGAAAAACTTAGAATATAAGAAACGCTCAGTGTAGTACATAGTATATGAGTGAGTTGCACTGAAAAACTTAGAATATAAGAAACGCACAGTGTAGTACATAGTATATGAGTGAGTTGCACTGAAAAACTTAGAATATAAGAAACGCACAGTATAGTACATAGTATATGAATGAGTTGCACTGAAAAACTTAGAATTTACTGAAAAACCCGCATTACACGAAATGCACAGTGTAGTACATATTATATGAGTGAGTTGCACTGAAAAACTTAGAATTTAAGAAACGCACAGTGTAGTACATAGTATATGAGTGAGTTGCACTGAAAAACTTAGAATTTAAGAAACACACAGTGTAGTACATAGTATATGAGTGAGTTGCACTGAAAAACTTAGAATATAAGAAACGCACAGTGTAGTACATAGTATATGAGTGAGTTGCACTGAAAAACTTAGAATATAAGAAACGCACATTGTAGTACATAGTATATGAGTGAGTTGCACTGAAAAACTTAGAATATAAGAAACGCACAGTGTAGTACATAGTATATGAGTGAGTTGCACTGAAAAACTTAGAATATAAGAAACGCACAGTGTAGTACATAGTATATGAGTGAGTTGCACTGAAAAACTTAGAATATAAGAAACGCACAGTGTAGTACATAGTATATGAGTGAGTTGCACAGAAAAACTTAGAATATAAGAAACGCACAGTGTAGTACATAGTATATGAGTGAGTTGCACTGAAAAACTTAGAATATAAGAAACGCACAGTGTAGTACATAGTATATGAGTGAGTTGCACTGAAAAACTTAGAATATAAGAAACGCACAGTGTAGTACATAGTATATGAGTGAGTTGCACTGAAAAACTTAGAATTTAAGAAACGCACAGTGTAGTACATAGTATATGAGTGAGTTGCACTGAAAAACTTAGAATATAAGAAACGCACATTGTAGTACATAGTATATGAGTGAGTTGCACTGAAAAACTTAGAATATAAGAAACGCACAGTGTAGTACATAGTATATGAGTGAGTTACACTGAAAAACTTAGAATATAAGAAACGCACAGTGTAGTACATAGTATATGAGTGAGTTGCACTGAAAAACTTAGAATATAAGAAACGCACAGTGTAGTACATAGTATATGAGTGAGTTGCACTGAAAAACTTAGAATATAAGAAACGCACAGTGTAGTACATAGTATATGAGTGAGTTGCACTGAAAAACTTAGAATTTACTGAAAAACCCGCATTACACGAAATGCACAGTGTAGTACATAGTATATGAGTGAGTTGCACTGAAAAACTTAGAATATAAGAAACGCACAGTGTAGTACATAGTATATGAGTGAGTTGCACTGAAAAACTTAGAATATAAGAAACGCACAGTGTAGTACATAGTATATGAGTGAGTTGCACTGAAAAACTTAGAATTTAAGAAACGCACAGTGTAGTACATAGTATATGAGTGAGTTGCACTGAAAAACTTAGAATTTAAGAAACGCACAGTGTAGTACATAGTATATGAGTGAGTTGCACTGAAAAATTTAGAATATAAGAAACGCACATTGTAGTACATAGTATATGAGTGAGTTGCACTGAAAAACTTAGAATATAAGAAACGCACAGTGTAGTACATAGTATATGAGTGAGTTGCACTGAAAAACTTAGAATTTACTGAAAAACCTGCATTACACGAAATGCACAGTGTAGTACATAGTATATGAGTGAGTTGCACTGAAAAACTTAGAATATAAGAAACGCACAGTGTAGTACATAGTATATGAGTGAGTTGCACTGAAAAACTTAGAATATAAGAAACGCACAGTGTAGTACATAGTATATGAGTGAGTTGCACTGAAAAACTTAGAATATAAGAAACGCACAGTGTAGTACATAGTATATGAGTGAGTTGCACTGAAAAACTTAGAATATAAGGAACGCACAGTGTAGTACATAGTATATGAGTGAGTTTCACTGAAAAACTTAGAATATAAGAAACGCACAGTGTAGTACATAGTATATGAGTGAGTTGCACTGAAAAACTTAGAATATAAGAAACGCACAGTGTAGTACATAGTATATGAGTGAGTTGCACTTGAAAACTTAGAATTTAAGAAAAGCACAGTGTAGTGCATAGTATATGAGTGAGTTGCACTGAAAAACTTAGAATTTAAGAAACGCACAGTGTAGTACATAGTATATGAGTGAGTTGCACTGAAAAACTTAGAATATAAGAAACGCACAGTATAGTACATAGTATATGAATGAGTTGCACTGAAAAACTTAGAATTTACTGAAAAACCCGCATTACACGAAATGCACAGTGTAGTACATAGTATATGAGTGAGTTGCACTGAAAAACTTAGAATTTAAGAAACGCACAGTGTAGTACATAGTATATGAGTGAGTTGCACTGAAAAACTTAGAATTTAAGAAACGCACAGTGTAGTACATAGTATATGAGTGAGTTGCACTGAAAAACTTAGAATATAAGAAACGCACAGTGTAGTACATAGTATATGAGTGAGTTGCACTGAAAAACTTAGAATATAAGAAACGCACATTGTAGTACATAGTATATGAGTGAGTTGCACTGAAAAACTTAGAATATAAGAAACGCACATTGTAGTACATAGTATATGAGTGAGTTGCACTGAAAAACTTAGAATTTAAGAAACGCACAGTGTAGTACATAGTATATGAGTGAGTTGCACTGAAAAACTTAGAATATAAGAAACGCACAGTGTAGTACATAGTATATGAGTGAGTTGCACTGAAAAACTTAGAATATAAGAAACGCAGAGTGTAGTACATAGTATATGAGTGAGTTGTACTGAAAAACTTAGAATTTACTGAGAAACCCGCATTACAAGAAATGCACAGTGTAGTACATAGTATATGAGTGAGTTGCACTGAAAAACTTAGAATATAAGAAACGCACAGTGTAGTACATAGTATATGAGTGAGTTGCACTGAAAAACTTAGAATATAAGAAACGCACAGTGTAGTACATAGTATATGAGTGAGTTGCACTGAAAAACTTAGAATATAAGAAACGCACATTGTAGTACATAGTATATGAGTGAGTTGCACTGAAAAACTTAGAATTTAAGAAACGCACAGTGTAGTACATAGTATATGAGTGAGTTGCACTGAAAAACTAAGAATATAAGAAACGCACAGTGTAGTACATAGTATATGAGTGAGTTGCACTGAAAAACTTAGAATATAAGAAACGCACAGTGTAGTACATGGTATATGAGTGACTTGCACTGAAAAACGTAGAATATAAGAAACGCACAGTGTAGTACATAGTATATGAGTGAGTTGCACTGAAAAACTTAGAATTTACTGAAAAACCCGCATTACTCGAAATGCACAGTGTAGTACATAGTATATGAGTGAGTTGCACTGAAAAACTTAGAATATAAGAAACGCACAATGTAGTACATAGTATATGAGTGAGTTGCACTGAAAAACTTAGAATATAAGAAACGCACAGTGTAGTACATAGTATATGAGTGAGTTGCACTGAAAAACTTAGAATTTAAGAAACGCACAGTGTAGTACATAGTATATGAGTGAGTTGCACTGAAAAACTTAGAATTTAAGAAACGCACAGTGTAGTACATAGTATATGATTGAGTTCCACTGAAAAACTTAGAATATAAGAAACGCACATTGTAGTACATAGTATATGAGTGAGTTGCACTGAAAAACTTAGAATTTAAGAAACGCACAGTGTAGTTCATAGTATATGAGTGAGTTGCACTGAAAAACTTGGAATTTAAGAAACGCACAGTGTAGTACATAGTATATGAGTGAGTTGCACTGAAAAACTTAGAATATAAGAAACGCACAGTATAGTACATAGTATATGAATGAGTTGCACTGAAAAACTTAGAATTTACTGAAAAACCCGCATTACACGAAATGCACAGTGTAGTACATAGTATATGAGTGAGTTGCACTGAAAAACTTAGAATATAAGAAACGCACAGTGTAGTACATAGTATATGAGTGAGTTGCACTGAAAAACTTAGAATATAAGAAACGCACATTGTAGTACATAGTATATGAGTGAGTTGCACTGAAAAACTTAGAATTTACTGAGAAACCCGCATTACAAGAAATGCACAGTGTAGTACATAGTATATGAGTGAGTTGCACTGAAAAACTTAGAATATAAGAAACGCACAGTGTAGTACATAGTATATGAGTGAGTTGCACTGAAAAACTTAGAATATAAGAAACGCACAGTGTAGTACATAGTATATGCGTGAGTTGCACTGAAAAACTTATAATTTAAGAAACGCACAGTGTAGTACATAGTATATGAGTGAGTTGCACTGAAAAACTTAGAATTTAAGAAACGCACAGTGTAGTACATAGTATATGAGTGAGTTGCACTGAAAAATTTAGAATATAAGAAACGCACATTGTAGTACATAGTATATGAGTGAGTTGCACTGAAAAACTTAGAATATAAGAAACGCACAGTGTAGTACATAGTATATGAGTGAGTTGCACTGAAAAACTTAGAATTTACTGAAAAACCTGCATTACACGAAATGCACAGTGTAGTACATAGTATATGAGTGAGTTGCACTGAAAAACTTAGAATATAAGAAACGCACAGTGTAGTACATTGTATATGAGTGAGTTGCACTGAAAAACTTAGAATATAAGAAACGCACAGTGTAGTACATAGTATATGAGTGAGTTGCACTGAAAAACTTAGAATATAAGAAACGCACAGTGTAGTACATAGTATATGAGTGAGTTGCACTGAAAAACTTAGAATATAAGAAACGCACAGTGTAGTACATAGTATATGAGTGAGTTGCACTGAAAAACTTAGAATATAAGAAACGCACAGTGTAGTACATAGTATATGAGTGAGTTGCACTGAAAAACTTAGAATATAAGAAACGCACAGTGTAGTACATAGTATATGAGTGAGTTGCACTGAAAAACTTAGAATATAAGAAACGCACAGTATAGTACATAGTATATGAATGAGTTGCACTGAAAAACTTAGAATTTACTGAAAAACCCGCATTACACGAAATGCACAGTGTAGTACATATTATATGAGTGAGTTGCACTGAAAAACTTAGAATTTAAGAAACGCACAGTGTAGTACATAGTATATGAGTGAGTTGCACTGAAAAACTTAGAATTTAAGAAACGCACAGTGTAGTACATAGTATATGAGTGAGTTGCACTGAAAAACTTAGAATATAAGAAACGCACAGTGTAGTACATAGTATATGAGTGAGTTGCACTGAAAAACTTAGAATATAAGAAACGCACATTGTAGTACATAGTATATGAGTGAGTTGCACTGAAAAATTTAGAATATAAGAAACGCACAGTGTAGTACATAGTATATGAGTGAGTTACACTGAAAAACTTAGAATATAAGAAACGCACAGTGTAGTACATAGTATATGAGTGAGTTGCACTGAAAAACTTAGAATATAAGAAACGCACAGTGTAGTACATAGTATATGAGTGAGTTGCACTGAAAAACTTAGAATATAAGAAACGCACAGTGTAGTACATAGTATATGAGTGAGTTGCACTGAAAAACTTAGAATTTAAGAAACGCACAGTGTAGTACATAGTATATGAGTGAGTTGCACTGAAAAACTTAGAATATAAGAAACGCACAGTGTAGTACATAGTATATGAGTGAGTTGCACTGAAAAACTTAGAATATAAGAAACGCACAGTGTAGTACATAGTATATGAGTGAGTTGCACTGAAAAACTTAGAATTTAAGAAACGCACAGTGTAGTACATAGTATATGAGTGAGTTGCACTCAAAAACTTAGAATTTACTGAAAAACCCGCATTACACGAAATGCACAGTGTAGTACATAGTATATGAGTGAGTTGCACTGAAAAACTTAGAATATAAGAAACGCACAGTGTAGTACATAGTATATGAGTGAGTTCCACTCAAAAACTTAGAATTTACTGAAAAACCCGCATTACACGAAATGCACAGTGTAGTACATAGTATATGAGTGAGTTGCACTGAAAAACTTAGAATATAAGAAACGCACAGTGTAGTACATAGTATATGAGTGAGTTGCACTGAAAAACTTAGAATATAAGAAACGCACAGTGTAGTACATAGTATATGAGTGAGTTGCACTGAAAAATGTAGAATATAAGAAACGCACAGTGTAGTACATAGTATATGAGTGAGTTGCACTGAAAAACTTAGAATTTACTGAAAAACCCGCATTACACGAAATGCACAGTGTAGTACATAGTATATGAGTGAGTTGCACTGAAAAACTTAGAATATAAGAAACGCACAGTGTAGTACATAGTATATGAGTGAGTTGCACTGAAAAACTTAGAATATAAGAAACGCACAGTGTAGTACATAGTATATGAGTGAGTTGCACTGAAAAACTTAGAATTTAAGAAACGCACAGTGTAGTACATAGTATATGAGTGAGTTGCACTGAAAAACTTAGAATTTAAGAAACGCACAGTGTAGTACATAGTATATGAGTGAGTTGCACTGAAAAATTTAGAATATAAGAAACGCACATTGTAGTACATAGTATATGAGTGAGTTGCACTGAAAAACTTAGAATATAAGAAACGCACAGTGTAGTACATAGTATATGAGTGAGTTGCACTGAAAAACTTAGAATTTACTGAAAAACCTGCATTACAGGAAATGCACAGTGTAGTACATAGTATATGAGTGAGTTGCACTGAAAAACTTAGAATATAAGAAACGCACAGTGTAGTACATAGTGTATGAGTGAGTTGCACTGAAAAACTTAGAATATAAGAAACGCACAGTGTAGTACATAGTATATGAGTGAGTTGCACTGAAAAACTTAGAATATAAGAAACGCACAGTGTAGTACATAGTATATGAGTGAGTTGCACTGAAAAACTTAGAATATAAGAAACGCACAGTGTAGTACATAGTATATGAGTGAGTTGCACTGAAAAACTTAGAATATAAGAAACGCACAGTATAGTACATAGTATATGAATGAGTTGCACTGAAAAACTTAGAATTTACTGAAAAACCCGCATTACACGAAATGCACAGTGTAGTACATAGTATATGAGTGAGTTGCACTGAAAAACTTAGAATTTAAGAAACGCACAGTGTAGTACATAGTATATGAGTGAGTTGCACTGAAAAACTTAGAATTTAAGAAACGCACAGTGTAGTACATAGTATATGAGTGAGTTGCACTGAAAAACTTAGAATATAAGAAACGCACAGTGTAGTACATAGTATATGAGTGAGTTGCACTGAAAAACTTAGAATATAAGAAACGCACATTGTAGTACATAGTATATGAGTGAGTTGCACTGAAAAACTTAGAATATAAGAAACGCACAGTGTAGTACATAGTATATGAGTGAGTTGCACTGAAAAACTTAGAATTTAAGAAACGCACAGTGTAGTACATAGTATATGAGTGAGTTGCACTGAAAAACTTAGAATATAAGAAACGCACAGTGTAGTACATAGTATATGAGTGAGTTGCACTGAAAAACTTAGAATATAAGAAACGCAGAGTGTAGTACATAGTATATGAGTGAGTTGTACTGAAAAACTTAGAATTTACTGAGAAACCCGCATTACAAGAAATGCACAGTGTAGTACATAGTATATGAGTGAGTTGCACTGAAAAACTTAGAATATAAGAAACGCACAGTGTAGTACATAGTATATGAGTGAGTTGCACTGAAAAACTTAGAATATAAGAAACGCACAAGGTAATACATAGTATATGAGTGAGTTGCACTGAAAAACTTAGAATATAAGAAACGCACAGTGTAGTACATAGTATATGAGTGAGTTGCACTGAAAAACTTAGAATTTAAGAAACGCACAGTGTAGTACATAGTATATGAGTGAGTTGCACTGAAAAACTTAGAATTTAAGAAACGCACAGTGTAGTACATAGTATATGATTGAGTTCCAATGAAAAACTTAGAATATAAGAAACGTACATTGTAGTACATAGTATATGAGTGAGTTGCACTGAAAAACTTAGAATATAAGAAACGCACAGTGTAGTACATAGTATATGAGTGAGTTGCCCTGAAAAACTTAGAATTTAAGAAACGCACAGTGTAGTACATAGTATATGAGTGAGTTGCACTGAAAAACTTAGAATTTAAGAAACGCACAGTGTAGTACATACTATATGAGTTAGTTGCACTGAAAAACTTAGAATATAAGAAACCAACATTGTAGTACATAGTATATGAGTGAGTTGCACTGAAAAACTTAGAATATAAGAAACTTACAGTGTAGTACATAGTATATGAGTGAGTTGCACTGAAAAACTTAGAATATAAGAAACGCACAGTGTAGTACATAGTATATGAGTGAGTTGCCCTGAAAAACTTAGAATATAAGAAACGCACAGTGTAGTACATAGTATATGAGTGAGTTGCACTGAAAAACTTAGAATATAAGAAACGCACAGTGTAGTACATAGTATATGAGTGAGTTGCACTGAAAAACTTAGAATTTAAGAAACGCACAGTGTAGTACATAGTATATGAGTGAGTTGCACTGAAAAACTTAGAATTGAAGAAACGCACAGTGTAGTACATAGTATATGAGTGAGTTGCACTGAAAAACTTAGAATATAAGAAACGCACAGTATAGTACATAGTATATGAATGAGTTGCACTGAAAAACTTAGAATTTACTGAAAAACCCGCATTACACGAAATGCACAGTGTAGTACATAGTATATGAGTGAGTTGCACTGAAAAACTTAGAATTTAAGAAACGCACAGTGTAGTACATAGTATATGAGTGAGTTGCACTGAAAAACTTAGAATTTAAGAAACGCACAGTGTAGTACATAGTATATGAGTGAGTTGCACTGAAAAACTTAGAATATAAGAAACGCACAGTGTAGTACATAGTATATGAGTGAGTTGCACTGAAAAACTTAGAATATAAGAAACGCACATTGTAGTACATAGTATATGAGTGAGTTGCACTGAAAAACTTAGAATATAAGAAACGCACAGTGTAGTACATAGTATATGAGTGAGTTGCACTGAAAAACTTAGAATTTAAGAAACGCACAGTGTAGTACATAGTATATGAGTGAGTTGCACTGAAAAACTTAGAATATAAGAAACGCACAGTGTAGTACATAGTATATGAGTGAGTTGCACTGAAAAACTTAGAATATAAGAAACGCAGAGTGTAGTACATAGTATATGAGTGAGTTGTACTGAAAAACTTAGAATTTACTGAGAAACCCGCATTACAAGAAATGCACAGTGTAGTACATAGTATATGAGTGAGTTGCACTGAAAAACTTAGAATATAAGAAACGCACAGTGTAGTACATAGTATATGAGTGAGTTGCACTGAAAAACTTAGAATATAAGAAACGCACAGTGTAGTACATAGTATATGAGTGAGTTGCACTGAAAAACTTAGAATATAAGAAACGCACAGTGTAGTACATAGTATATGAGTGAGTTGCACTGAAAAACTTAGAATATAAGAAACGCACATTGTAGTACATAGTATATGAGTGAGTTGCACTGAAAAACTTAGAATTTAAGAAACGCACAGTGTAGTACATAGTATATGAGTGAGTTGCACTGAAAAACTAAGAATATAAGAAACGCACAGTGTAGTACATAGTATATGAGTGAGTTGCACTGAAAAACTTAGAATATAAGAAACGCACAGTGTAGTACATGGTATATGAGTGACTTGCACTGAAAAACGTAGAATATAAGAAACGCACAGTGTAGTACATAGTATATGAGTGAGTTGCACTGAAAAACTTAGAATTTAAGAAACGCACAGTGTAGTACATAGTATATGAGTGAGTTGCACTGAAAAACTTAGAATTTAAGAAACGCACAGTGTAGTACATAGTATATGATTGAGTTCCACTGAAAAACTTAGAATATAAGAAACGCACATTGTAGTACATAGTATATGAGTGAGTTGCACTGAAAAACTTAGAATATAAGAAACGCACAGTGTAGTACATAGTATATGAGTGAGTTGCCCTGAAAAACTTAGAATTTAAGAAACGCACAGTGTAGTACATAGTATATGAGTGAGTTGCACTGAAAAACTTAGAATTTAAGAAACGCACAGTGTAGTACATACTATATGAGTTAGTTGCACTGAAAAACTAAGAATATAAGAAACCAACATTGTAGTACATAGTATATGAGTGAGTTGCACTGAAAAACTTAGAATATAAGAAACTTACAGTGTAGTACATAGTATATGAGTGAGTTGCACTGAAAAACTTAGAATATAAGAAACGCACAGTGTAGTACATAGTATATGAGTGAGTTGCCCTGAAAAACTTAGAATATAAGAAACGCACAGTGTAGTACATAGTATATGAGTGAGTTGCACTGAAAAACTTAGAATATAAGAAATGCACAGTGTAGTACATAGTATATGAGTGAGTTGCACTGAAAAACTTAGAATATAAGAAACGCACATTGTAGTACATAGTATATGAGTGAGTTGCACTGAAAAACTTAGAATATAAGAAACGCACAGTGTAGTACATAGTATATGAGTGAGTTGCACTGAAAAACTTAGAATATAAGAAACGCACAGTGTAGTACATAGTATATGAGTGAGTTGCACTGAAAAACTTAGAATATAAGAAACGCACAGTATAGTACATAGTATATGAATGAGTTGCACTGAAAAACTTAGAATATAAGAAACGCACAGTGTAGTACATAGTATATGAGTGAGTTGCACTGAAAAACTTAGAATTTACTGAAAAACCAGAATTACACGAAATGCACAGTGTAGTACATAATATATGAGTGAGTTGCACTGAAAAACTTAGAATATAAGAAACGCACACTGTAGTACATAGTATATGAGTGAGTTGCACTGAAAAACTTAGAATATAAGAAACGCACAGTGTAGTACATAGTATATGAGTGAGTTGCACTGAAAAACTTAGAATATAAGAAACGCACAGTGTAGTACATAGTATATGAGTGAGTTGCACTGAAAAACAGAATATAAGAAACGCACAGTGTAGTACATAGTATATGAGTGAGTTGCACTGAAAAACTTAGAATATAAGAAACGCACAGTGTAGTACATAGTATATGAGTGAGTTGCACTGAAAAACTTAGAATTTACTGAGAAACCCGCATTACAAGAAATGCACAGTGTACTACATAGTATATGAGTGAGTTGCACTGAAAAACTTAGAATATAAGAAACGCACAGTGTAGTACATAGTATATGAGTGAGTTGCACTGAAAAACTTAGAATATAAGAAATGCACAGTGTAGTACATAGTATATGAGTGAGTTGCACTGAAAAACTTAGAATTTAAGAAACGCACAGTGTAGTACATAGTATATGAGTGAGTTGCACTGAAAAACTTAGAATTTAAGAAACGCACAGTGTAGTACATAGTATATGAGTGAGTTGCACTGAAAAATTTAGAATATAAGAAACGCACATTGTAGTACATAGTATATGAGTGAGTTGCACTGAAAAACTTAGAATATAAGAAACGCACAGTGTAGTACATAGTATATGAGTGAGTTGCACTAAAAAACTTAGAATTTACTGAAAAACCTGCATTACACGAAATGCACAGTGTAGTACATAGTATATGAGTGAGTTGCACTGAAAAACTTAGAATATAAGAAACGCACAGTGTAGTACATAGTATATGAGTGAGTTGCACTGAAAAACTTAGAATTTAAGAAACGCACAGTGTAGTACATAGTATATGAGTGAGTTGCACTGAAAAACTTAGAATATAAGAAACACACAGTGTAGTACATAGTATATGAGTGAGTTGCACTGAAAAACTTAGAATATAAGAAACGCACATTGTAGTACATAATATATGAGTGAGTTGCACTGAAAAACTTAGAATATAAGAAACGCACAGTGTAGTACATAGTATATGAGTGAGTTACACTGAAAAACTTAGAATATAAGAAACGCACAGTGTAGTACATAGTATATGAGTGAGTTGCACTGAAAAACTTAGAAAATAAGAAACGCACAGTGTAGTACATAGTATATGAGTGAGTTGCACTGAAAAACTGAGAATATAAGAAACGCACAGTGTAGTACATAGTATATGAGTGAGTTGCACTGAAAAACTTAGAATATAAGAAACGCACAGTGTAGTACATAGTATATGAGTGAGTTGCACTGAAAAACTTAGAATATAAGAAACGCACAGTGTAGTACATAGTATATGAGTGAGTTGCACTGAAAAATGTAGAATATAAGAAACGCACAGTGTAGTACATAGTATATGAGTGAGTTGCACTGAAAAACTTAGAATTTACTGAAAAACCCACATTACACGAAATGCACAGTGTAGTACATAGTATATGAGTGAGTTGCACTGAAAAACTTAGAATATAAGAAACGCACAGTGTAGTACATAGTATATGAGTGAGTTGCACTGAAAAACTTAGAATATAAGAAACGCACAGTGTAGTACATAGTATATGAGTGAGTTGCACTGAAAAACTTAGAATTTAAGAAACGTACAGTGTAGTACATAGTATATGAGTGAGTTGCACTGAAAAACTTAGAATTTAAGAAACGCACAGTGTAGTACATAGTATATGATTGAGTTCCACTGAAAAACTTAGAATATAAGAAACGCACATTGTAGTACATAGTATATGAGTGAGTTGCACTGAAAAACTTAGAATATAAGAAACGCACAGTGTAGTACATAGTATATGAGTGAGTTGCACTGAAAAACTTAGAATATAAGAAACGCACAGTGTAGTACATAGTATATGAGTGAGTTGCACTGAAAAACTTAGAATATAAGAAACGCACAGTGTAGTACAAAGTATATGAGTGAGTTGCACTGAAAAACTTAGAATATAAGAAACGCACAGTGTAGTACATAGTATATGAGTGAGTTGCACTGAAAAACTTAGAATTTAAGAAACGCACAGTGTAGTACATAGTATATGAGTGAGTTGCACTGAAAAACTTAGAATATAAGAAACGCACAGTATAGTACATAGTATATGAATGAGTTGCACTGAAAAACTTAGAATTTACTGAAAAACCCGCATTACACGAAATGCACAGTGTAGTACATAGTATATGAGTGAGTTGCACTGAAAAACTTAGAATATAAGAAACGCACAGTGTAGTACATAGTATATGAGTGAGTTGCACTGAAAAACTTAGAATATAAGAAACGCCCATTGTAGTACATAGTATATGAGTGAGTTGCACTGAAAAACTTAGAATTTACTGAGAAACCCGCATTACAAGAAATGCACAGTGTAGTACATAGTATATGAGTGAGTTGCACTGAAAAACTTAGAATATAAGAAACGCACAGTGTAGTACATAGTATATGAGTGAGTTGCACTGAAAAACTTAGAATATAAGAAACGCACAGTGTAGTACATAGTATATGAGAGAGTTGCACTGAAAAACTTAGAATTTAAGAAACGCACAGTGTAGTACATAGTATATGAGTGAGTTGCACTGAAAAACTTAGAATTTAAGAAACGCACAGTGTAGTACATAGTATATGAGTGAGTTGCACTGAAAAATTTAGAATATAAGAAACGCACATTGTAGTACATAGTATATGAGTGAGTTGCACTGAAAAACTTAGAATATAAGAAACGCACAGTGTAGTACATAGTATATGAGTGAGTTGCACTGAAAAACTTAGAATTTACTGAAAAACCTGCATTACACGAAATGCACAGTGTAGTACATAGTATATGAGTGAGTTGCACTGAAAAACTTAGAATATAAGAAACGCACAGTGTAGTACATTGTATATGAGTGAGTTGCACTGAAAAACTTAGAATATAAGAAACGCACAGTGTAGTACATAGTATATGAGTGAGTTGCACTGAAAAACTTAGAATATAAGAAACGCACAGTGTAGTACATAGTATATGAGTGAGTTGCACTGAAAAACTTAGAATATAAGAAACGCACAGTGTAGTACATAGTATATGAGTGAGTTGCACTGAAAAACTTAGAATATAAGAAACGCACAGTGTAGTACATAGTATATGAGTGAGTTGCACTGAAAAACTTAGAATATAAGAAACGCACAGTGTAGTACATAGTATATGAGTGAGTTGCACTGAAAAACTTAGAATATAAGAAACGCACAGTATAGTACATAGTATATGAATGAGTTGCACTGAAAAACTTAGAATTTACTGAAAAACCCGCATTACACGAAATGCACAATGTAGTACATATTATATGAGTGAGTTGCACTGAAAAACTTAGAATTTAAGAAACGCACAGTGTAGTACATAGTATATGAGTGAGTTGCACTGAAAAACTTAGAATTTAAGAAACACACAGTGTAGTACATAGTATATGAGTGAGTTGCACTGAAAAACTTAGAATATAAGAAACGCACAGTGTAGTACATAGTATATGAGTGAGTTGCACTGAAAAACTTAGAATATAAGAAACGCACAGTGTAGTACATAGTATATGAGTGAGTTGCACTGAAAAACTTAGAATTTAAGAAACGCACAGTGTAGTACATAGTATATGAGTGAGTTGCACTGAAAAACTTAGAATATAAGAAACGCACAGTGTAGTACATAGTATATGAGTGAGTTGCACTGAAAAACTTAGAATATAAGAAACGCACAGTGTAGTACATAGTATATGAGTGAGTTGCACTGAAAAACTTAGAATTTAAGAAACGCACAGTGTAGTACATAGTATATGAGTGAGTTGCACTCAAAAACTTAGAATTTACTGAAAAACCCGCATTACACGAAATGCACAGTGTAGTACATAGTATATGAGTGAGTTGCACTGAAAAACTTAGAATATAAGAAACGCACAGTGTAGTACATAGTATATGAGTGAGTTCCACTCAAAAACTTAGAATTTACTGAAAAACCCGCATTACACGAAATGCACAGTGTAGTACATAGTATATGAGTGAGTTGCACTGAAAAACTTAGAATATAAGAAACGCACAGTGTAGTACATAGTATATGAGTGAGTTGCACTGAAAAACTTAGAATATAAGAAACGCACAGTGTAGTACATAGTATATGAGTGAGTTGCACTGAAAAACTTAGAATATAAGAAACGCACAGTGTAGTACATAGTATATGAGTGAGTTGCACTGAAAAATGTAGAATATAAGAAACGCACAGTGTAGTACATAGTATATGAGTGAGTTGCACTGAAAAACTTAGAATTTACTGAAAAACCCGCATTACACGAAATGCACAGTGTAGTACATAGTATATGAGTGAGTTGCACTGAAAAACTTAGAATATAAGAAACGCACAGTGTAGTACATAGTATATGAGTGAGTTGCACTGAAAAACTTAGAATATAAGAAACGCACAGTGTAGTACATAGTATATGAGTGAGTTGCACTGAAAAACTTAGAATTTAAGAAACGCACAGTGTAGTACATAGTATATGAGTGAGTTGCACTGAAAAACTTAGAATTTAAGAAACGCACAGTGTAGTACATAGTATATGAGTGAGTTGCACTGAAAAATTTAGAATATAAGAAACGCACATTGTAGTACATAGTATATGAGTGAGTTGCACTGAAAAACTTAGAATATAAGAAACGCACAGTGTAGTACATAGTATATGAGTGAGTTGCACTGAAAAACTTAGAATTTACTGAAAAACCTGCATTACACGAAATGCACAGTGTAGTACATAGTATATGAGTGAGTTGCACTGAAAAACTTAGAATATAAGAAACGCACAGTGTAGTACATAGTATATGAGTGAGTTGCACTGAAAAACTTAGAATATAAGAAACGCACAGTGTAGTACATAGTATATGAGTGAGTTGCACTGAAAAACTTAGAATATAAGAAACGCACAGTGTAGTACATAGTATATGAGTGAGTTGCACTGAAAAACTTAGAATATAAGAAACGCACAGTGTAGTACATAGTATATGAGTGAGTTGCACTGAAAAACTTAGAATATAAGAAACGCACAGTGTAGTACATAGTATATGAGTGAGTTGCACTGAAAAACTTAGAATTTAAGAAACGCACAGTGTAGTACATAGTATATGAGTGAGTTGTACTGAAAAACTTAGAATATAAGAAACGCACAGTATAGTACATAGTATATGAATGAGTTGCACTGAAAAACTTAGAATTTACTGAAAAACCCGCATTACACGAAATGCACAGTGTAGTACATAGTATATGAGTGAGTTGCACTGAAAAACTTAGAATTTAAGAAACGCACAGTGTAGTACATAGTATATGAGTGAGTTGCACTGAAAAACTTAGAATTTAAGAAACGCACAGTGTAGTACATAGTATATGAGTGAGTTGCACTCAAAAACTTAGAATTTACTGAAAAACCCGCATTACACGAAATGCACAGTGTAGTACATAGTATATGAGTGAGTTGCACTGAAAAACTTAGAATATAAGAAACGCACAGTGTAGTACATAGTATATGAGTGAGTTCCACTCAAAAACTTAGAATTTACTGAAAAACCCGCATTACACGAAATGCACAGTGTAGTACATAGTATATGAGTGAGTTGCACTGAAAAACTTAGAATATAAGAAACGCACAGTGTAGTACATAGTATATGAGTGAGTTGCACTGAAAAACTTAGAATATAAGAAACGCACAGTGTAGTACATAGTATATGAGTGAGTTGCACTGAAAAACTTAGAATATAAGAAACGCACAGTGTAGTACATAGTATATGAGTGAGTTGCACTGAAAAATGTAGAATATAAGAAACGCACAGTGTAGTACATAGTATATGAGTGAGTTGCACTGAAAAACTTAGAATTTACTGAAAAACCCGCATTACACGAAATGCACAGTGTAGTACATAGTATATGAGTGAGTTGCACTGAAAAACTTAGAATATAAGAAACGCACAGTGTAGTACATAGTATATGAGTGAGTTGCACTGAAAAACTTAGAATATAAGAAACGCACAGTGTAGTACATAGTATATGAGTGAGTTGCACTGAAAAACTTAGAATTTAAGAAACGCACAGTGTAGTACATAGTATATGAGTGAGTTGCACTGAAAAACTTAGAATTTAAGAAACGCACAGTGTAGTACATAGTATATGAGTGAGTTGCACTGAAAAATTTAGAATATAAGAAACGCACATTGTAGTACATAGTATATGAGTGAGTTGCACTGAAAAACTTAGAATATAAGAAACGCACAGTGTAGTACATAGTATATGAGTGAGTTGCACTGAAAAACTTAGAATTTACTGAAAAACCTGCATTACACGAAATGCACAGTGTAGTACATAGTATATGAGTGAGTTGCACTGAAAAACTTAGAATATAAGAAACGCACAGTGTAGTACATAGTATATGAGTGAGTTGCACTGAAAAACTTAGAATATAAGAAACGCACAGTGTAGTACATAGTATATGAGTGAGTTGCACTGAAAAACTTAGAATATAAGAAACGCACAGTGTAGTACATAGTATATGAGTGAGTTGCACTGAAAAACTTAGAATATAAGAAACGCACAGTGTAGTACATAGTATATGAGTGAGTTGCACTGAAAAACTTAGAATATAAGAAACGCACAGTGTAGTACATAGTATATGAGTGAGTTGCACTGAAAAACTTAGAATATAAGAAACGCACAGTGTAGTACATAGTATATGAGTGAGTTGCACTGAAAAACTTAGAATTTAAGAAACGCACAGTGTAGTACATAGTATATGAGTGAGTTGCACTGAAAAACTTAGAATTTAAGAAACGCACAGTGTAGTACATAGTATATGAGTGAGTTGCACTGAAAAACTTAGAATATAAGAAACGCACAGTATAGTACATAGTATATGAATGAGTTGCACTGAAAAACTTAGAATTTACTGAAAAACCCGCATTACACGAAATGCACAGTGTAGTACATAGTATATGAGTGAGTTGCACTGAAAAACTTAGAATTTAAGAAACGCACAGTGTAGTACATAGTATATGAGTGAGTTGCACTGAAAAACTTAGAATTTAAGAAACGCACAGTGTAGTACATAGTATATGAGTGAGTTGCACTGAAAAACTTAGAATATAAGAAACGCACAGTGTAGTACATAGTATATGAGTGAGTTGCACTGAAAAACTTAGAATATAAGAAACGCACATTGTAGTACATAGTATATGAGTGAGTTGCACTGAAAAACTTAGAATTTAAGAAACGCACAGTTTAGTACATAGTATATGAGTGAGTTGCACTGAAAAACTTAGAATTTAAGAAACGCACAGTGTAGTACATAGTATATGAGTGAGTTGCACTGGAAAACTTAGAATATAAGAAACGCACAGTGTAGTACATAGTATATGAGTGAGTTGCACTGAAAAACTTAGAATATAAGAAACGCACAGTGTAGTACATAGTATATGAGTGAGTTGCACTGAAAAATGTAGAATATAAGAAACGCACAGTGTAGTACATAGTATATGAGTGAGTTGCACTGAAAAACTTAGAATTTACTGAAAAACCCGCATTACACGAAATGCACAGTGTAGTACATAGTATATGAGTGAGTTGCACTGAAAAACTTAGAATATAAGAAACGCACAGTGTAGTACATAGTATATGAGTGAGTTGCACTGAAAAACTTAGAATTTAAGAAACGCACAGTGTAGTACATAGTATATGAGTGAGTTGCACTGAAAAACTTAGAATTTAAGAAATGCACAGTGTAGTACATAGTATATGATTGAGTTCCACTGAAAAACTTAGAATATAAGAAACGCACATTGTAGTACATAGTATATGAGTGAGTTGCACTGAAAAACTTAGAATATAAGAAACGCACAGTGTAGTACATAGTATATGAGTGAGTTGCACTGAAAAACTTAGAATATAAGAAACGCACAGTGTAGTACATAGTATATGAGTGAGTTGCACTGAAAAACTTAGAATATAAGAAACGCACAGTGTAGTACATAGTATATGAGTGAGTTGCACTGAAAAACTTAGAATTTAAGAAACGCACAGTGTAGTACATAGTATATGAGTGAGTTGCACTGAAAAACTTAGAATATAAGAAACGCACAGTGTAGTACATAGTATATGAGTGAGTTGCACTGAAAAACTTAGAATATAAGAAACGCACAGTGTAGTACATAGTATATGAGTGAGTTGCACTGAAAAACTTAGAATTTAAGAAACGCACAGTGTAGTACATAGTATATGAGTGAGTTGCACTCAAAAACTTAGAATTTACTGAAAAACCCGCATTACACGAAATGCACAGTGTAGTACATAGTATATGAGTGAGTTGCACTGAAAAACTTAGAATATAAGAAACGCACAGTGTAGTACATAGTATATGAGTGAGTTCCACTCAAAAACTTAGAATTTACTGAAAAACCCGCATTACACGAAATGCACAGTGTAGTACATAGTATATGAGTGAGTTGCACTGAAAAACTTAGAATATAAGAAACGCACAGTGTAGTACATAGTATATGAGTGAGTTGCACTGAAAAACTTAGAATATAAGAAACGCACAGTGTAGTACATAGTATATGAGTGAGTTGCACTGAAAAACTTAGAATATAAGAAACGCACAGTGTAGTACATAGTATATGAGTGAGTTGCACTGAAAAATGTAGAATATAAGAAACGCACAGTGTAGTACATAGTATATGAGTGAGTTGCACTGAAAAACTTAGAATTTACTGAAAAACCCGCATTACACGAAATGCACAGTGTAGTACATAGTATATGAGTGAGTTGCACTGAAAAACTTAGAATATAAGAAACGCACAGTGTAGTACATAGTATATGAGTGAGTTGCACTGAAAAACTTAGAATTTACTGAAAAACCTGCATTACACGAAATGCACAGTGTAGTACATAGTATATGAGTGAGTTGCACTGAAAAACTTAGAATATAAGAAACGCACAGTGTAGTACATAGTATATGAGTGAGTTGCACTGAAAAACTTAGAATATAAGAAACGCACAGTGTAGTACATAGTATATGAGTGAGTTGCACTGAAAAACTTAGAATATAAGAAACGCACAGTGTAGTACATAGTATATGAGTGAGTTGCACTGAAAAACTTAGAATATAAGAAACGCACAGTGTAGTACATAGTATATGAGTGAGTTGCACTGAAAAACTTAGAATATAAGAAACGCACAGTGTAGTACATAGTATATGAGTGAGTTGCACTGAAAAACTTAGAATTTAAGAAACGCACAGTGTAGTACATAGTATATGAGTGAGTTGTACTGAAAAACTTAGAATATAAGAAACGCACAGTATAGTACATAGTATATGAATGAGTTGCACTGAAAAACTTAGAATTTACTGAAAAACCCGCATTACACGAAATGCACAGTGTAGTACATAGTATATGAGTGAGTTGCACTGAAAAACTTAGAATTTAAGAAACGCACAGTGTAGTACATAGTATATGAGTGAGTTGCACTGAAAAACTTAGAATTTAAGAAACGCACAGTGTAGTACATAGTATATGAGTGAGTTGCACTCAAAAACTTAGAATTTACTGAAAAACCCGCATTACACGAAATGCACAGTGTAGTACATAGTATATGAGTGAGTTGCACTGAAAAACTTAGAATATAAGAAACGCACAGTGTAGTACATAGTATATGAGTGAGTTCCACTCAAAAACTTAGAATTTACTGAAAAACCCGCATTACACGAAATGCACAGTGTAGTACATAGTATATGAGTGAGTTGCACTGAAAAACTTAGAATATAAGAAACGCACAGTGTAGTACATAGTATATGAGTGAGTTGCACTGAAAAACTTAGAATATAAGAAACGCACAGTGTAGTACATAGTATATGAGTGAGTTGCACTGAAAAACTTAGAATATAAGAAACGCACAGTGTAGTACATAGTATATGAGTGAGTTGCACTGAAAAACTTAGAATATAAGAAACGCACAGTGTAGTACATAGTATATGAGTGAGTTGCACTGAAAAACTTAGAATTTACTGAAAAACCCGCATTACACGAAATGCACAGTGTAGTACATAGTATATGAGTGAGTTGCACTGAAAAACTTAGAATATAAGAAACGCACAGTGTAGTACATAGTATATGAGTGAGTTGCACTGAAAAACTTAGAATATAAGAAACGCACAGTGTAGTACATAGTATATGAGTGAGTTGCACTGAAAAACTTAGAATTTAAGAAACGCACAGTGTAGTACATAGTATATGAGTGAGTTGCACTGAAAAACTTAGAATTTAAGAAACGCACAGTGTAGTACATAGTATATGAGTGAGTTGCACTGAAAAATTTAGAATATAAGAAACGCACATTGTAGTACATAGTATATGAGTGAGTTGCACTGAAAAACTTAGAATATAAGAAACGCACAGTGTAGTACATAGTATATGAGTGAGTTGCACTGAAAAACTTAGAATTTACTGAAAAACCTGCATTACACGAAATGCACAGTGTAGTACATAGTATATGAGTGAGTTGCACTGAAAAACTTAGAATATAAGAAACGCACAGTGTAGTACATAGTATATGAGTGAGTTGCACTGAAAAACTTAGAATATAAGAAACGCACAGTGTAGTACATAGTATATGAGTGAGTTGCACTGAAAAACTTAGAATATAAGAAACGCACAGTGTAGTACATAGTATATGAGTGAGTTGCACTGAAAAACTTAGAATATAAGAAACGCACAGTGTAGTACATAGTATATGAGTGAGTTGCACTGAAAAACTTAGAATATAAGAAACGCACAGTGTAGTACATAGTATATGAGTGAGTTGCACTGAAAAACTTAGAATATAAGAAACGCACAGTGTAGTACATAGTATATGAGTGAGTTGCACTGAAAAACTTAGAATTTAAGAAACGCACAGTGTAGTACATAGTATATGAGTGAGTTGCACTGAAAAACTTAGAATTTAAGAAACGCACAGTGTAGTACATAGTATATGAGTGAGTTGCACTGAAAAACTTAGAATATAAGAAACGCACAGTATAGTACATAGTATATGAATGAGTTGCACTGAAAAACTTAGAATTTACTGAAAAACCCGCATTACACGAAATGCACAGTGTAGTACATAGTATATGAGTGAGTTGCACTGAAAAACTTAGAATTTAAGAAACGCACAGTGTAGTACATAGTATATGAGTGAGTTGCACTGAAAAACTTAGAATTTAAGAAACGCACAGTGTAGTACATAGTATATGAGTGAGTTGCACTGAAAAACTTAGAATATAAGAAACGCACAGTGTAGTACATAGTATATGAGTGAGTTGCACTGAAAAACTTAGAATATAAGAAACGCACATTGTAGTACATAGTATATGAGTGAGTTGCACTGAAAAACTTAGAATATAAGAAACGCACATTGTAGTACATAGTATATGAGTGAGTTGCACTGAAAAACTTAGAATTTAAGAAACGCACAGTGTAGTACATAGTATATGAGTGAGTTGCACTGGAAAACTTAGAATATAAGAAACGCACAGTGTAGTACATAGTATATGAGTGAGTTGCACTGAAAAACTTAGAATATAAGAAACGCACAGTGTAGTACATAGTATATGAGTGAGTTGCACTGAAAAATGTAGAATATAAGAAACGCACAGTGTAGTACATAGTATATGAGTGAGTTGCACTGAAAAACTTAGAATTTACTGAAAAACCCGCATTACACGAAATGCACAGTGTAGTACATAGTATATGAGTGAGTTGCACTGAAAAACTTAGAATATAAGAAACGCACAGTGTAGTACATAGTATATGAGTGAGTTGCACTGAAAAACTTAGAATTTAAGAAACGCACAGTGTAGTACATAGTATATGAGTGAGTTGCACTGAAAAACTTAGAATTTAAGAAATGCACAGTGTAGTACATAGTATATGATTGAGTTCCACTGAAAAACTTAGAATATAAGAAACGCACATTGTAGTACATAGTATATGAGTGAGTTGCACTGAAAAACTTAGAATATAAGAAACGCACAGTGTAGTACATAGTATATGAGTGAGTTGCACTGAAAAACTTAGAATATAAGAAACGCACAGTGTAGTACATAGTATATGAGTGAGTTGCACTGAAAAACTTAGAATATAAGAAACGCACAGTGTAGTACATAGTATATGAGTGAGTTGCACTGAAAAACTTAGAATATAAGAAACGCACAGTGTAGTACATAGTATATGAGTGAGTTGCACTGAAAAACTTAGAATATAAGAAACGCACAGTGTAGTACATAGTATATGAGTGAGTTGCACTGAAAAACTTAGAATATAAGAAACGCACAGTGTAGTACATAGTATATGAGTGAGTTGCACTGAAAAACTTAGAATTTAAGAAACGCACAGTGTAGTTCATAGTATATGAGTGAGTTGCACTGAAAAACTTAGAATTTAAAAAACGCACAGTGTAGTACATAGTATATGAGTGAGTTGCACTGAAAAACTTAGAATATAAGAAACGCACAGTATAGTACATAGTATATGAATGAGTTGCACTGAAAAACTTAGAATTTACTGAAAAACCCGCATTACACGAAATGCACAGTGTAGTACATAGTATATGAGTGAGTTGCACTGAAAAACTTAGAATATGAGAAACGCACAGTGTAGTACATAGTATATGAGTGAGTTGCACTGAAAAACTTAGAATATAAGAAACGCACATTGTAGTACATAGTATATGAGTGAGTTGCACTGAAAAACTTAGAATATAAGAAACGCACAGTGTAGTACATAGTATATGAGTGAGTTGCACTGAAAAACTTAGAATATAAGAAACGCACAGTGTAGTACATAGTATATGAGTGAGTTGCACTGAAAAACTTAGAATATAAGAAACGCACAGTGTAGTACATAGTATATGAGTGAGTTGCACTGAAAAACTTAGAATATAAGAAACGCACAGTGTAGTACATAGTATATGAGTGAGTTGCACTGAAAAACTTAGAATATAAGAAACGCACAGTGTAGTACATAGTATATGAGTGAGTTGCACTGAAAAACTTAGAATATAAGAAACGCACATTGTAGTACATAGTATATGAGTGAGTTGCACTGAAAAACTTAGAATTTAAGAAACGCACAGTGTAGTACATAGTATATGAGTGAGTTGCACTGAAAAACTTAGAATATAAGAAACGCACAGTGTAGTACATAGTATATGAGTGAGTTGCACTGAAAAACTTAGAATATAAGAAACGCACAGTGTAGTACATAGTATATGAGTGAGTTGCACTGAAAAACGTAGAATATAAGAAACGCACAGTGTAGTACATAGTATATGAGTGAGTTGCACTGAAAAACTTAGAATTTACTGAAAAACCCGCATTACACGAAATGCACAGTGTAGTACATAGTATATGAGTGAGTTGCACTGAAAAACTTAGAATATAAGAAACGCACAGTGTAGTACATAGTATATGAGTGAGTTGCACTGAAAAACTTAGAATATAAGAAACGCACATTGTAGTACATAGTATATGAGTGAGTTGCACTGAAAAACTTAGAATATAAGAAACGCACAGTGTAGTACATAGTATATGAGTGAGTTACACTGAAAAACTTAGAATATAAGAAACGCACAGTGTAGTACATAGTATATGAGTGAGTTGCACTGAAAAACTTAGAATATAAGAAACGCACAGTGTAATACATAGTATATGAGTGAGTTGCACTGAAAAACTTAGAATATAAGAAACGCACAGTGTAGTACATAGTATATGAGTGAGTTGCACTGAAAAACTTAGAATATAAGAAACGCACAGTGTAGTACATAGTATATGAGTGAGTTGCACTGAAAAACTTAGAATATAAGAAACGCACATTGTAGTACATAGTATATGAGTGAGTTGCACTGAAAAACTTAGAATTTAAGAAACGCACAGTGTAGTACATAGTATATGAGTGAGTTGCACTGAAAAACTTAGAATATAAGAAACGCACATTGTAGTACATAGTATATGAGTGAGTTGCACTGAAAAACTTAGAATATAAGAAACGCACAGTGTAGTACATAGTATATGAGTGAGTTGCACTGAAAAATGTAGAATATAAGAAACGCACAGTGTAGTACATAGTATATGAGTGAGTTGCACTGAAAAACTTAGAATATAAGAAACGCACAGTGTAGTACATAGTATATGAGTGAGTTGCACTGAAAAACGTAGAATATAAGAAACGCACAGTGTAGTACATAGTATATGAGTGAGTTGCACTGAAAAACTTAGAATATAAGAAACGCACAGTGTAGTACATAGTATATGATTGAGTTGCACTGAAAAACTTAGAATATAAGAAACGCACAGTGTAGTACATAGTATATGAGTGAGTTGCACTGAAAAACTTAGAATATAAGAAACGCACAGTGTAGTACATAGTATATGAGTGAGTTGCACTGAAAAACGTAGAATATAAGAAACGCACAGTGTAGTACATAGTATATGAGTGAGTTGCACTGAAAAACTTAGAATTTACTGAAAAACCCGCATTACACGAAATGCACAGTGTAGTACATAGTATATGAGTGAGTTGCACTGAAAAACTTAGAATATAAGAAACTCACAGTGTAGTACATAGTATATGAGTGAGTTGCACTGAAAAACTTAGAATATAAGAAACGCACATTGTAGTACATAGTATATGAGTGAGTTGCACTGAAAAACTTAGAATATAAGAAACGCACAGTGTAGTACATAGTATATGAGTGAGTTACACTGAAAAACTTAGAATATAAGAAACGCACAGTGTAGTACATAGTATATGAGTGAGTTGCACTGAAAAAACTTAGAATATAAGAAACGCACAGTGTAGTACATATTATATGAGTGAGTTGCACTGAAAAACGTAGAATATAAGAAACGCACAGTGTAGTACATAGTATATGAGTGAGTTGCACTGAAAAACTTAGAATTTACTGAAAAACCCGCATTACACGAAATGCACAGTGTAGTACATAGTATATGAGTGAGTTGCACTGAAAAACTTAGAATATAAGAAACGCACAGTGTAGTACATAGTATATGAGTGAGTTGCACTGAAAAACTTAGAATATAAGAAACGCACATTGTAGTACATAGTATATGAGTGAGTTGCACTGAAAAACTTAGAATATAAGAAACGCACAGTGTAGTACATAGTATATGAGTGAGTTACACTGAAAAACTTAGAATATAAGAAACGCACAGTGTAGTACATAGTATATGAGTGAGTTGCACTGAAAAACTTAGAATATAAGAAACGCACAGTGTAGTACATAGTATATGAGTGAGTTGCACTGAAAAACTTAGAATATAAGAAACGCACAGTGTAGTACATAGTATATGAGTGAGTTGCACTGAAAAACTTAGAATATAAGAAACGCACAGTGTAGTACATAGTATATGAGTGAGTTGCACTCAAAAACTTAGAATATAAGAAACGCACATTGTAGTACATAGTATATGAGTGAGTTGCACTGAAAAACTTAGAATTTAAGAAACGCACAGTGTAGTACATAGTATATGAGTGAGTTGCACTGAAAAACTTAGAATATAAGAAACGCACAGTGTAGTACATAGTATATGAGTGAGTTGCACTGAAAAACTTAGAATATAAGAAACGCACAGTGTAGTACATAGTATATGAGTGAGTTGCACTGAAAAACTTAGAATATAAGAAACGCACAGTGTAGTACATAGTATATGAGTGAGTTGCACTGAAAAACTTAGAATTTACTGAAAAACCCGCATTACACGAAATGCACAGTGTAGTACATAGTATATGAGTGAGTTGCACTGAAAAACTTAGAATATAAGAAACGCACAGTGTAGTACATAGTATATGAGTGAGTTGCACTGAAAAACTTAGAATATAAGAAACGCACAGTGTAGTACATAGTATATGAGTGAGTTGCACTGAAAAACTTAGAATATAAGAAACGCACAGTGTAGTACATAGTATATGAGTGAGTTGCACTGAAAAACTTAGAATATAAGAAACGCACATTGTAGTACATAGTATATGAGTGAGTTGCACTGAAAAACTTAGAATTTAAGAAACGCACAGTGTAGTACATAGTATATGAGTGAGTTGCACTGAAAAACTTAGAATATAAGAAACGCACAGTGTAGTACATAGTATATGAGTGAGTTGCACTGAAAAACTTAGAATATAAGAAACGCACAGTGTAGTACATAGTATATGAGTGAGTTGCACTGAAAAACGTAGAATATAAGAAACGCACAGTGTAGTACATAGTATATGAGTGAGTTGCACTGAAAAACTTAGAATTTACTGAAAAACCCGCATTACACGAAATGCACAGTGTAGTACATAGTATATGAGTGAGTTGCACTGAAAAACTTAGAATATAAGAAACGCACAGTGTAGTACATAGTATATGAGTGAGTTGCACTGAAAAACTTAGAATATAAGAAACACACATTGTAGTACATAGTATATGAGTGAGTTGCACTGAAAAACTTAGAATATAAGAAACGCACAGTGTAGTACATAGTATATGAGTGAGTTACACTGAAAAACTTAGAATATAAGAAACGCACAGTGTAGTACATAGTATATGAGTGAGTTGCACTGAAAAACTTAGAATATAAGAAACGCACAGTGTAGTACATATTATATGAGTGAGTTGCACTGAAAAACGTAGAATATAAGAAACGCACAGTGTAGTACATAGTATATGAGTGAGTTGCACTGAAAAACTTAGAATTTACTGAAAAACCCGCATTACACGAAATGCACAGTGTAGTACATAGTATATGAGTGAGTTGCACTGAAAAACTTAGAATATAAGAAACGCACAGTGTAGTACATAGTATATGAGTGAGTTGCACTGAAAAACTTAGAATATAAGAAACGCACATTGTAGTACATAGTATATGAGTGAGTTGCACTGAAAAACTTAGAATATAAGAAACGCACAGTGTAGTACATAGTATATGAGTGAGTTACACTGAAAAACTTAGAATATAAGAAACGCACAGTGTAGTACATAGTATATGAGTGAGTTGCACTGAAAAACTTAGAATATAAGAAACGCACAGTGTAGTACATAGTATATGAGTGAGTTGCACTGAAAAACTTAGAATTTAAGAAACGCACAGTGTAGTACATAGTATATGAGTGAGTTGCACTGAAAAACTTAGAATATAAGAAACGCACAGTGTAGTACATAGTATATGAGTGAGTTGCACTGAAAAACTTAGAATATAAGAAACGCACATTGTAGTACATAGTATATGAGTGAGTTGCACTGAAAAACTTAGAATTTAAGAAACGCACAGTGTAGTACATAGTATATGAGTGAGTTGCACTGAAAAACTTAGAATATAAGAAACGCACAGTGTAGTACATAGTATATGAGTGAGTTGCACTGAAAAACTTAGAATATAAGAAACGCACAGTGTAGTACATAGTATATGAGTGAGTTGCACTGAAAAATGTAGAATATAAGAAACGCACAGTGTAGTACATAGTATATGAGTGAGTTGCACTGAAAAACTTAGAATTTACTGAAAAACCCGCATTACACGAAATGCACAGTGTAGTACATAGTATATGAGTGAGTTGCACTGAAAAACTTAGAATATAAGAAACGCACAGTGTAGTACATAGTATATGAGTGAGTTGCACTGAAAAACTTAGAATATAAGAAACGCACAGTGTAGTACATAGTATATGAGTGAGTTGCACTGAAAAACTTAGAATTTAAGAAACGCACAGTGTAGTACATAGTATATGAGTGAGTTGCACTGAAAAACTTAGAATTTAAGAAACGCACAGTGTAGTACATAGTATATGATTGAGTTCCACTGAAAAACTTAGAATATAAGAAACGCACATTGTAGTACATAGTATATGAGTGAGTTGCACTGAAAAACTTAGAATATAAGAAACGCACAGTGTAGTACATAGTATATGAGTGAGTTGCACTGAAAAACTTAGAATATAAGAAACGCACAGTGTAGTACATAGTATATGAGTGAGTTGCACTGAAAAACTTAGAATATAAGAAACGCACAGTGTAGTACATAGTATATGAGTGAGTTGCACTGAAAAACTTAGAATATAAGAAACGCACAGTGTAGTACATAGTATATGAGTGAGTTGCACTGAAAAACTTAGAATATAAGAAACGCACAGTGTAGTACATAGTATATGAGTGAGTTGCACTGAAAAACTTAGAATATAAGAAACGCACAGTGTAGTACATAGTATATGAGTGAGTTGCACTGAAAAACTTAGAATTTAAGAAACGCACAGTGTAGTTCATAGTATATGAGTGAGTTGCACTGAAAAACTTAGAATTTAAGAAACGCACAGTGTAGTACATAGTATATGAGTGAGTTGCACTGAAAAACTTAGAATATAAGAAACGCACAGTATAGTACATAGTATATGAATGAGTTGCACTGAAAAACTTAGAATTTACTGAAAAACCCGCATTACACGAAATGCACAGTGTAGTACATAGTATATGAGTGAGTTGCACTGAAAAACTTAGAATATAAGAAACGCACAGTGTAGTACATAGTATATGAGTGAGTTGCACTGAAAAACTTAGAATATAAGAAACGCACATTGTAGTACATAGTATATGAGTGAGTTGCACTGAAAAACTTAGAATATAAGAAACGCACAGTGTAGTACATAGTATATGAGTGAGTTGCACTGAAAAACTTAGAATATAAGAAACGCACAGTGTAGTACATAGTATATGAGTGAGTTGCACTGAAAAACGTAGAATATAAGAAACGCACAGTGTAGTACATAGTATATGAGTGAGTTGCACTGAAAAACTTAGAATTTACTGAAAAACCCGCATTACACGAAATGCACAGTGTAGTACATAGTATATGAGTGAGTTGCACTGAAAAACTTAGAATATAAGAAACGCACAGTGTAGTACATAGTATATGAGTGAGTTTCACTGAAAAACTTAGAATATAAGAAACGCACAGTGTAGTACATAGTATATGAGTGAGTTGCACTGAAAAACTTAGAATTTAAGAAACGCACAGTGTAGTACATAGTATATGAGTGAGTTGCACTGAAAAACTTAGAATTTAAGAAACGCACAGTGTAGTACATAGTATATGATTGAGTTCCACTGAAAAACTTAGAATATAAGAAACGCACATTGTAGTACATAGTATATGAGTGAGTTGCACTGAAAAACTTAGAATATAAGAAACTCACAGTGTAGTACATAGTATATGAGTGAGTTGCACTGAAAAACTTAGAATATAAGAAACGCACAGTGTAGTACATAGTATATGAGTGAGTTGCACTGAAAAACTTAGAATATAAGAAACGCACAGTGTAGTACATAGTATATGAGTGAGTTGCACTGAAAAACTTAGAATATAAGAAACGCACAGTGTAGTACATAGTATATGAGTGAGTTGCACTGAAAAACTTAGAATTTAAGAAACGCACAGTGTAGTTCATAGTATATGAGTGAGTTGTACTGAAAAACTTAGAATTTACGAAACGCACAGTGTAGTACATAGTATATGAGTGAGTTGCACTGAAAAACTTAGAATATAAGAAACGCACAGTATAGTACATAGTATATGAATGAGTTGCACTGAAAAACTAGAATTTACTGAAAAACCCGCATTACACGAAATGCACAGTGTAGTACATAGTATATGAGTGAGTTGCACTGAAAAACTTAGAATATAAGAAACGCACAGTGTAGTACATAGTATATGAGTGAGTTGCACTGAAAAACTTAGAATATAAGAAACGCACAGTTTAGTACATAGTATATGAGTGAGTTGCACTGAAAAACTTAGAATATAAGAAACGCACAGTGTAGTACATAGTATATGAGTGAGTTACACTGAAAAACTTAGAATATAAGAAACGCACAGTGTAGTACATAGTATATGAGTGAGTTGCACTGAAAAACTTAGAATATAAGAAACGCACAGTGTAGTACATAGTATATGAGTGAGTTGCACTGAAAAACTTAGAATATAAGAAACGCACAGTGTAGTACATAGTATATGAGTGAGTTGCACTGAAAAACTTAGAATATAAGAAACGCACAGTGTAGTACATAGTATATGAGTGAGTTGCACTGAAAAACTTAGAATATAAGAAACGCACATTGTAGTACATAGTATATGAGTGAGTTGCACTGAAAAACTTAGATTTTAAGAAACGCACAGTGTAGTACATAGTATATGAGTGAGTTGCACTGAAAAACTTAGAATATAAGAAACGCACAGTGTAGTACATAGTATATGAGTGAGTTGCACTGAAAAACTTAGAATATAAGAAACGCACAGTGTAGTACATAGTATATGAGTGAGTTGCACTGAAAAACGTAGAATATAAGAAACGCACAGTGTAGTACATAGTATAAGAGTGAGTTGCACTGAAAAACTTAGAATTTACTGAAAAACCCGCATTACACGAAATGCACAGTGTAGTACATAGTATATGAGTGAGTTGCACTGAAAAACTTAGAATATAAGAAACGCACAGTGTAGTACATAGTATATGAGTGAGTTGCACTGAAAAACTTAGAATTTAAGAAACGCACAGTGTAGTACATAGTATATGAGTGAGTTGCACTGAAAAACTTAGAATTTAAGAAACGCACAGTGTAGTACATAGTATATGAGTGAGTTGCACTGAAAAACTTAGAATTTAAGAAACGCACAGTGTAGTACATAGTATATGATTGAGTTCCACTGAAAAACTTAGAATATAAGAAACGCACAGTGTAGTACATAGTATATGAGTGAGTTGCACTGAAAAACTTAGAATATAAGAAACGCACAGTGTAGTACATAGTATATGAGTGAGTTGCACTGAAAAACTTAGAATATAAGAAACGCACAGTGTAGTACATAGTATATGAGTGAGTTGCACTAAAAAACTTAGAATTTACTGAAAAACCCGCATTGCACGAAATGCACAGTGTAGTATAGTAGTATAAGAGTGAGTTGTACTGAAAAACTTAGAATATAAGAAACGCACAGTGTAGTATGTAGTATATGAGTCAGTTGCACTGAAAAACTTAGAATATAAGAAACGGACAGTGTAGTACATAGTATATGAGTGAGTTGCACTGAAAAACTTAGAATATAAGAAACGCACAGTGTAGTACATAGTATATGAGTGTGTTGCACAGAAAAACTTAGAATATAAGAAACGCACAGTGTAGTACATAGTATATGAGTGAGTTGCACTGAAAAACTTAGAATATAAGAAACGCACAGTGTAGTACATAGTATATGAGTGAGTTGCACTGAAAAACTTAGAATATAAGAAACGCACAGTATAGTACATAGTATATGAATGACTTGCACTGAAAAACTGAGAATATAAGAAACGCACAGTGTAGGACATAGTATATGATTGAGTTGCACTGAAAAACTTAGAATATAAGAAACGCACAGTGTAGTACATAGTATATGAGTGAGTTGCACTGAAAAACTTAGAATATAAGAAACGCACAGTGTAGTACATAGTATATGAGTGAGTTGCACTGAAAAACTTAGAATATAAGAAACGCACAGTGTAGTACATAGTATATGAGTGAGTTGCACTGAAAAACTTAGAATTTAAGAAACGCACAGTGTAGTTCATAGTATATGAGTGAGTTGCACTGAAAAACTTAGAATTTAAGAAACGCACAGTGTAGTACATAGTATATGAGTGAGTTGCACTGAAAAACTTAGAATTTAAGAAACGCACAGTGTAGTACATAGTATATGAGTGAGTTGCACTGAAAAACTTAGAATATAAGAAACGCACAGTGTAGTACATAGTATATGAGTGAGTTGCACTGAAAAACTTAGAATATAAGAAACGCACAGTGTAGTACATAGTATATGAGTGAGTTGCACTGAAAAACGTAGAATATAAGAAACGCACAGTGTAGTACATAGTATATGAGTGAGTTGCACTGAAAAACTTAGAATTTACTGAAAAACCCGCATTACACGAAATGCACAGTGTAGTACATAGTATATGAGTGAGTTGCACTGAAAAACTTAGAATATAAGAAACGCACAGTGTAGTACATAGTATATGAGTGAGTTGCACTGAAAAACTTAGAATATAAGAAACGCACAGTGTAGTACATAGTATATGAGTGAGTTGCACTGAAAAACTTAGAATTTAAGAAACGCACAGTGTAGTACATAGTATATGAGTGAGTTGCACTGAAAAACTTAGAATTTAAGAAACGCACAGTGTAGTACATAGTATATGATTGAGTTCCACTGAAAAACTTAGAATATAAGAAACGCACATTGTAGTACATAGTATATGAGTGAGTTGCACTGAAAAACTTAGAATATAAGAAACGCACAGTGTAGTACATAGTATATGAGTGAGTTGCACTGAAAAACTTAGAATATAAGAAACGCACAGTGTAGTACATAGTATATGAGTGAGTTGCACTGAAAAACTTAGAATTTACTGAAAAACCCGCATTACACGAAATGCACAGTGTAGTACATAGTATAAGAGTGAGTTGCACTGAAAAACTTAGAATATAAGAAACGCACAGTGTAGTATGTAGTATATGAGTGAGTTGCACTGAAAAACTTAGAATATAAGAAAAGCACAGTGTAGTACATAGTATATGAGTGTGTTGCACAGAAAAACTTAGAATATAAGAAACGCACAGTGTAGTACATAGTATATGAGTGAGTTGCACTGAAAAACTTAGAATATAAGAAACGCACAGTGTAGTACATAGTATATGATTGAGTTGCACTGAAAAACTTAGAATTTACTGAAAAACCCGCATTACACGAAATGCACAGTGTAGTACATAGTATATGAGTGAGTTGCACTGAAAAACTTAGAATATAAGAAACGCACAGTGTAGTACATAGTATATGAGTGAGTTGCACTGAAAAACTTAGAATTTAAGAAACGCACAGTGTAGTACATAGTATATGAGTGAGTTGCACTGAAAAACTTAGAATTTAAGAAACGCACAGTGTAGTACATAGTTTATGAGTGAGTTGCACTGAAAATCTTAGAATATAAGAAACGCACAGTGTAGTACATAGTATATGAGTGAGTTGCACTGAAAAACTTAGAATATAAGAAACGCACAGTGTAGTACATAGTATATGAGTGAGTTGCACTGAAAAACTTAGAATATAAGAAACGCACAGTGTAGTACATAGTATATGAGTGAGTTGCACTGAAAAACTTAGAATATAAGAAACGCACAGTGTAGTACATAGTATATGAGTGAGTTGCACTGAAAAACTTAGAATATAAGAAACGCACAGTGTAGTACATAGTATATGAGTGAGTTGCACTGAAAAACTTAGAATATAAGAAACGCACAGTGTAGTACATAGTATATGAGTGTGTTGCACAGAAAAACTTAGAATATAAGAAACGCACAGTGTAGTACATAGTATATGAGTGAGTTGCACTGAAAAACTTAGAATATAAGAAACGCACAGTGTAGTACATAGTATATGAGTGAGTTGCACTGAAAAACTTAGAATATAAGAAACGCAGAGTATAGTACATAGTATATGAATGACTTGCACTGAAAAACTGAGAATATAAGAAACGCACAGTGTAGTACATAGTATATGAGTGAGTTGCACTGAAAAACTTAGAATATAAGAAACGCACAGTGTAGTACATAGTATATGATTGAGTTGCACTGAAAAACTTAGAATTTACTGAAAAACCCGCATTACACGAAATGCACAGTGTAGTACATAGTATATGAGTGAGTTGCACTGAAAAACTTAGAATATAAGAAACGCACAGTGTAGTACATAGTATATGAGTGAGTTGCACTGAAAAACTTAGAATTTAAGAAACGCACAGTGTAGTACATAGTATATGAGTGAGTTGCACTGAAAAACTTAGAATTTAAGAAACGCACAGTGTAGTACATAGTTTATGAGTGAGTTGCACTGAAAAACTTAGAATATAAGAAACGCACATTGTAGTACATAGTATATGAGTGAGTTGCACTGAAAAACTTAGAATATAAGAAACGCACAGTGTAGTACATAGTATATGAGTGAGTTGCCCTGAAAAACTTAGAATATAAGAAACGCACAGTGTAGTACATAGTATATGAGTGAGTTGCACTGAAAAACTTAGAATATAAGAAACGCACAGTGTAGTACATAGTATATGAGTGAGTTGCACTGAAAAACTTAGAATTTACTGAAAAACCTGCATTACACGAAATGCACAGTGTAGTACATAGTATATGAGTGAGTTGCACTGAAAAACTTAGAATATAAGAAACGCACAGTGTAGTACATAGTATATGAGTGAGTTGCACTGAAAAACTTAGAATATAAGAAACGCACAGTGTAGTACATAGTATATGAGTGAGTTGCACTGAAAAACTTAGAATTTAAGAAACGCACAGTGTAGTACATATTATATGAGTGAGTTGCACTGAAAAACTTAGAATTTAAGAAACGCACAGTGTAGTACATAGTTTATGAGTGAGTTGCACTGAAAATCTTAGAATATAAGAAACGCACAGTGTAGTACATAGTATATGAGTGAGTTGCACTGAAAAACTTAGAATATAAGAATCGCACAGTGTAGTACATAGTATATGAGTGAGTTGCACTGAAAAACTTAGAATATAAGAAACGCACAGTGTAGTACATAGTATATGAGTGAGTTGCACTGAAAAACTTAGAATATAAGAAACGCACAGTGTAGTACATAGTATATGAGTGAGTTGCACTGAAAAACTTAGAATATAAGAAACGCACAGTGTAGTACATAGTATATGAGTGAGTTGCACTGAAAAACTTAGAATATAAGAAACGCACAGTGTAGTACATAGTATATGAGTGTGTTGCACAGAAAAACTTAGAATATAAGAAACGCACAGTGTAGTACATAGTATATGAGTGAGTTGCACTGAAAAACTTAGAATATAAGAAACGCACAGTGTAGTACATAGTATATGAGTGAGTTGCACTGAAAAACTTAGAATATAAGAAACGCACAGTATAGTACATAGTATATGAATGACTTGCACTGAAAAACTGAGAATATAAGAAACGCACAGTGTAGTACATAGTATATGAGTGAGTTGCACTGAAAAACTTAGAATATAAGAAACGCACAGTGTAGTACATAGTATATGATTGAGTTGCACTGAAAAACTTAGAATTTACTGAAAAACCCGCATTACACGAAATGCACAGTGTAGTACATAGTATATGAGTGAGTTGCACTGAAAAACTTAGAATATAAGAAACGCACAGTGTAGTACATAGTATATGAGTGAGTTGCACTGAAAAACTTAGAATATAAGAAACGCACATTGTAGTACATAGTATATGAGTGAGTTGCACTGAAAAACTTAGAATTTAAGAAACGCACAGTGTAGTACATAGTTTATGAGTGAGTTGCACTGAAAAACTTAGAATATAAGAAACGCACATTGTAGTACATAGTATATGAGTGAGTTGCACTGAAAAACTTAGAATTTAAGAAACGCACAGTGTAGTACATAGTATATGAGTGAGTTGCACTGAAAAACTTAGAATTTAAGAAACGCACAGTGTAGTACATAGTTTATGAGTGAGTTGCACTGAAAAACTTAGAATATAAGAAACGCACATTGTAGTACATAGTATATGAGTGAGTTGCACTGAAAAACTTAGAATATAAGAAACGCACAGTGTAGTACATAGTATATGAGTGAGTTGCCCTGAAAAACTTAGAATATAAGAAACGCACAGTGTAGTACATAGTATATGAGTGAGTTGCACTGAAAAACTTAGAATATAAGAAACGCACAGTGTAGTACATAGTATATGAGTGAGTTGCACTGAAAAACTTAGAATTTACTGAAAAACCTGCATTACACGAAATGCACAGTGTAGTACATAGTATATGAGTGAGTTGCACTGAAAAACTTAGAATATAAGAAACGCACAGTGTAGTACATAGTATATGAGTGAGTTGCACTGAAAAACTTAGAATATAAGAAACGCACAGTGTAGTACATAGTATATGAGTGAGTTGCACTGAAAAACTTAGAATATAAGAAACGCACAGTGTAGTACATAGTATATGAGTGAGTTGCACAGAAAAACTTAGAATATAAGAAACGCACAGTGTAGTACATAGTATATGAGTGAGTTGCACTGAAAAACTTAGAATATAAGAAACGCACAGTGTAGTACATAGTATATGAGTGAGTTGCACTGAAAAACTTAGAATATAAGAAACGCACAGTATAGTACATAGTATATGAATGAGTTGCACTGAAAAACTGAGAATATAAGAAACGCACAGTGTAGTACATAGTATATGAGTGAGTTGCACTGAAAAACTTAGAATATAAGAAACGCACAGTGTAGTACATAGTATATGAGTGAGTTGCACTGAAAAACTTAGAATTTAAGAAACATACAGTGTAGTACAGAGTATATGAGTGAGTTGCACTGAAAAACTTAGAATTTAAGAAACGCACAGTGTAGTACATAGTATATGAGTGAGTTGCACTGAAAAATTTAGAATATAAGAAACGCACATTGTAGTACATAGTATATGAGTGAGTTGCACTGAAAAACTTAGAATATAAGAAACGCACAGTGTAGTACATAGTATATGAGTGAGTTGCACTGAAAAACTTAGAATTTACTGAAAAACCTGCATTACACGAAATGCACAGTGTAGTACATAGTATATGAGTGAGTTGCACTGAAAAACTTAGAATATAAGAAACGCACAGTGTAGTACATAGTATATGAGTGAGTTGCACTGAAAAACTTAGAATATAAGAAACGCACAGTGTAGTACATAGTATATGAGTGAGTTGCACTGAAAAACTTAGAATATAAGAAACGCACAGTGTAGTACATAGTATATGAGTGAGTTGCACTGAAAAACTTAGAATATAAGAAACGCACAGTGTAGTACATAGTATATGAGTGAGTTGCACTGAAAAACATAGAATATAAGAAACGCACAGTGTAGTACATAGTATATGAGTGAGTTGCACTGAAAAACTTAGAATATAAGAAACGCACAGTGTAGTACATAGTATATGAGTGAGTTGCACTGAAAAACTTAGAATTTAAGAAACGCACAGTGTAGTACATAGTATATGAGTGAGTTGCTCTGAAAAACTTAGAATTTAAGAAACGCACAGTGTAGTACATAGTATATGAGTGAGTTGCACTGAAAAACTTAGAATATAAGAAACGCACAGTATAGTACATAGTATATGAATGAGTTGCACTGAAAAACTTAGAATTTACTGAAAAACCCGCATTACACGAAATGCACAGTGTAGTACATAGTATATGAGTGAGTTGCACTGAAAAACTTAGAATATAAGAAACGCACAGTGTAGTACATAGTATATGAGTGAGTTGCACTGAAAAACTTAGAATATAAGAAACGCACAGTGTAGTACATAGTATATGAGTGAGTTGCACTGAAAAACTTAGAATATAAGAAACGCACAGTGTAGTACATAGTATATGAGTGAGTTGCACTGAAAAACTTAGAATATAAGAAACGCACATTGTAGTACATAGTATATGAGTGAGTTGCACTGAAAAACTTAGAATTTAAGAAACGCACAGTGTAGTACATAGTATATGAGTGAGTTGCACTGAAAAACTTAGAATATAAGAAACGCACAGTGTAGTACATAGTATATGAGTGAGTTGCACTGAAAAACTTAGAATATAAGAAACGCACAGTGTAGTACATAGTATATGAGTGAGTTGCACTGAAAAACGTAGAATATAAGAAACGCACAGTGTAGTACATAGTATATGAGTGAGTTGCACTGAAAAACTTAGAATTTACTGAAAATTCGCATTACACGAAATGCACAGTGTAGTACATAGTATATGAGAGAGTTGCACTGAAAAACTTAGAATATAAGAAACGCACAGTGTAGTACATAGTATATGAGTGAGTTGCACTGAAAAACTTAGAATATAAGAAACGCACAGTGTAGTACATAGTATATGAGTGAGTTGCACTGAAAAACTTAGAATTTACTGAAAAACCCGCATTACACGAAATGCACAGTGTAGTACATAGTATATGAGTGAGTTGCACTGAAAAACTTAGAATATAAGAAACGCACAGTGTAGTACATAGTATATGAGTGAGTTGCACTGAAAAACTTAGAATATAAGAAATGCACAGTGTAGTACATAGTATATGAGTGTGTTGCACAGAAAAACTTAGAATATAAGAAACGCTCAGTGTAGTACATAGTATATGAGTGAGTTGCACTGAAAAACTTAGAATATAAGAAACGCACAGTGTAGTACATAGTATATGAGTGAGTTGCACTGAAAAACTTAGAATATAAGAAACGCACAGTGTAGTACATAGTATATGAGTGAGTTGCACTGAAAAACTTAGAATATAAGAAACGCACAGTGTAGTACATAGTATATGAGTGAGTTGCACTGAAAAACTTAGAATATAAGAAACGCACAGTGTAGTACATAGTATATGAGTGAGTTGCACTGAAAAACTTAGAATATAAGAAACGCACAGTGTAGTACATAGTATATGAGTGTGTTGCACAGAAAAACTTAGAATATAAGAAACGCACAGTGTAGTACATAGTATATGAGTGAGTTGCACTGAAAAACTTAGAATATAAGAAACGCACAGTGTAGTACATAGTATATGAGTGAGTTGCACTGAAAAACTTAGAATATAAGAAACGCACAGTGTAGTACATAGTATATGAGTGAGTTGCACTGAAAAACTTAGAATTTACTGAAAAACCTGCATTACACGAAATGCACAGTGTAGTACATAGTATATGAGTGAGTTGCACTGAAAAACTTAGAATATAAGAAACGCACAGTGTAGTACATAGTATATGAGTGAGTTGCACTGAAAAACTTAGAATATAAGAAACGCACAGTGTAGTACATAGTATATGAGTGAGTTGCACTGAAAAACTTAGAATATAAGAAACGCACAGTGTAGTACATAGTATATGAGTGAGTTGCACAGAAAAACTTAGAATATAAGAAACGCACAGTGTAGTACATAGTATATGAGTGAGTTGCACTGAAAAACTTAGAATATAAGAAACGCACAGTGTAGTACATAGTATATGAGTGAGTTGCACTGAAAAACTTAGAATATAAGAAACGCACAGTATAGTACATAGTATATGAATGAGTTGCACTGAAAAACTGAGAATATAAGAAACGCACAGTGTAGTACATAGTATATGAGTGAGTTGCACTGAAAAACTTAGAATATAAGAAACGCACAGTGTAGTACATAGTATATGAGTGAGTTGCACTGAAAAACTTAGAATTTAAGAAACATACAGTGTAGTACAGAGTATATGAGTGAGTTGCACTGAAAAACTTAGAATTTAAGAAACGCACAGTGTAGTACATAGTATATGAGTGAGTTGCACTGAAAAATTTAGAATATAAGAAACGCACATTGTAGTACATAGTATATGAGTGAGTTGCACTGAAAAACTTAGAATATAAGAAACGCACAGTGTAGTACATAGTATATGAGTGAGTTGCACTGAAAAACTTAGAATTTACTGAAAAACCTGCATTACACGAAATGCACAGTGTAGTACATAGTATATGAGTGAGTTGCACTGAAAAACTTAGAATATAAGAAACGCACAGTGTAGTACATAGTATATGAGTGAGTTGCACTGAAAAACTTAGAATATAAGAAACGCACAGTGTAGTACATAGTATATGAGTGAGTTGCACTGAAAAACTTAGAATATAAGAAACGCACAGTGTAGTACATAGTATATGAGTGAGTTGCACTGAAAAACTTAGAATATAAGAAACGCACAGTGTAGTACATAGTATATGAGTGAGTTGCACTGAAAAACATAGAATATAAGAAACGCACAGTGTAGTACATAGTATATGAGTGAGTTGCACTGAAAAACTTAGAATATAAGAAACGCACAGTGTAGTACATAGTATATGAGTGAGTTGCACTGAAAAACTTAGAATTTAAGAAACGCACAGTGTAGTACATAGTATATGAGTGAGTTGCTCTGAAAAACTTAGAATTTAAGAAACGCACAGTGTAGTACATAGTATATGAGTGAGTTGCACTGAAAAACTTAGAATATAAGAAACGCACAGTATAGTACATAGTATATGAATGAGTTGCACTGAAAAACTTAGAATTTACTGAAAAACCCGCATTACACGAAATGCACAGTGTAGTACATAGTATATGAGTGAGTTGCACTGAAAAACTTAGAATATAAGAAACGCACAGTGTAGTACATAGTATATGAGTGAGTTGCACTGAAAAACTTAGAATATAAGAAACGCACAGTGTAGTACATAGTATATGAGTGAGTTGCACTGAAAAACTTAGAATATAAGAAACGCACAGTGTAGTACATAGTATATGAGTGAGTTGCACTGAAAAACTTAGAATATAAGAAACGCACATTGTAGTACATAGTATATGAGTGAGTTGCACTGAAAAACTTAGAATTTAAGAAACGCACAGTGTAGTACATAGTATATGAGTGAGTTGCACTGAAAAACTTAGAATATAAGAAACGCACAGTGTAGTACATAGTATATGAGTGAGTTGCACTGAAAAACTTAGAATATAAGAAACGCACAGTGTAGTACATAGTATATGAGTGAGTTGCACTGAAAAACGTAGAATATAAGAAACGCACAGTGTAGTACATAGTATATGAGTGAGTTGCACTGAAAAACTTAGAATTTACTGAAAATTCGCATTACACGAAATGCACAGTGTAGTACATAGTATATGAGAGAGTTGCACTGAAAAACTTAGAATATAAGAAACGCACAGTGTAGTACATAGTATATGAGTGAGTTGCACTGAAAAACTTAGAATATAAGAAACGCACAGTGTAGTACATAGTATATGAGTGAGTTGCACTGAAAAACTTAGAATTTACTGAAAAACCCGCATTACACGAAATGCACAGTGTAGTACATAGTATATGAGTGAGTTGCACTGAAAAACTTAGAATATAAGAAACGCACAGTGTAGTACATAGTATATGAGTGAGTTGCACTGAAAAACTTAGAATATAAGAAATGCACAGTGTAGTACATAGTATATGAGTGTGTTGCACAGAAAAACTTAGAATATAAGAAACGCACAGTGTAGTACATAGTATATGAGTGAGTTGCACTGAAAAACTTAGAATATAAGAAACGCACAGTGTAGTACATAGTATATGAGTGAGTTGCACTGAAAAACTTAGAATATAAGAAACGCACAGTGTAGTACATAGTATATGAGTGAGTTGCACTGAAAAACTTAGAATATAAGAAACGCACAGTGTAGTACATAGTATATGAGTGAGTTGCACTGAAAAACTTAGAATATAAGAAACGCACAGTGTAGTACATAGTATATGAGTGAGTTGCACTGAAAAACTTAGAATATAAGAAACGCACAGTGTAGTACATAGTATATGAGTGTGTTGCACAGAAAAACTTAGAATATAAGAAACGCACAGTGTAGTACATAGTATATGAGTGAGTTGCACTGAAAAACTTAGAATATAAGAAACGCACAGTGTAGTACATAGTATATGAGTGAGTTGCACTGAAAAACTTAGAATATAAGAAACGCACAGTATAGTACATAGTATATGAATGACTTGCACTGAAAAACTGAGAATATAAGAAACGCACAGTGTAGTACATAATATATGAGTGAGTTGCACTGAAAAACTTAGAATATAAGAAACGCACAGTGTAGTACATAGTATATGATTGAGTTGCACTGAAAAACTTAGAATTTACTGAAAAACCCGCATTACACGAAATGCACAGTGTAGTACATAGTATATGAGTGAGTTGCACTGAAAAACTTAGAATATAAGAAACGCACAGTGTAGTACATAGTATATGAGTGAGTTGCACTGAAAAACTTAGAATTTAAGAAACGCACAGTGTAGTACATAGTATATGAGTGAGTTGCACTGAAAAACTTAGAATTTAAGAAACGCACAGTGTAGTACATAGTTTATGAGTGAGTTGCACTGAAAAACTTAGAATATAAGAAACGCACATTGTAGTACATAGTATATGAGTGAGTTGCACTGAAAAACTTAGAATATAAGAAACGCACAGTGTAGTACATAGTATATGAGTGAGTTGCACTGAAAAACTTAGAATATAAGAAACGCACAGTGTAGTACATAGTATATGAGTGAGTTGCACTGAAAAACTTAGAATATAAGAAACGCACAGTGTAGTACATAGTATATGAGTGAGTTGCACTGAAAAACTTAGAATTTACTGAAAAACCTGCATTACACGAAATGCACAGTGTAGTACATAGTATATGAGTGAGTTGCACTGAAAAACTTAGAATATAAGAAACGCACAGTGTAGTACATAGTATACGAGTGTGTTGCACTGAAAAACTTAGAATATAAGAAACGCACAGTGTAGTACATAGTATATGAGTGAGTTGCACTGAAAAACTTAGAATATAAGAAACGCACAGTGTAGTACATAGTATATGAGTGAGTTGCACAGAAAAACTTAGAATATAAGAAACGCACAGTGTAGTACATAGTATATGAGTGAGTTGCACTGAAAAACTTAGAATATAAGAAACGCACAGTGTAGTACATAGTATATGAGTGAGTTGCACTGAAAAACTTAGAATATAAGAAACGCACAGTATAGTACATAGTATATGAATGAGTTGCACTGAAAAACTGAGAATATAAGGAACGCACAGTGTAGTACATAGTATATGAGTGAGTTGCACTGAAAAACTTAGAATATAAGAAACGCACAGTGTAGTACAGAGTATATGAGTGAGTTGCACTGAAAAACTTAGAATTTAAGAAACGCACAGTGTAGTACATAGTATATGAGTGAGTTGCACTGAAAAATTTAGAATATAAGAAACGCACATTGTAGTACATAGTATATGAGTGAGTTGCACTGAAAAACTTAGAATATAAGAAACGCACAGTGTAGTACATAGTATATGAGTGAGTTGCACTGAAAAACTTAGAATTTACTGAAAAACCTGCATTACACGAAATGCACAGTGTAGTACATAGTATATGAGTGAGTTGCACTGAAAAACTTAGAATATAAGAAACGCACAGTGTAGTACATAGTATATGAGTGAGTTGCACTGAAAAACTTAGAATATAAGAAACGCACAGTGTAGTAATAGTATATGAGTGAGTTGCACTGAAAAACTTAGAATATAAGAAACGCACAGTGTAGTACATAGTATATGAGTGAGTTGCACTGAAAAACTTAGAATATAAGAAACGCACAGTGTAGTACATAGTATATGAGTGAGTTGCACTGAAAAACATAGAATATAAGAAACGCACAGTGTAGTACATAGTATATGAGTGAGTTGCACTGAAAAACTTAGAATATAAGAAACGCACAGTGTAGTACATAGTATATGAGTGAGTTGCACTGAAAAACTTAGAATTTAAGAAACGCACAGTGTAGTACATAGTATATGAGTGAGTTGCTCTGAAAAACTTAGAATTTAAGAAACGCACAGTGTCGTACATAGTATATGAGTGAGTTGCACTGAAAAACTTAGAATATAAGAAACGCACAGTATAGTACATAGTATATGAATGAGTTGCACTGAAAAACTTAGAATTTACTGAAAAACCCGCATTACACGAATTGCACAGTGTAGTACATAGTATATGAGTGAGTTGCACTGAAAAACTTAGAATATAAGAAACGCACAGTGTAGTACATAGTATATGAGTGAGTTGCACTGAAAAACTTAGAATATAAGAAACGCACAGTGTAGTACATAGTATATGAGTGAGTTGCACTGAAAAACTTAGAATATAAGAAACGCACATTGTAGTACATAGTATATGAGTGAGTTGCACTGAAAAACTTAGAATTTAAGAAACGCACAGTGTAGTACATAGTATATGAGTGAGTTGCACTGAAAAACTTAGAATATAAGAAACGACAGTGTAGTACATAGTATATGAGTGAGTTGCACTGAAAAACTTAGAATATAAGAAACGCACAGTGTAGTACATAGTATATGAGTGAGTTGCACTGAAAAACGTAGAATATAAGAAACGCACAGTGTAGTACATAGTATATGAGTGAGTTGCACTGAAAAACTTAGAATTTACTGAAAAACCCGCATTACACGAAATGCACAGTGTAGTACATAGTATATGAGTGAGTTGCACTGAAAAACTTAGAATATAAGAAACGCACAGTGTAGTACATAGTATATGAGTGAGTTGCACTGAAAAACTTAGAATATAAGAAACGCACAGTGTAGTACATAGTATATGAGTGAGTTGCACTGAAAAACTTAGAATATAAGAAATGCACAGTGTAGTACATAGTATATGAGTGTGTTGCACAGAAAAACTTAGAATATAAGAAACGCACAGTGTAGTACATAGTATATGAGTGAGTTGCACTGAAAAACTTAGAATATAAGAAACGCACATTGTAGTACATAGTATATGAGTGAGTTGCACTGAAAAACTTAGAATATAAGAAACGCACAGTGTAGTACATAGTATATGAGTGAGTTGCACTGAAAAACTTAGAATATAAGAAACGCACAGTGTAGTACATAGTATATGAGTGAGTTGTACTGAAAATCTTATAATATAAGAAACGCACAGTGTAGTACATAGTATATGAGTGTGTTGCACAGAAAAACTTAGAATATAAGAAACGCACAGTGTAGTACATAGTATATGAGTGAGTTGCACTGAAAAACTTAGAATATAAGAAACGCACATTGTAGTACATAGTATATGAGTGAGTTGCACTGAAAAACTTAGAATATAAGAAACGCACAGTGTAGTACATAGTATATGAGTGAGTTGCACTGAAAAACTTAGAATATAAGAAACGCACAGTGTAGTACATAGTATATGAGTGAGTTGCACTGAAAAACTTAGAATATAAGTAACGCACAGTGTAATACATAGTATATGAGTGAGTTGCACTGAAAAACTTAGAATATAAGAAACGCACAGTGTAGTACATAGTATATGAGTGTGTTGCACAGAAAAACTTAGAATATAAGAAACGCACATTGTAGTACATAGTATATTAGTGAGTTGCACTGAAAAACTTAGAATATAAGAAACGCACAGTGTAGTACATAGTATATGAGTGAGTTGCACTGAAAAACTTAGAATATAAGAAACGCACAGTGTAGTACATAGTATATGAGTGAGTTGCACTGAAAAACTTAGAATATAAGAAACGCACAGTGTAGTACATAGTATATGAGTGAGTTGCACTGAAAAACTTAGAATATAAGAAACGCACAGTGTAGTACATAGTATATGAGTGAGTTGCACTGAAAAACATAGAATATAAGAAACGCACAGTGTAGTACATAGTATATGAGTGAGTTGCACTGAAAAACTTAGAATATAAGAAACGCACAGTGTAGTACATAGTATATGAGTGAGTTGCACTGAAAAACTTAGAATTTAAGAAACACACAGTGTAGTACATAGTATATGAGTGAGTTGCTCTGAAAAACTTAGAATTTAAGAAACGCACAGTGTAGTACATAGTATATGAGTGAGTTGCACTGAAAAACTTAGAATATAAGAAACGCACAGTATAGTACATAGTATATGAATGAGTTGCACTGAAAAACTTAGAATTTACTGAAAAACCCGCATTACACGAAATGCACAGTGTAGTACATAGTATATGAGTGAGTTGCACTGAAAAACTTAGAATATAAGAAATGCACAGTGTAGTACATAGTATATGAGTGAGTTGCACTGAAAAACTTAGAATATAAGAAACGCACAGTGTAGTACATAGTATATGAGTGAGTTGCACTGAAAAACTTAGAATATAAGAAATGCACAGTGTAGTACATAGTATATGAGTGTGTTGCACAGAAAAACTTAGAATATAAGAAACGCACAGTGTAGTACATAGTATATGAGTGAGTTGCACTGAAAAACTTAGAATATAAGAAACGCACATTGTAGTACATAGTATATGAGTGAGTTGCACTGAAAAACTTAGAATATAAGAAACGCACAGTGTAGTACATAGTATATGAGTGAGTTGCACTGAAAAACTTAGAATATAAGAAACGCACAGTGTAGTACATAGTATATGAGTGAGTTGCACTGAAAAACGTAGAATATAAGAAACGCACAGTGTAGTACATAGTATATGAGTGAGTTGCACTGAAAAACTTAGAATTTACTGAAAAACCCGCATTACACGAAATGCACAGTGTAGTACATAGTATATGAGTGAGTTGCACTGAAAAACTTAGAATATAAGAAACGCACAGTGTAGTACATAGTATATGAGTGAGTTGCACTGAAAAACTTAGAATATAAGAAACGCACAGTGTAGTACATAGTATATGAGTGAGTTGCACTGAAAAACTTAGAATATAAGAAATGCACAGTGTAGTACATAGTATATGAGTGTGTTGCACAGAAAAACTTAGAATATAAGAAACGCACAGTGTAGTACATAGTATATGAGTGAGTTGCACTGAAAAACATAGAATATAAGAAACGCACATTGTAGTACATAGTATATGAGTGAGTTGCACTGAAAAACTTAGAATATAAGAAACGCACAGTGTAGTACATAGTATATGAGTGAGTTGCACTGAAAAACTTAGAATATAAGAAACGCACAGTGTAGTACATAGTATATGAGTGAGTTGTACTGAAAATCTTATAATATAAGAAACGCACAGTGTAGTACATAGTATATGAGTGTGTTGCACAGAAAAACTTAGAATATAAGAAACGCACAGTGTAGTACATAGTATATGAGTGAGTTGCACTGAAAAACTTAGAATATAAGAAACGCACATTGTAGTACATAGTATATGAGTGAGTTGCACTGAAAAACTTAGAATATAAGAAACGCACAGTGTAGTACATAGTATATGAGTGAGTTGCACTGAAAAACTTAGAATATAAGAAACGCACAGTGTAGTACATAGTATATGAGTGAGTTGCACTGAAAAACTTAGAATATAAGTAACGCACAGTGTAATACATAGTATATGAGTGAGTTGCACTGAAAAACTTAGAATATAAGAAACGCACAGTGTAGTACATAGTATATGAGTGTGTTGCACAGAAAAACTTAGAATATAAGAAACGCACATTGTAGTACATAGTATATGAGTGAGTTGCACTGAAAAACTTAGAATATAAGAAACGCACAGTGTAGTACATAGTATATGAGTGAGTTGCACTGAAAAACTTAGAATATAAGAAACGCACAGTGTAGTTCATAGTATATGAGTGAGTTGCACTGAAAAACTTAGAATATAAGAAACGCACAGTGTAGTACATAGTATATGAGTGAGTTGCACTGAAAAACTTAGAATATAAGAAACGCACAGTGTAGTACATAGTATATGAGTGAGTTGCACTGAAAAACATAGAATATAAGAAACGCACAGTGTAGTACATAGTATATGAGTGAGTTGCACTGAAAAACTTAGAATATAAGAAACGCACAGTGTAGTACATAGTATATGAGTGAGTTGCACTGAAAAACTTAGAATTTAAGAAACGCACAGTGTAGTACATAGTATATGAGTGAGTTGCTCTGAAAAACTTAGAATTTAAGAAACGCACAGTGTAGTACATAGTATATGAGTGAGTTGCACTGAAAAACTTAGAATATAAGAAACGCACAGTATAGTACATAGTATATGAATGAGTTGCACTGAAAAACTTAGAATTTACTGAAAAACCCGCATTACACGAAATGCACAGTGTAGTACATAGTATATGAGTGAGTTGCACTGAAAAACTTAGAATATAAGAAATGCACAGTGTAGTACATAGTATATGAGTGAGTTGCACTGAAAAACTTAGAATATAAGAAACGCACAGTGTAGTACATAGTATATGAGTGAGTTGCACTGAAAAACTTAGAATATAAGAAACGCACAGTGTAGTACATAGTATATGAGTGAGTTGCACTGAAAAACTTAGAATATAAGAAACGCACAGTGTAGTACATAGTATATGAGTGAGTTGCACTGAAAAACTTAGAATTTAAGAAACGCACAGTGTAGTACATAGTATATGAGTGAGTTGCACTGAAAAACTTAGAATTTAAGAAACGCACAGTGTAGTACATAGTATATGAGTGAGTTGCACTGAAAAATTTAGAATATAAGAAACGCACATTGTAGTACATAGTATATGAGTGAGTTGCACTGAAAAACTTAGAATATAAGAAACGCACAGTGTAGTACATAGTATATGAGTGAGTTGCACTGAAAAACTTAGAATTTACTGAAAAACCTGCATTACACGAAATGCACAGTGTAGTACATAGTATATGAGTGAGTTGCACTGAAAAACTTAGAATGTAAGAAACGCACAGTGTAGTACATAGTATATGAGTGAGTTGCACTGAAAAACTTAGAATATAAGAAACGCACAGTGTAGTACATAGTATATGAGTGAGTTGCACTGAAAAACTTAGAATATAAGAAACGCACAGTGTAGTACATAGTATATGAGTGAGTTGCACAGAAAAACTTAGAATATAAGAAACGCACAGTGTAGTACATAGTATATGAGTGAGTTGCACTGAAAAACTTAGAATATAAGAAACGCACAGTGTAGTCATAGTATATGAGTGAGTTGCACTGAAAAACTTAGAATATAAGAAACGCACAGTATAGTACATAGTATATGAATGAGTTGCACTGAAAAACTGAGAATATAAGAAACGCACAGTGTAGTACATAGTATATGAGTGAGTTGCACTGAAAAACTTAGAATATAAGAAACGCACAGTGTAGTACATAGTATATGAGTGAGTTGCACTGAAAAACTTAGAATTTAAGAAACGCACAGTGTAGTACATAGTATATGAGTGAGTTGCACTGAAAAACTTAGAATTTAAGAAACGCACAGTGTAGTACATAGTATATGAGTGAGTTGCACTGAAAAATTTAGAATATAAGAAACGCACATTGTAGTACATAGTATATGAGTGAGTTGCACTGAAAAACTTAGAATATAAGAAACGCACAGTGTAGTACATAGTATATGAGTGAGTTGCACTGAAAAACTTAGAATTTACTGAAAAACCTGCATTACACGAAATGCACAGTGTAGTACATAGTATATGAGTGAGTTGCACTGAAAAACTTAGAATATAAGAAACGCACAGTGTAGTACATAGTATATGAGTGAGTTGCACTGAAAAACTTAGAATATAAGAAACGCACAGTGTAGTACATAGTATATGAGTGAGTTGCACTGAAAAACTTAGAATATAAGAAACGCACAGTGTAGTACATAGTATATGAGTGAGTTGCACTGAAAAACTTAGAATATAAGAAACGCACAGTGTAGTACATAGTATATGAGTGAGTTGCACTGAAAAACTTAGAATATAAGAAACGCACAGTGTAGTACATAGTATATGAGTGAGTTGCACTGAAAAACTTAGAATTTAAGAAACGCACAGTGTAGTACATAGTATATGAGTGAGTTGCACTGAAAAACTTAGAATTTAAGAAACGCACAGTGTAGTACATTGTATATGAGTGAGTTGCACTGAAAAACTTAGAATATAAGAAACGCACAGTATAGTACATAGTATATGAATGAGTTGCACTGAAAAACTTAGAATTTACTGAAAAACCCGCATTACACGAAATGCACAGTGTAGTACATAGTATATGAGTGAGTTGCACTGAAAAACTTAGAATATAAGAAACGCACATTGTAGTACATAGTATATGAGTGAGTTGCACTGAAAAACTTAGAATTTAAGAAACGCACAGTGTAGTACATAGTATATGATTGAGTTGCACTGAAAAACTTAGAATTTACTGAAAAACCCGCATTACACGAAATGCACAGTGTAGTACATAGTATATGAGTGAGTTGCACTGAAAAACTTAGAATATAAGAAACGCACAGTGTAGTACATAGTTTATGAGTGAGTTGCACTGAAAAACTTAGAATATAAGAAACGCACATTGTAGTACATAGTATATGAGTGAGTTGCACTGAAAAACTTAGAATATAAGAAACGCACAGTGTAGTACATAGTATATGAGTGAGTTGCTCTGAAAAACTTAGAATATAAGAAACGCACAGTGTAGTACATAGTATATGAGTGAGTTGCACTGAAAAACTTAGAATATAAGAAACGCACAGTGTAGTACATAGTATATGAGTGAGTTGCACTGAAAAACTTAGAATTTACTGAAAAACCTGCATTACACGAAATGCACAGTGTAGTACATAGTATATGAGTGAGTTGCACTGAAAAACTTAGAATATAAGAAACGCACAGTGTAGTACATAGTATATGAGTGAGTTGCACTGAAAAACTTAGAATATAAGAAACGCACAGTGTAGTACATAGTATATGAGTGAGTTGCACTGAAAAACTTAGAATATAAGAAACGCACAGTGTAGTACATAGTATATGAGTGAGTTGCACAGAAAAACTTAGAATATAAGAAACGCACAGTGTAGTACATAGTATATGAGTGAGTTGCACTGAAAAACTTAGAATATAAGAAACGCACAGTGTAGTACATAGTATATGAGTGAGTTGCACTGAAAAACTTAGAATATAAGAAACGCACAGTATAGTACATAGTATATGAATGAGTTGCACTGAAAAACTGAGAATATAAGAAACGCACAGTGTAGTACATAGTATATGAGTGAGTTGCACTGAAAAACTTAGAATATAAGAAACGCACAGTGTAGTACATAGTATATGAGTGAGTTGCACTGAAAAACTTAGAATTTAAGAAACACACAGTGTAGTACAGAGTATATGAGTGAGTTGCACTGAAAAAATTAGAATATAAGAAACGCACAGTGTAGTACATAGTATATGAGTGAGTTGCACTGAAAAACTTAGAATATAAGAAACGCACAGTGTAGTACATAGTATATGAGTGAGTTGCACTGAAAAACTTAGAATATAAGAAACGCACAGTGTAGTAAATAGTATATGAGTGAGTTGCACAGAAAAACTTAGAATATAAGAAACGCACAGTGTAGTACATAGTATATGAGTGAGTTGCACTGAAAAACTTAGAATATAAGAAACGCACAGTGTAGTACATAGTATATGAGTGAGTTGCACTGAAAAACTTAGAATATAAGAAACGCACAGTGTAGTACATAGTATATGAGTGAGTTGCACTGAAAAACTTAGAATATAAGAAACGCACAGTGTAGTACATAGTATATGAGTGAGTTGCACTGAAAAACTTAGAATATAAGAAACGCACAGTGTAGTACATAGTATATGAATGAGTTGCACTGAAAAACTTAGAATATAAGAAACGCACAGTGTAGTACATAGTATATGAGTGAGTTGCACTGAAAAACTTAGAATATAAGAAACGCACAGTATAGTACATAGTATATGAATGAGTTGCACTGAAAAACTGAGAATATAAGAAACGCACAGTGTAGTACATAGTATATGAGTGAGTTGCACTGAAAAACTTAGAATATAAGAAACGCACAGTGTAGTACATAGTATATGAGTGAGTTGCACTGAAAAACTTAGAATTTAAGAAACATACAGTGTAGTACAGAGTATATGAGTGAGTTGCACTGAAAAACTTAGAATTTAAGAAACGCACAGTGTAGTACATAGTATATGAGTGAGTTGCACTGAAAAATTTAGAATATAAGAAACGCACATTATAGTACATAGTATATGAGTGAGTTGCACTGAAAAACTTAGAATATAAGAAACGCACAGTGTAGTACATAGTATATGAGTGAGTTGCACTGAAAAACTTAGAATTTACTGAAAAACCTGCATTACACGAAATGCACAGTGTAGTACATAGTATATGAGTGAGTTGCACTGAAAAACTTAGAATATAAGAAACGCACAGTGTAGTACATAGTATATGAGTGAGTTGCACTGAAAAACTTAGAATATAAGAAACGCACAGTGTAGTACATAGTATATGAGTGAGTTGCACTGAAAAACTTAGAATATAAGAAACGCACAGTGTAGTACATAGTATATGAGTGAGTTGCACTGAAAAACTTAGAATATAAGAAACGCACAGTGTAGTACATAGTATATGAGTGAGTTGCACTGAAAAACATAGAATATAAGAAACGCACAGTGTAGTACATAGTATATGAGTGAGTTGCACTGAAAAACTTAGAATATAAGAAACGCACAGTGTAGTACATAGTATATGAGTGAGTTGCACTGAAAAACTTAGAATTTAAGAAACGCACAGTGTAGTACATAGTATATGAGTGAGTTGCTCTGAAAAACTTAGAATTTAAGAAACGCACAGTGTAGTACATAGTATATGAGTGAGTTGCACTGAAAAACTTAGAATATAAGAAACGCACAGTATAGTACATAGTATATGAATGAGTTGCACTGAAAAACTTAGAATTTACTGAAAAACCCGCATTACACGAAATGCACAGTGTAGTACATAGTATATGAGTGAGTTGCACTGAAAAACTTAGAATATAAGAAACGCACAGTGTAGTACATAGTATATGAGTGAGTTGCACTGAAAAACTTAGAATATAAGAAACGCACATTGTAGTACATAGTATATGAGTGAGTTGCACTGAAAAACTTAGAATATAAGAAACGCACAGTGTAGTACATAGTATATGAGTGAGTTGCACTGAAAAACTTAGAATATAAGAAACGCACATTGTAGTACATAGTATATGAGTGAGTTGCACTGAAAAACTTAGAATTTAAGAAACGCACAGTGTAGTACATAGTATATGAGTGAGTTGCACTGAAAAACTTAGAATATAAGAAACGCACAGTGTAGTACATAGTATATGAGTGAGTTGCACTGAAAGACTTAGAATATAAGAAACGCACAGTGTAGTACATAGTATATGAGTGAGTTGCACTGAAAAACGTAGAATATAAGAAACGCACAGTGTAGTACATAGTATATGAGTGAGTTGCACTGAAAAACTTAGAATTTACTGAAAATTCGCATTACACGAAATGCACAGTGTAGTACATAGTATATGAGAGAGTTGCACTGAAAAACTTAGAATATAAGAAACGCACAGTGTAGTACATAGTATATGAGTGAGTTGCACTGAAAAACTTAGAATATAAGAAACGCACAGTGTAGTACATAGTATATGAGTGAGTTGCACTGAAAAACTTAGAATTTACTGAAAAACCCGCATTACACGAAATGCACAGTGTAGTACATAGTATATGAGTGAGTTGCACTGAAAAACTTAGAATATAAGAAACGCACAGTGTAGTACATAGTATATGAGTGAGTTGCACTGAAAAACTTAGAATATAAGAAACGCACAGTGTAGTACATAGTATATGAGTGAGTTGCACTGAAAAACTTAGAATATAAGAAATGCACAGTGTAGTACATAGTATATGAGTGTGTTGCACAGAAAAACTTAGAATATAAGAAACGCACAGTGTAGTACATAGTATATGAGTGAGTTGCACTGAAAAACTTAGAATATAAGAAACGCACATTGTAGTACATAGTATATGAGTGAGTTGCACTGAAAAACTTAGAATATAAGAAACGCACAGTGTAGTACATAGTATATGAGTGAGTTGCACTGAAAAACTTAGAATATAAGAAACGCACAGTGTAGTACATAGTATATGAGTGAGTTGCACTGAAAAACTTAGAATATAAGAAACGCACAGTGTAGTACATAGTATATGAGTGAGTTGCACTGAAAAACATAGAATATAAGAAACGCACAGTGTAGTACATAGTATATGAGTGAGTTGCACTGAAAAACTTAGAATATAAGAAACGCACATTGTAGTACATAGTATATGAGTGAGTTGCACTGAAAAACTTAGAATTTAAGAAACGCACAGTGTAGTACATAGTATATGAGTGAGTTGCTCTGAAAAACTTAGAATTTAAGAAACGCACAGTGTAGTACATAGTATATGAGTGAGTTGCACTGAAAAACTTATAATATAAGAAACGCACAGTATAGTACATAGTATATGAATGAGTTGCACTGAAAAACTTAGAATTTACTGAAAAACCCGCATTACACGAAATGCACAGTGTAGTACATAGTATATGAGTGAGTTGCACTGAAAAACTTAGAATATAAGAAACGCACAGTGTAGTACATAGTATATGAGTGAGTTGCACTGAAAAACTTAGAATATAAGAAACGCACAGTGTAGTACATAGTATATGAGTGAGTTGCACTGAAAAACTTAGAATATAAGAAACGCACAGTGTAGTACATAGTATATGAGTGAGTTGCACTGAAAAACTTAGAATATAAGAAACGCACATTGTAGTACATAGTATATGAGTGAGTTGCACTGAAAAACTTAGAATTTAAGAAACGCACAGTGTAGTACATAGTATATGAGTGAGTTGCACTGAAAAACTTAGAATATAAGAAACGCACAGTGTAGTACATAGTATATGAGTGAGTTGCACTGAAAGACTTAGAATATAAGAAACGCACAGTGTATTACATAGTATATGAGTGAGTTGCACTGAAAAACGTAGAATATAAGAAACGCACAGTGTAGTACATAGTATATGAGTGAGTTGCACTGAAAAACTTAGAATTTACTGAAAATTCGCATTACACGAAATGCACAGTGTAGTACATAGTATATGAGAGAGTTGCACTGAAAAACTTAGAATATAAGAAACGCACAGTGTAGTACATAGTATATGAGTGAGTTGCACTGAAAAACTTAGAATATAAGAAACGCACAGTGTAGTACATAGTATATGAGTGAGTTGCACTGAAAAACTTAGAATTTACTGAAAAACCCGCATTACACGAAATGCACAGTGTAGTACATAGTATATGAGTGAGTTGCACTGAAAAACTTAGAATATAAGAAACGCACAGTGTAGTACATAGTATATGAGTGAGTTGCACTGAAAAACTTAGAATATAAGAAACGCACTGTGTAGTACATAGTATATGAGTGAGTTGCACTGAAAAACTTAGAATATAAGAAATGCACAGTGTAGTACATAGTATATGAGTGTGTTGCACAGAAAAACTTAGAATATAAGAAACGCACAGTGTAGTACATAGTATATGAGTGAGTTGCACTGAAAAACTTAGAATATAAGAAACGCACATTGTAGTACATAGTATATGAGTGAGTTGCACTGAAAAACTTAGAATATAAGAAACGCACAGTGTAGTACATAGTATATGAGTGAGTTGCACTGAAAAACTTAGAATATAAGAAACGCACAGTGTAGTACATAGTATGAGTGAGTTGTACTGAAAATCTTATAATATAAGAAACGCACAGTGTAGTACATAGTATATGAGTGTGTTGCACAGAAAAACTTAGAATATAAGAAACGCACAGTGTAGTACATAGTATATGAGTGAGTTGCACTGAAAAACTTAGAATATAAGAAACGCACATTGTAGTACATAGTATATGAGTGAGTTGCACTGAAAAACTTAGAATATAAGAAACGCACAGTGTAGTACATAGTATATGAGTGAGTTGCACTGAAAAACTTAGAATATAAGAAACGCACAGTGTAGTACATAGTATATGAGTGAGTTGCACTGAAAAACTTAGAATATAAGTAACGCACAGTGTAATACATAGTATATGAGTGAGTTGCACTGAAAAACTTAGAATATAAGAAACGCACAGTGTAGTACATAGTATATGAGTGTGTTGCACAGAAAAACTTAGAATATAAGAAACGCACAGTGTAGTACATAGTATATGAGTGAGTTGCACTGAAAAACTTAGAATATAAGAAACGCACAGTGTAGTACATAGTATATGAGTGAGTTGCACTGAAAAACTTAGAATATAAGAAACGCACAGTGTAGTACATAGTATATGAGTGAGTTGCACTGAAAAACTTAGAATTTAAGAAACGCACAGTGTAGTACATAGTATATGAGTGAGTTGCACTGAAAAACTTAGAATTTAAGAAACGCACAGTGTAGTACATAGTATATGAGTGAGTTGCACTGAAAAATTTAGAATATAAGAAACGCACATTGTAGTACATAGTATATGAGTGAGTTGCACTGAAAAACTTAGAATATAAGAAACGCACAGTGTAGTACATAGTATATGAGTGAGTTGCACTGAAAAACTTAGAATTTACTGAAAAACCTGCATTACACGAAATGCACAGTGTAGTACATAGTATATGAGTGAGTTGCACTGAAAAACTTAGAATGTAAGAAACGCACAGTGTAGTACATAGTATATGAGTGAGTTGCACTGAAAAACTTAGAATATAAGAAACGCACAGTGTAGTACATAGTATATGAGTGAGTTGCACAGAAAAACTTAGAATATAAGAAACGCACAGTGTAGTACATAGTATATGAGTGAGTTGCACTGAAAAACTTAGAATATAAGAAACGCACAGTGTAGTCATAGTATATGAGTGAGTTGCACTGAAAAACTTAGAATATAAGAAACGCACAGTATAGTACATAGTATATGAATGAGTTGCACTGAAAAACTGAGAATATAAGAAACGCACAGTGTAGTACATAGTATATGAGTGAGTTGCACTGAAAAACTTAGAATATAAGAAACGCACAGTGTAGTACATAGTATATGAGTGAGTTGCACTGAAAAACTTAGAATTTAAGAAACGCACAGTGTAGTACATAGTATATGAGTGAGTTGCACTGAAAAACTTAGATTTTAAGAAACGCACAGTGTAGTACATAGTATATGAGTGAGTTGCACTGAAAAATTTAGAATATAAGAAACGCACATTGTAGTACATAGTATATGAGTGAGTTGCACTGAAAAACTTAGAATATAAGAAACGCACAGTGTAGTACATAGTATATGAGTGAGTTGCACTGAAAAACTTAGAATTTACTGAAAAACCTGCATTACACGAAATGCACAGTGTAGTACATAGTATATGAGTGAGTTGCACTGAAAAACTTAGAATATAAGAAACGCACAGTGTAGTACATAGTATATGAGTGAGTTGCACTGAAAAACTTAGAATATAAGAAACGCACAGTGTAGTACATAGTATATGAGTGAGTTGCACTGAAAAACTTAGAATATAAGAAACGCACAGTGTAGTACATAGTATATGAGTGAGTTGCACTGAAAAACTTAGAATATAAGAAACGCACAGTGTAGTACATAGTATATGAGTGAGTTGCACTGAAAAACTTAGAATATAAGAAACGCACAGTGTAGTACATAGTATATGAGTGAGTTGCACTGAAAAACTTAGAATTTAAGAAACGCACAGTGTAGTACATAGTATATGAGTGAGTTGCACTGAAAAACTTAGAATTTAAGAAACGCACAGTGTAGTACATTGTATATGAGTGAGTTGCACTGAAAAACTTAGAATATAAGAAACGCACAGTATAGTACATAGTATATGAATGAGTTGCACTGAAAAACTTAGAATTTACTGAAAAACCCGCATTACACGAAATGCACAGTGTAGTACATAGTATATGAGTGAGTTGCACTGAAAAACTTAGAATATAAGAAACGCACATTGTAGTACATAGTATATGAGTGAGTTGCACTGAAAAACTTAGAATTTAAGAAACGCACAGTGTAGTACATAGTATATGAGTGAGTTGCACTGAAAAACGTAGAATATAAGAAACGCACAGTGTAGTACATAGTATATGAGTGTGTTGCACAGAAAAACTTAGAATATAAGAAACGCACAGTGTAGTACATAGTATATGAGTGAGTTGCACTGAAAAACTTAGAATATAAGAAACGCACAGTGTAGTACATAGTATATGAGTGAGTTGCACTGAAAAACTTAGAATATAAGAAACGCACAGTATAGTACATAGTATATGAATGACTTGCACTGAAAAACTGAGAATATAAGAAACGCACAGTGTAGTACATAGTATATGAGTGAGTTGCACTGAAAAACTTAGAATATAAGAAACGCACAGTGTAGTACATAGTATATGATTGAGTTGCACTGAAAAACTTAGAATTTACTGAAAAACCCGCATTACACGAAATGCACAGTGTAGTACATAGTATATGAGTGAGTTGCACTGAAAAACTTAGAATATAAGAAACGCACAGTGTAGTACATAGTATATGAGTGAGTTGCACTGAAAAACTTAGAATATAAGAAACGCACAGTGTAGTACATAGTATATGAGTGAGTTGCACTGAAAAACTTAGAATATAAGAAACGCACAGTGTAGTACATAGTATATGAGTGAGTTGCACTGAAAAACTTAGAATTTAAGAAACGCACAGTGTAGTACATAGTATATGAGTGAGTTCCACTGAAAAACTTAGAATATAAGAAACGCACATTGTAGTACATAGTATATGAGTGAGTTGCACTGAAAAACTTAGAATATAAGAAACGCACAGTATAGTACATAGTATATGAATGAGTTGCACTGAAAAACTGAGAATATAAGAAACGCACAGTGTAGTACATAGTATATGAGTGAGTTGCACTGAAAAACTTAGAATATAAGAAACGCACAGTGTAGTACATAGTATATGAGTGAGTTGCACTGAAAAACTTAGAATTTAAGAAACACACAGTGTAGTACAGAGTATATGAGTGAGTTGCACTGAAAAAATTAGAATATAAGAAACGCACAGTGTAGTACATAGTATATGAGTGAGTTGCACTGAAAAACTTAGAATATAAGAAACGCACAGTGTAGTACATAGTATATGAGTGAGTTGCACTGAAAAACTTAGAATATAAGAAACGCACAGTGTAGTAAATAGTATATGAGTGAGTTGCACAGAAAAACTTAGAATATAAGAAACGCACAGTGTAGTACATAGTATATGAGTGAGTTGCACTGAAAAACTTAGAATATAAGAAACGCACAGTGTAGTACATAGTATATGAGTGAGTTGCACTGAAAAACTTAGAATATAAGAAACGCACAGTGTAGTACATAGTATATGAGTGAGTTGCACTGAAAAACTTAGAATATAAGAAACGCACAGTGTAGTACATAGTATATGAGTGAGTTGCACAGAAAAACTTAGAATATAAGAAACGCACAGTGTAGTACATAGTATATGAATGAGTTGCACTGAAAAACTTAGAATATAAGAAACGCACAGTGTAGTACATAGTATATGAGTGAGTTGCACTGAAAAACTTAGAATATAAGAAACGCACAGTATAGTACATAGTATATGAATGAGTTGCACTGAAAAACTGAGAATATAAGAAACGCACAGTGTAGTACATAGTATATGAGTGAGTTGCACTGAAAAACTTAGAATATAAGAAACGCACAGTGTAGTACATAGTATATGAGTGAGTTGCACTGAAAAACTTAGAATTTAAGAAACATACAGTGTAGTACAGAGTATATGAGTGAGTTGCACTGAAAAACTTAGAATTTAAGAAACGCACAGTGTAGTACATAGTATATGAGTGAGTTGCACTGAAAAATTTAGAATATAAGAAACGCACATTATAGTACATAGTATATGAGTGAGTTGCACTGAAAAACTTAGAATATAAGAAACGCACAGTGTAGTACATAGTATATGAGTGAGTTGCACTGAAAAACTTAGAATTTACTGAAAAACCTGCATTACACGAAATGCACAGTGTAGTACATAGTATATGAGTGAGTTGCACTGAAAAACTTAGAATATAAGAAACGCACAGTGTAGTACATAGTATATGAGTGAGTTGCACTGAAAAACTTAGAATATAAGAAACGCACAGTGTAGTACATAGTATATGAGTGAGTTGCACTGAAAAACTTAGAATATAAGAAACGCACAGTGTAGTACATAGTATATGAGTGAGTTGCACTGAAAAACTTAGAATATAAGAAACGCACAGTGTAGTACATAGTATATGAGTGAGTTGCACTGAAAAACTTAGAATATAAGAAACGCACAGTGTAGTACATAGTATATGAGTGAGTTGCACTGAAAAACTTAGAATTTAAGAAACGCACAGTGTAGTACATAGTATATGAGTGAGTTGCACTGAAAAACTTAGAATTTAAGAAACGCACAGTGTAGTACATTGTATATGAGTGAGTTGCACTGAAAAACTTAGAATATAAGAAACGCACAGTATAGTACATAGTATATGAATGAGTTGCACTGAAAAACTTAGAATTTACTGAAAAACCCGCATTACACGAAATGCACAGTGTAGTACATAGTATATGAGTGAGTTGCACTGAAAAACTTAGAATATAAGAAACGCACATTGTAGTACATAGTATATGAGTGAGTTGCACTGAAAAACTTAGAATTTAAGAAACGCACAGTGTAGTACATAGTATATGAGTGAGTTGCACTGAAAAACGTAGAATATAAGAAACGCACAGTGTAGTACATAGTATATGAGTGTGTTGCACAGAAAAACTTAGAATATAAGAAACGCACAGTGTAGTACATAGTATATGAGTGAGTTGCACTGAAAAACTTAGAATATAAGAAACGCACAGTGTAGTACATAGTATATGAGTGAGTTGCACTGAAAAACTTAGAATATAAGAAACGCACAGTATAGTACATAGTATATGAATGACTTGCACTGAAAAACTGAGAATATAAGAAACGCACAGTGTAGTACATAGTATATGAGTGAGTTGCACTGAAAAACTTAGAATATAAGAAACGCACAGTGTAGTACATAGTATATGATTGAGTTGCACTGAAAAACTTAGAATTTACTGAAAAACCCGCATTACACGAAATGCACAGTGTAGTACATAGTATATGAGTGAGTTGCACTGAAAAACTTAGAATATAAGAAACGCACAGTGTAGTACATAGTATATGAGTGAGTTGCACTGAAAAACTTAGAATATAAGAAACGCACAGTGTAGTACATAGTATATGAGTGAGTTGCACTGAAAAACTTAGAATATAAGAAACGCACAGTGTAGTACATAGTATATGAGTGAGTTGCACTGAAAAACTTAGAATTTAAGAAACGCACAGTGTAGTACATAGTATATGAGTGAGTTCCACTGAAAAACTTAGAATATAAGAAACGCACATTGTAGTACATAGTATATGAGTGAGTTGCACTGAAAAACTTAGAATATAAGAAACGCACAGTATAGTACATAGTATATGAATGAGTTGCACTGAAAAACTGAGAATATAAGAAACGCACAGTGTAGTACATAGTATATGAGTGAGTTGCACTGAAAAACTTAGAATATAAGAAACGCACAGTGTAGTACATAGTATATGAGTGAGTTGCACTGAAAAACTTAGAATTTAAGAAACACACAGTGTAGTACAGAGTATATGAGTGAGTTGCACTGAAAAAATTAGAATATAAGAAACGCACAGTGTAGTACATAGTATATGAGTGAGTTGCACTGAAAAACTTAGAATATAAGAAACGCACAGTGTAGTACATAGTATATGAGTGAGTTGCACTGAAAAACTTAGAATATAAGAAACGCACAGTGTAGTAAATAGTATATGAGTGAGTTGCACAGAAAAACTTAGAATATAAGAAACGCACAGTGTAGTACATAGTATATGAGTGAGTTGCACTGAAAAACTTAGAATATAAGAAACGCACAGTGTAGTACATAGTATATGAGTGAGTTGCACTGAAAAACTTAGAATATAAGAAACGCACAGTGTAGTACATAGTATATGAGTGAGTTGCACTGAAAAACTTAGAATATAAGAAACGCACAGTGTAGTACATAGTATATGAGTGAGTTGCACAGAAAAACTTAGAATATAAGAAACGCACAGTGTAGTACATAGTATATGAATGAGTTGCACTGAAAAACTTAGAATATAAGAAACGCACAGTGTAGTACATAGTATATGAGTGAGTTGCACTGAAAAACTTAGAATATAAGAAACGCACAGTATAGTACATAGTATATGAATGAGATGCACTGAAAAACTGAGAATATAAGAAACGCACAGTGTAGTACATAGTATATGAGTGAGTTGCACTGAAAAACTTAGAATATAAGAAACGCACAGTGTAGTACATAGTATATGAGTGAGTTGCACTGAAAAACTTAGAATTTAAGAAACATACAGTGTAGTACAGAGTATATGAGTGAGTTGCACTGAAAAACTTAGAATTTAAGAAACGCACAGTGTAGTACATAGTATATGAGTGAGTTGCACTGAAAAATTTAGAATATAAGAAACGCACATTATAGTACATAGTATATGAGTGAGTTGCACTGAAAAACTTAGAATATAAGAAACGCACAGTGTAGTACATAGTATATGAGTGAGTTGCACTGAAAAACTTAGAATTTACTGAAAAACCTGCATTACACGAAATGCACAGTGTAGTACATAGTATATGAGTGAGTTGCACTGAAAAACTTAGAATATAAGAAACGCACAGTGTAGTACATAGTATATGAGTGAGTTGCACTGAAAAACTTAGAATATAAGAAACGCACAGTGTAGTACATAGTATATGAGTGAGTTGCACTGAAAAACTTAGAATATAAGAAACGCACAGTGTAGTACATAGTATATGAGTGAGTTGCACTGAAAAACTTAGAATATAAGAAACGCACAGTGTAGTACATAGTATATGAGTGAGTTGCACTGAAAAACATAGAATATAAGAAACGCACAGTGTAGTACATAGTATATGAGTGAGTTGCACTGAAAAACTTAGAATATAAGAAACGCACAGTGTAGTACATAGTATATGAGTGAGTTGCACTGAAAAACTTAGAATTTAAGAAACGCACAGTGTAGTACATAGTATATGAGTGAGTTGCTCTGTAAAACTTAGAATTTAAGAAACGCACAGTGTAGTACATAGTATATGAGTGAGTTGCACTGAAAAACTTAGAATATAAGAAACGCACAGTATAGTACATAGTATATGAATGAGTTGCACTGAAAAACTTAGAATTTACTGAAAAACCCGCATTACACGAAATGCACAGTGTAGTACATAGTATATGAGTGAGTTGCACTGAAAAACTTAGAATATAAGAAACGCACAGTGTAGTACATAGTATATGAGTGAGTTGCACTGAAAAACTTAGAATATAAGAAACGCACAGTGTAGTACATAGTATATGAGTGAGTTGCACTGAAAAACTTAGAATATAAGAAACGCACAGTGTAGTACATAGTATATGAGTGAGTTGCACTGAAAAACTTAGAATATAAGAAACGCACATTGTAGTACATAGTATATGAGTGAGTTGCACTGAAAAACTTAGAATTTAAGAAACGCACAGTGTAGTACATAGTATATGAGTGAGTTGCACTGAAAAACTTAGAATATAAGAAACGCACAGTGTAGTACATAGTATATGAGTGAGTTGCACTGAAAGACTTAGAATATAAGAAACGCACAGTGTAGTACATAGTATATGAGTGAGTTGCACTGAAAAACGTAGAATATAAGAAACGCACAGTGTAGTACATAGTATATGAGTGAGTTGCACTGAAAAACTTAGAATTTACTGAAAATTCGCATTACACGAAATGCACAGTGTAGTACATAGTATATGAGAGAGTTGCACTGAAAAACTTAGAATATAAGAAACGCTCAGTGTAGTACATAGTATATGAGTGAGTTGCACTGAAAAACTTAGAATATAAGAAACGCACAGTGTAGTACATAGTATATGAGTGAGTTGCACTGAAAAACTTAGAATTTACTGAAAAACCCGCATTACACGAAATGCACAGTGTAGTACATAGTATATGAGTGAGTTGCACTGAAAAACTTAGAATATAAGAAACGCACAGTGTAGTACATAGTATATGAGTGAGTTGCACTGAAAAACTTAGAATATAAGAAACGCACAGTGTAGTACATAGTATATGAGTGAGTTGCACTGAAAGACTTAGAATATAAGAAACGCACAGTGTAGTACATAGTATATGAGTGAGTTGCACTGAAAAACGTAGAATATAAGAAACGCACAGTGTAGTACATAGTATATGAGTGAGTTGCACTGAAAAACTTAGAATTTACTGAAAATTCGCATTACACGAAATGCACAGTGTAGTACATAGTATATGAGAGAGTTGCACTGAAAAACTTAGAATATAAGAAACGCACAGTGTAGTACATAGTATATGAGTGAGTTGCACTGAAAAACTTAGAATATAAGAAACGCACAGTGTAGTACATAGTATATGAGTGAGTTGCACTGAAAAACTTAGAATTTACTGAAAAACCCGCATTACACGAAATGCACAGTGTAGTACATAGTATATGAGTGAGTTGCACTGAAAAACTTAGAATATAAGAAACGCACAGTGTAGTACATAGTATATGAGTGAGTTGCACTGAAAAACTTAGAATATAAGAAACGCACTGTGTAGTACATAGTATATGAGTGAGTTGCACTGAAAAACTTAGAATATAAGAAATGCACAGTGTAGTACATAGTATATGAGTGTGTTGCACAGAAAAACTTAGAATATAAGAAACGCACAGTGTAGTACATAGTATATGAGTGAGTTGCACTGAAAAACTTAGAATATAAGAAACGCACATTGTAGTACATAGTATATGAGTGAGTTGCACTGAAAAACTTAGAATATAAGAAACGCACAGTGTAGTACATAGTATATGAGTGAGTTGCACTGAAAAACTTAGAATATAAGAAACGCACAGTGTAGTACATAGTATGAGTGAGTTGTACTGAAAATCTTATAATATAAGAAACGCACAGTGTAGTACATAGTATATGAGTGTGTTGCACAGAAAAACTTAGAATATAAGAAACGCACAGTGTAGTACATAGTATATGAGTGAGTTGCACTGAAAAACTTAGAATATAAGAAACGCACATTGTAGTACATAGTATATGAGTGAGTTGCACTGAAAAACTTAGAATATAAGAAACGCACAGTGTAGTACATAGTATATGAGTGAGTTGCACTGAAAAACTTAGAATATAAGAAACGCACAGTGTAGTACATAGTATATGAGTGAGTTGCACTGAAAAACTTAGAATATAAGTAACGCACAGTGTAATACATAGTATATGAGTGAGTTGCACTGAAAAACTTAGAATATAAGAAACGCACAGTGTAGTACATAGTATATGAGTGTGTTGCACAGAAAAACTTAGAATATAAGAAACGCACAGTGTAGTACATAGTATATGAGTGAGTTGCACTGAAAAACTTAGAATATAAGAAACGCACAGTGTAGTACATAGTATATGAGTGAGTTGCACTGAAAAACTTAGAATATAAGAAACGCACAGTGTAGTACATAGTATATGAGTGAGTTGCACTGAAAAACTTAGAATTTAAGAAACGCACAGTGTAGTACATAGTATATGAGTGAGTTGCACTGAAAAACTTAGAATTTAAGAAACGCACAGTGTAGTACATAGTATATGAGTGAGTTGCACTGAAAAATTTAGAATATAAGAAACGCACATTGTAGTACATAGTATATGAGTGAGTTGCACTGAAAAACTTAGAATATAAGAAACGCACAGTGTAGTACATAGTATATGAGTGAGTTGCACTGAAAAACTTAGAATTTACTGAAAAACCTGCATTACACGAAATGCACAGTGTAGTACATAGTATATGAGTGAGTTGCACTGAAAAACTTAGAATGTAAGAAACGCACAGTGTAGTACATAGTATATGAGTGAGTTGCACTGAAAAACTTAGAATATAAGAAACGCACAGTGTAGTACATAGTATATGAGTGAGTTGCACTGAAAAACTTAGAATATAAGAAACGCACAGTGTAGTACATAGTATATGAGTGAGTTGCACAGAAAAACTTAGAATATAAGAAACGCACAGTGTAGTACATAGTATATGAGTGAGTTGCACTGAAAAACTTAGAATATAAGAAACGCACAGTGTAGTCATAGTATATGAGTGAGTTGCACTGAAAAACTTAGAATATAAGAAACGCACAGTATAGTACATAGTATATGAATGAGTTGCACTGAAAAACTGAGAATATAAGAAACGCACAGTGTAGTACATAGTATATGAGTGAGTTGCACTGAAAAACTTAGAATATAAGAAACGCACAGTGTAGTACATAGTATATGAGTGAGTTGCACTGAAAAACTTAGAATTTAAGAAACGCACAGTGTAGTACATAGTATATGAGTGAGTTGCACTGAAAAACTTAGATTTTAAGAAACGCACAGTGTAGTACATAGTATATGAGTGAGTTGCACTGAAAAATTTAGAATATAAGAAACGCACATTGTAGTACATAGTATATGAGTGAGTTGCACTGAAAAACTTAGAATATAAGAAACGCACAGTGTAGTACATAGTATATGAGTGAGTTGCACTGAAAAACTTAGAATTTACTGAAAAACCTGCATTACACGAAATGCACAGTGTAGTACATAGTATATGAGTGAGTTGCACTGAAAAACTTAGAATATAAGAAACGCACAGTGTAGTACATAGTATATGAGTGAGTTGCACTGAAAAACTTAGAATATAAGAAACGCACAGTGTAGTACATAGTATATGAGTGAGTTGCACTGAAAAACTTAGAATATAAGAAACGCACAGTGTAGTACATAGTATATGAGTGAGTTGCACTGAAAAACTTAGAATATAAGAAACGCACAGTGTAGTACATAGTATATGAGTGAGTTGCACTGAAAAACTTAGAATATAAGAAACGCACAGTGTAGTACATAGTATATGAGTGAGTTGCACTGAAAAACTTAGAATTTAAGAAACGCACAGTGTAGTACATAGTATATGAGTGAGTTGCACTGAAAAACTTAGAATTTAAGAAACGCACAGTGTAGTACATTGTATATGAGTGAGTTGCACTGAAAAACTTAGAATATAAGAAACGCACAGTATAGTACATAGTATATGAATGAGTTGCACTGAAAAACTTAGAATTTACTGAAAAACCCGCATTACACGAAATGCACAGTGTAGTACATAGTATATGAGTGAGTTGCACTGAAAAACTTAGAATATAAGAAACGCACATTGTAGTACATAGTATATGAGTGAGTTGCACTGAAAAACTTAGAATTTAAGAAACGCACAGTGTAGTACATAGTATATGAGTGAGTTGCACTGAAAAACTTAGAATATAAGAAACGCACAGTGTAGTACATAGTATATGAGTGTGTTGCACAGAAAAACTTAGAATATAAGAAACGCACAGTGTAGTACATAGTATATGAGTGAGTTGCCCTGAAAAACTTAGAATATAAGAAACGCACAGTGTAGTACATAGTATATGAGTGAGTTGCACTGAAAAACTTAGAATATAAGAAACGCACAGTGTAGTACATAGTATATGAGTGAGTTGCACTGAAAAACTTAGAATTTACTGAAAAACCTGCATTACACGAAATGCACAGTGTAGTACATAGTATATGAGTGAGTTGCACTGAAAAACTTAGAATATAAGAAACGCACAGTGTAGTACATAGTATATGAGTGAGTTGCACTGAAAAACTTAGAATATAAGAAACGCACAGTGTAGTACATAGTATATGAGTGAGTTGCACTGAAAAACTTAGAATATAAGAAACGCACAGTGTAGTACATAGTATATGAGTGAGTTGCACAGAAAAACTTAGAATATAAGAAACGCACAGTGTAGTACATAGTATATGAGTGAGTTGCACTGAAAAACTTAGAATATAAGAAACGCACAGTGTAGTACATAGTATATGAGTGAGTTGCACTGAAAAACTTAGAATATAAGAAACGCACAGTATAGTACATAGTATATGAATGAGTTGCACTGAAAAACTGAGAATATAAGAAACGCACAGTGTAGTACATAGTATATGAGTGAGTTGCACTGAAAAACTTAGAATATAAGAAACGCACAGTGTAGTACATAGTATATGAGTGAGTTGCACTGAAAAACTTAGAATTTAAGAAACACACAGTGTAGTACAGAGTATATGAGTGAGTTGCACTGAAAAACTTAGAATTTAAGAAACGCACAGTGTAGTACATAGTATATGAGTGAGTTGCACTGAAAAATTTAGAATATAAGAAACGCACATTGTAGTACATAGTATATGAGTGAGTTGCACTGAAAAACTTAGAATATAAGAAACGCACAGTGTAGTACATAGTATATGAGTGAGTTGCACTGAAAAACTTAGAATTTACTGAAAAACCTGCATTACACGAAATGCACAGTGTAGTACATAGTATATGAGTGAGTTGCACTGAAAAACTTAGAATATAAGAAACGCACAGTGTAGTACATAGTATATGAGTGAGTTGCACTGAAAAACATAGAATATAAGAAACGCACAGTGTAGTACATAGTATATGAGTGAGTTGCACTGAAAAACTTAGAATATAAGAAACGCACAGTGTAGTACATAGTATATGAGTGAGTTGCACTGAAAAACTTAGAATTTAAGAAACGCACAGTGTAGTACATAGTATATGAGTGAGTTGCTCTGAAAAACATAGAATTTAAGAAACGCAGAGTGTAGTACATAGTATATGAGTGAGTTGCACTGAAAAACTTAGAATATAAGAAACGCACAGTATAGTACATAGTATATGAATGAGTTGCACTGAAAAACTTAGAATTTACTAAAAAACCCGCATTACACGAACTGCACAGTGTAGTACATAGTATATGAGTGAGTTGCACTGAAAAACTTAGAATATAAGAAACGCACAGTGTAGTACATAGTATATGAGTGAGTTGCACTGAAAAACTTAGAATATAAGAAACGCACAGTGTAGTACATAGTATATGAGTGAGTTGCACTGAAAAACTTACAATATAAGAAACGCACATTGTAGTACATAGTATATGAGTGAGTTGCACTGAAAAACTTAGAATTTAAGAAACGCACAGTGTAGTACATAGTATATGAGTGAGTTGCACTGAAAAACTTAGAATATAAGAAACGCACAGTGTAGTACATAGTATATGAGTGAGTTGCACTGAAAAACTTAGAATTTAAGAAACACACAGTGTAGTACAGAGTATATGAGTGAGTTGCACTGAAAAACTTAGAATTTAAGAAACGCACAGTGTAGTACATAGTATATGAGTGAGTTGCACTGAAAAATTTAGAATATAAGAAACGCACATTGTAGTACATAGTATATGAGTGAGTTGCACTGAAAAACTTAGAATATAAGAAACGCACAGTGTAGTACATAGTATATGAGTGAGTTGCACTGAAAAACTTAGAATTTACTGAAAAACCTGCATTACACGAAATGCACAGTGTAGTACATAGTATATGAGTGAGTTGCACTGAAAAACTTAGAATATAAGAAACGCACAGTGTAGTACATAGTATATGAGTGAGTTGCACTGAAAAACATAGAATATAAGAAACGCACAGTGTAGTACATAGTATATGAGTGAGTTGCACTGAAAAACTTAGAATATAAGAAACGCACAGTGTAGTACATAGTATATGAGTGAGTTGCACTGAAAAACTTAGAATTTAAGAAACGCACAGTGTAGTACATAGTATATGAGTGAGTTGCTCTGAAAAACATAGAATTTAAGAAACGCAGAGTGTAGTACATAGTATATGAGTGAGTTGCACTGAAAAACTTAGAATATAAGAAACGCACAGTATAGTACATAGTATATGAATGAGTTGCACTGAAAAACTTAGAATTTACTAAAAAACCCGCATTACACGAACTGCACAGTGTAGTACATAGTATATGAGTGAGTTGCACTGAAAAACTTAGAATATAAGAAACGCACAGTGTAGTACATAGTATATGAGTGAGTTGCACTGAAAAACTTAGAATATAAGAAACGCACAGTGTAGTACATAGTATATGAGTGAGTTGCACTGAAAAACTTACAATATAAGAAACGCACATTGTAGTACATAGTATATGAGTGAGTTGCACTGAAAAACTTAGAATTTAAGAAACGCACAGTGTAGTACATAGTATATGAGTGAGTTGCACTGAAAAACTTAGAATATAAGAAACGCACAGTGTAGTATATAGTATATGAGTGAGTTGCACTGAAAAACTTAGAATATAAGAAACGCACAGTGTAGTACATAGTATATGAGTGAGTTGCACTGAAAAACGTAGAATATAAGAAACGCACAGTGTAGTACATAGTATATGAGTGAGTTGCACTGAAAAACTTAGAATTTACTGAAAATTCGCATTACACGAAATGCACAGTGTAGTACATAGTATATGAGAGAGTTGCACTGAAAAACTTAGAATATAAGAAACGCACAGTGTAGTACATAGTATATGAGTGAGTTGCACTGAAAAACTTAGAATATAAGAAACGCACAGTGTAGTACATAGTATATGTGTGAGTTGCACTGAAAAACTTAGAATTTACTGAAAAACCCGCATTACACGAAATGCACAGTGTAGTATATAGTATATGAGTGAGTTGCACTGAAAAACTTAGAATATAAGAAACGCACAGTGTAGTACATAGTATATGAGTGAGTTGCACTGAAAAACTTAGAATATAAGAAACGCACAGTGTAGTACATAGTATATGAGTGAGTTGCACTGAAAAACTTAGAATATAAGAAATGCACAGTGTAGTACATAGTATATGAGTGTGTTGCACAGAAAAACTTAGAATATAAGAAACGCACAGTGTAGTACATAGTATATGAGTGAGTTGCACTGAAAAACTTAGAATATAAGAAACGCACATTGTAGTACATAGTATATGAGTGAGTTGCACTGAAAAACTTAGAATATAAGAAACGCACAGTGTAGTACATAGTATATGAGTGAGTTGCATTGAAAAACTTAGAATATAAGAAACGCACAGTGTAGTACATAGTATATGAGTGAGTTGTACTGAAAATCTTATAATATAAGAAACGCACAGTGTAGTACATAGTATATGAGTGTGTTGCACAGAAAAACTTAGAATATAAGAAACGCACAGTGTAGTACATAGTATATGAGTGAGATGCACTGAAAAACTTAGAATATAAGAAACGCACATTGTAGTACATAGTATATGAGTGAGTTGCACTGAAAAACTTAGAATATAAGAAACGCACAGTGTAGTACATAGTATATGAGTGAGTTGCACTGAAAAACTTAGAATATAAGAAACGCACAGTGTAGTACATAGTATATGAGTGAGTTGCACTGAAAAACTTAGAATATAAGAAACGCACAGTGTAGTACATAGTATATGAGTGAGTTGCACTGAAAAACTTAGAATATAAGAAACGCACAGTGTAGTACATAGTATATGAGTGTGTTGCACAGAAAAACTTAGAATATAAGAAACGCACAGTGTAGTACATAGTATATGAGTGAGTTGCACTGAAAAACTTAGAATATAAGAAACGCACAGTGTAGTACATAGTATATGAGTGAGTTGCACTGAAAAACTTAGAATATAAGAAACGCACAGTGTAGTACATAGTATATGAGTGAGTTGCACTGAAAAACTTAGAATTTAAGAAACGCACAGTGTAGTACATAGTATATGAGTGAGTTGCACTGAAAAACTTAGAATTTAAGAAACGCACAGTGTAGTACATAGTATATAAGTGAGTTGCACTAAAAATTTAGAATATAAGAAACGCACATTGTAGTACATAGTATATGAGTGAGTTGCACTGAAAAACTTAGAATATAAGAAACGCACAGTGTAGTACATAGTATATGAGTGAGTTGCACTGAAAAACTTAGAATTTACTGAAAAACCTGCATTACACGAAATGCACAGTGTAGTACATAGTATATGAGTGAGTTGCACTGAAAAACTTAGAATGTAAGAAACGCACAGTGTAGTACATAGTATATGAGTGAGTTGCACTGAAAAACTTAGAATATAAGAAACGCACAGTGTAGTACATAGTATATGAGTGAGTTGCACTGAAAAACTTAGAATATAAGAAACGCACAGTGTAGTACATAGTATATGAGTGAGTTGCACAGAAAAACTTAGAATATAAGAAACGCACAGTGTAGTACATAGTATATGAGTGAGTTGCACTGAAAAACTTAGAATATAAGAAACGCACAGTGTAGTCATAGTATATGAGTGAGTTGCACTGAAAAACTTAGAATATAAGAAACGCACAGTATAGTACATAGTATATGAATGAGTTGCACTGAAAAACTGAGAATATAAGAAACGCACAGTGTAGTACATAGTATATGAGTGAGTTGCACTGAAAAACTTAGAATTTAAGAAACGCACAGTGTAGTACATAGTATATGAGTGAGTTGCACTGAAAAACTTAGAATTTAAGAAACGCACAGTGTAGTACATAGTATATGAGTGAGTTGCACTGAAAAATTTAGAATATAAGAAACGCACATTGTAGTACATAGTATATGAGTGAGTTGCACTGAAAAACTTAGAATATAAGAAACGCACAGTGTAGTACATAGTATATGAGTGAGTTGCACTGAAAAACTTAGAATTTACTGAAAAACCTGCATTACACGAAATGCACAGTGTAGTACATAGTATATGAGTGAGTTGCACTGAAAAACTTAGAATATAAGAAACGCACAGTGTAGTACATAGTATATGAGTGAGTTGCACTGAAAAACTTAGAATATAAGAAACGCACAGTGTAGTACATAGTATATGAGTGAGTTGCACTGAAAAACTTAGAATATAAGAAACGCACAGTGTAGTACATAGTATATGAGTGAGTTGCATTGAAAAACTTAGAATATAAGAAACGCACAGTGTAGTACATAGTATATGAGTGAGTTGCACTGAAAAACTTAGAATATAAGAAACGCACAGTGTAGTACATAGTATATGAGTGAGTTGCACTGAAAAACTTAGAATTTAAGAAACGCACAGTGTAGTACATAGTATATGAGTGAGTTGCACTGAAAAACTTAGAATTTAAGAAACGCACAGTGTAGTACATAGTATATGAGTGAGTTGCACTGAAAAACTTAGAATATAAGAAACGCACAGTATAGTACATAGTATATGAATGAGTTGCACTGAAAAACTTAGAATTTACTGAAAAACCCGCATTACACGAAACGCACAGTATAGTACATAGTATATGAGTGAGTTGCACTGAAAAACTTAGAATATAAGAAACGCACAGTGTAGTACATAGTATATGAGTGAGTTGCACTGAAAAACTTAGAATATAAGAAACGCACAGTGTAGTACATAGTATATGAGTGAGTTGCACTGAAAAACTTAGAATTTAAGAAACGCACAGTGTAGTACATAGTATATGAGTGAGTTGCACTGAAAAACTTAGAATTTAAGAAACGCACAGTGTAGTACATAGTATATGAGTGAGTTGCACTGAAAAATTTAGAATATAAGAAACGCACATTGTAGTACATAGTATATGAGTGAGTTGCACTGAAAAACTTAGAATATAAGAAACGCACAGTGTAGTACATAGTATATGAGTGAGTTGCACTGAAAAACTTAGAATTTACTGAAAAACCCGCATTACACGAAATGCACAGTGTAGTACATAGTATATGAGTGAGTTGCACTGAAAAACTTAGAATATAAGAAACGCACAGTGTAGTACGTAGTATATGAGTGAGTTGCACTGAAAAACTTAGAATATAAGAAACGCACAGTGTAGTACATAGTATATGAGTGAGTTGCACTGAAAAACTTGGAATATAAGAAACGCACAGTGTAGTACATAGTATATGATTGAGTTGCACTGAAAAACTTAGAATATAAAAAACGCACAGTGTAGTACATAGTATATGAGTGAGTTGCACTGAAAAACTTAGAATTTAAGAAACGCACAGTGTAGTACATAGTATATGAGTGAGTTGCACTGAAAAACTTAGAATTTAAGAAACGCACAGTGTAGTACAGAGTATATGAGTGAGTTGCACTGAAAAACTTAGAATATAAGAAACGCACTGTATAGTACATAGTATATGAATGAGTTGCACTGAAAAACTTAGAATTTACTGAAAAACCCGCATTACACGAAATGCACAGTGTAGTACATAGTATATGAGTGAGTTGCACTGAAAAACTTAGAATATAAGAAACGCACAGTGTAGTACATAGTATATGAGTGAGTTGCACTGAAAAACTTAGAATATAAGAAACGCACAGTGTAGTACATAGTATATGAGTGAGTTGCACTGAAAAACTTAGAATATAAGAAACGCACAGTGTAGTACATAGTATATGAGTGAGTTGCACTGAAAAACTTAGAATATACTGAAAAACCCGCATTACACGAAATGCACAGTGTAGTACATAGTATATGAGTGAGTTGCACTGAAAAACTTAGAATGTAAGAAACGCACAGTGTAGTACATAGTATATGAGTGAGTTGCACTGAAAAACTTAGAATATAAGAAACGCACAGTGTAGTACATAGTATATGAGTGAGTTGCACTGAAAAACTTAGAATTTAAGAAACGCACAGTGTAGTACATAGTATATGAGTGAGTTGCACTGAAAAACTTAGAATTTAAGAAACGCACAGTGTAGTACATAATATATGAGTGAGTTGCACTGAAAAACTTAGAATTTAAGAAACGCACAGTGTAGTACATAGTATATGAGTGAGTTGCACTGAAAAATTTAGAATATAAGAAACGCACATTGTAGTACATAGTATATGAGTGAGTTGCACTGAAAAACTTAGAATATAAGAAACGCACAGTGTAGTACATAGTATATGAGTGAGTTGCACTGAAAAACTTAGAATTTACTGAAAAACCTGCATTACACGAAATGCACAGTGTAGTACATAGTATATGAGTGAGTTGCACTGAAAAACTTAGAATATAAGAAACGCACAGTGTAGTACATAGTATATGAGTGAGTTGCACTGAAAAACTTAGAATATAAGAAACGCACAGTGTAGTACATAGTATATGAGTGAGTTGCACTGAAAAACTGAGAATTTAAGAAACGCACAGTGTAGTACATAGTATATGAGTGAGTTGCACTGAAAAACTTAGAATATAAGAAACGCACAGTGTAGTACATAGTATATGAGTGAGTTGCACTGAAAAACTTAGAATATAAGAAACGCACAGTGTAGTACATAGTATATGAGTGAGTTGCACTGAAAAACTTAGAATTTAAGAAACGCACAGTGTAGTACATAGTATATGAGTGAGTTGCACTGAAAAACTTAGAATTTAAGAAACGCACAGTGTAGTACATAGTATATGAGTGAGTTGCACTGAAAAACTTAGAATATAAGAAACGCACAGTATAGTACATAGTATATGAATGAGTTGCACTGAAAAACTTAGAATTTACTGAAAAACCCGCATTACACGAAATGCACAGTGTAGTACATAGTATATGAGTGAGTTGCACTGAAAAACTTAGAATATAAGAAACGCACATTGTAGTACATAGTATATGAGTGAGTTGCACTGAAAAACTTAGAATATAAGAAACGCACAGTGTAGTACATAGTATATGAGTGAGTTGCACTGAAAAACTTAGAATATAAGAAACGCACAGTGTAGTACATAGTATATGAGTGAGTTGCACTGAAAAACTTAGAATTTACTGAAAAACCCGCATTACACGAAATGCACAGTGTAGTACATAGTATATGAGTGAGTTGCACTGAAAAACTTAGAATATAAGAAACGCACAGTGTAGTACGTAGTATATGAGTGAGTTGCACTGAAAAACTTAGAATATAAGAAACGCACAGTGTAGTACATAGTATATGAGTGAGTTGCACAGAAAAACTTAGAACATAAGAAACGCACAGTGTAGTACATAGTATATGAGTGAGTTGCACTGAAAAACTTAGAATATAAGAAACGCACAGTGTAGTACATAGTATATGAGTGAGTTGCACTGAAAAACTTAGAATTTAAGAAACGCACAGTGTAGTACATAGTATATGAGTGAGTTGCACTGAAAAACTTAGAATTTAAGAAACGCACAGTGTAGTACATAGTATATGAGTGAGTTGCACTGAAAAACTTAGAATATAAGAAACGCACAGTATAGTACATAGTATATGAATGAGTTGCACTGAAAAACTTAGAATTTACTGAAAAACCCGCATTACACGAAATGCACAGTGTAGTACATAGTATATGAGTGAGTTGCACTGAAAAACTTAGAATTTAAGAAACGCACAGTGTAGTATATAGTATATGAGTGAGTTGCACTGAAAAACTTAGAATTTACTGAAAAACCTGCATTACACGAAATGCACAGTGTAGTACATAGTATATGAGTGAGTTGCACTGAAAAACTTAGAATGTAAGAAACGCACAGTGTAGTACATAGTATATGAGTGAGTTGCACTGAAAAACTTAGAATTTAAGAAACGCACAGTGTAGTACATAGTATATGAGTGAGTTGCACTGAAAAACTTAGAATGTAAGAAACGCACAGTGTAGTACATAGTATATGAGTGAGTTGCACTGAAAAACTTAGAATATAAGAAACGCACAGTGTAGTACATAGTATATGAGTGAGTTGCACTGAAAAACTTAGAATTTACTGAAAAACCCGCATTACACGAAATGCACAGTGTAGTACATAGTATATGAGTGAGTTGCACTGAAAAACTTAGAATATAAGAAACGCACAGTGTAGTACATAGTATATGAGTGAGTTGCACTGAAAAACTTAGAATTTACTGAAAAACCTGCATTACACGAAATGCACAGTGTAGTACATAGTATATGAGTGAGTTGCACTGAAAAACTTAGAATGTAAGAAACGCACAGTGTAGTACATAGTATATGAGTGAGTTGCACTGAAAAAGTTAGAATTTAAGAAACGCACAGTGTAGTACATAGTATATGAGTGGGTTGCACTGAAAAACTTAGAATTTAAGAAACGCACAGTGTAGTACATAGTATATGATTGAGTTCCACTGAAAAACTTAGAATATAAGAAACGCACATTGTAGTACATAGTATATGAGTGAGTTGCACTGAAAAACTTAGAATATAAGAAACGCACAGTGTAGTACATAGTATATGAGTGAGTTGCACTGAAAAACTTAGAATATAAGAAACGCACAGTGTAGTACATAGTATATGAGTGAGTTGCACTGAAAAACTTAGAATTTACTGAAAAACCCGCATTACACGAAATGCACAGTGTAGTACATAGTATATGAGTGAGTTGCACTGAAAAACTTAGAATATAAGAAACGCACAGTGTAGTACGTAGTATATGAGTGAGTTGCACTGAAAAACTTAGAATATAAGAAACGCACAGTGTAGTACATAGTATATGAGTGAGTTGCACAGAAAAACTTAGAACATAAGAAACGCACAGTGTAGTACATAGTATATGAGTGAGTTGCACTGAAAAACTTAGAATATAAGAAACGCACAGTGTAGTACATAGTATATGAGTGAGTTGCACTGAAAAACTTAGAATTTAAGAAACGCACAGTGTAGTACATAGTATATGAGTGAGTTGCACTGAAAAACTTAGAATTTAAGAAACGCACAGTGTAGTACATAGTATATGAGTGAGTTGCACTGAAAAACTTAGAATATAAGAAACGCACAGTATAGTACATAGTATATGAATGAGTTGCACTGAAAAACTTAGAATTTACTGAAAAACCCGCATTACACGAAATGCACAGTGTAGTACATAGTATATGAGTGAGTTGCACTGAAAAACTTAGAATTTAAGAAACGCACAGTGTAGTATATAGTATATGAGTGAGTTGCACTGAAAAACTTAGAATTTACTGAAAAACCTGCATTACACGAAATGCACAGTGTAGTACATAGTATATGAGTGAGTTGCACTGAAAAACTTAGAATGTAAGAAACGCACAGTGTAGTACATAGTATATGAGTGAGTTGCACTGAAAAACTTAGAATTTAAGAAACGCACAGTGTAGTACATAGTATATGAGTGAGTTGCACTGAAAAACTTAGAATGTAAGAAACGCACAGTGTAGTACATAGTATATGAGTGAGTTGCACTGAAAAACTTAGAATATAAGAAACGCACAGTGTAGTACATAGTATATGAGTGAGTTGCACTGAAAAACTTAGAATTTACTGAAAAACCCGCATTACACGAAATGCACAGTGTAGTACATAGTATATGAGTGAGTTGCACTGAAAAACTTAGAATATAAGAAACGCACAGTGTAGTACATAGTATATGAGTGAGTTGCACTGAAAAACTTAGAATTTACTGAAAAACCTGCATTACACGAAATGCACAGTGTAGTACATAGTATATGAGTGAGTTGCACTGAAAAACTTAGAATGTAAGAAACGCACAGTGTAGTACATAGTATATGAGTGAGTTGCACTGAAAAAGTTAGAATTTAAGAAACGCACAGTGTAGTACATAGTATATGAGTGGGTTGCACTGAAAAACTTAGAATTTAAGAAACGCACAGTGTAGTACATAGTATATGATTGAGTTCCACTGAAAAACTTAGAATATAAGAAACGCACATTGTAGTACATAGTATATGAGTGAGTTGCACTGAAAAACTTAGAATATAAGAAACGCACAGTGTAGTACATAGTATATGAGTGAGTTGCACTGAAAAACTTAGAATATAAGAAACGCACAGTGTAGTACATAGTATATGAGTGAGTTGCACTGAAAAACTTAGAATTTACTGAAAAACCCGCATTACACGAAATGCACAGTGTAGTACATAGTATATGAGTGAGTTGCACTGAAAAACTTAGAATATAAGAAACGCACAGTGTAGTACGTAGTATATGAGTGAGTTGCACTGAAAAACTTAGAATATAAGAAACGCACAGTGTAGTACATAGTATATGAGTGAGTTGCACTGAAAAACTTAGAATATAAGAAACGCACAGTGTAGTACATAGTATATGATTGAGTTGCACTGAAAAACTTAGAATATAAGAAACGCACAGTGTAGTACATAGTATATGAGTGAGTTGCACTGAAAAACTTAGAATTTAAGAAACGCACAGTGTAGTACATAGTATATGAGTGAGTTGCACTGAAAAACTTAGAATTTAAGAAACGCACAGTGTAGTACATAGTATATGAGTGAGTTGCACTGAAAAACTTAGAATATAAGAAACGCACAGTATAGTACATAGTATATGAATGAGTCGCACTGAAAAACTTAGAATTTACTGAAAAACCCGCATTACACGAAATGCACAGTGTAGTACATAGTATATGAGTGAGTTGCACTGAAAAACTTAGAATATAAAAACGCACAGTGTAGTACATAGTATATGAGTGAGTTGCACTGAAAAACTTAGAATATAAGAAACGCACAGTGTAGTACATAGTATATGAGTGAGTTGCACTGAAAAACTTAGAATATAAGAAACGCACAGTGTAGTACATAGTATATGAGTGAGTTGCACTGAAAAACTTAGAATTTAAGAAACGCACAGTGTAGTACATAACATATGAGTGAGTTGCACTGAAAAACTTAGAATTTAAGAAACGCACAGTGTAGTACATAGTATATGAGTGAGTTGCACTGAAAAATTTAGAATATAAGAAACGCACATTGTAGTACATAGTATATGAGTGAGTTGCACTGAAAAACTTAGAATATAAGAAACGCACAGTGTAGTACATAGTATATGAGTGAGTTGCACTGAAAAACTTAGAATTTACTGAAAAACCTGCATTACACGAAATACACAGTGTAGTACATAGTATATGAGTGAGTTGCACTGAAAAACTTAGAATATAAGAAACGCACAGTGTAGTACGTAGTATATGAGTGAGTTGCACTGAAAAACTTAGAATATAAGAAACGCACAGTGTAGTACATAGTATATGAGTGAGTTGCACTGAAAAACTTAGAATATAAGAAACGCACAGTGTAGTACATAGTATATGATTGAGTTGCACTGAAAAACTTAGAATATAAGAAACGCACAGTGTAGTACATAGTATATGAGTGAGTTGCACTGAAAAACTTAGAATTTAAGAAACGCACAGTGTAGTACATAGTATATGAGTGAGTTGCACTGAAAAACTTAGAATTTAAGAAACGCACAGTGTAGTACATAGTATATGAGTGAGTTGCACTGAAAAACTTAGAATATAAGAAACGCACAGTATAGTACATAGTATATGAATGAGTCGCACTGAAAAACTTAGAATTTACTGAAAAACCCGCATTACACGAAATGCACAGTGTAGTACATAGTATATGAGTGAGTTGCACTGAAAAACTTAGAATATAAAAACGCACAGTGTAGTACATAGTATATGAGTGAGTTGCACTGAAAAACTTAGAATATAAGAAACGCACAGTGTAGTACATAGTATATGAGTGAGTTGCACTGAAAAACTTAGAATATAAGAAACGCACAGTGTAGTACATAGTATATGAGTGAGTTGCACTGAAAAACTTAGAATTTAAGAAACGCACAGTGTAGTACATAACATATGAGTGAGTTGCACTGAAAAACTTAGAATTTAAGAAACGCACAGTGTAGTACATAGTATATGAGTGAGTTGCACTGAAAAATTTAGAATATAAGAAACGCACATTGTAGTACATAGTATATGAGTGAGTTGCACTGAAAAACTTAGAATATAAGAAACGCACAGTGTAGTACATAGTATATGAGTGAGTTGCACTGAAAAACTTAGAATTTACTGAAAAACCTGCATTACACGAAATGCACAGTGTAGTACATAGTATATGAGTGAGTTGCACTGAAAAACTTAGAATATAAGAAACGCACAGTGTAGTACATAGTATATGAGTGAGTTGCACTGAAAAACTTAGAATATAAGAAACGCACAGTGTAGTACATAGTATATGAGTGAGTTGCACTGAAAAACTTAGAATATAAGAAACGCACAGTGTAGTACATAGTATATGAGTGAGTTGCACTGAAAAACTTAGAATATAAGAAACGCACAGTGTAGTACATAGTATATGAGTGAGTTGCACTGAAAAACTTAGAATATAAGAAACGCACAGTGTAGTACATAGTATATGAGTGAGTTGCACTGAAAAACTTAGAATTTAAGAAACGCACAGTGTAGTACATAGTATATGAGTGAGTTGCACTGAAAAACTTAGAATTTAAGAAACGCACAGTGTAGTACATAGTATATGAGTGAGTTGCACTGAAAAACTTAGAATATAAGAAACGCACAGTATAGAACATAGTATATGAATGAGTTGCACTGAAAAACTTAGAATTTACTGAAAAACCCGCATTACACGAAATGCACAGTGTAGTACATAGTATATGAGTGAGTTGCACTGAAAAACTTAGAATATAAGAAACGCACATTGTAGTACATAGTATATGAGTGAGTTGCACTGAAAAACTTAGAATATAAGAAACGCACAGTGTAGTACATAGTATATGAGTGAGTTGCACTGAAAAACTTAGAATATAAGAAACGCACAGTGTAGTACATAGTATATGAGTGAGTTGCACTGAAAAACTTAGAATTTACTGAAAAACCCGCATTACACGAAATGCACAGTGTAGTACATAGTATATGAGTGAGTTGCACTGAAAAACTTAGAATATAAGAAACGCACAGTGTAGTACGTAGTATATGAGTGAGTTGCACTGAAAAACTTAGAATATAAGAAACGCACAGTGTAGTACATAGTATATGAGTGAGTTGCACAGAAAAACTTAGAACATAAGAAACGCACAGTGTAGTACATAGTATATGAGTGAGTTGCACTGAAAAACTTAGAATATAAGAAACGCACAGTGTAGTACATAGTATATGAGTGAGTTGCACTGAAAAACTTAGAATTTAAGAAACGCACAGTGTAGTACATAGTATATGAGTGAGTTGCACTGAAAAATTTAGAATTTAAGAAACGCACAGTGTAGTACATAGTATATGTGTGAGTTGCACTGAAAAACTTAGAATATAAGAAACGCACAGTATAGTACATAGTATATGAATGAGTTGCACTGAAAAACTTAGAATTTACTGAAAAACCCGCATTACACGAAATGCACAGTGTAGTACATAGTATATGAGTGAGTTGCACTGAAAAACTTAGAATATAAGAAACGCACAGTGTAGTATATAGTATATGAGTGAGTTGCACTGAAAAACTTAGAATTTACTGAAAAACCTGCATTACACGAAATGCACAGTGTAGTACATAGTATATGAGTGAGTTGCACTGAAAAACTTAGAATGTAAGAAACGCACAGTGTAGTACATAGTATATGAGTGAGTTGCACTGAAAAACTTAGAATTTAAGAAACGCACAGTGTAGTACATAGTATATGAGTGAGTTGCACTGAAAAACTTAGAATGTAAGAAACGCACAGTGTAGTACATAGTATATGAGTGAGTTGCACTGAAAAACTTAGAATATAAGAAACGCACAGTGTAGTACATAGTATATGAGTGAGTTGCACTGAAAAACTTAGAATTTACTGAAAAACCCGCATTACACGAAATGCACAGTGTAGTACATAGTATATGAGTGAGTTGCACTGAAAAATTTAGAATATAAGAAACGCACAGTGTAGTACGTAGTATATGAGTGAGTTGCACTGAAAAACTTAGAATATAAGAAACGCACAGTGTAGTACATAGTATATGAGTGAGTTGCACAGAAAAACTTAGAATATAAGAAACGCACAGTGTAGTACATAGTATATGAGTGAGTTGCACTGAAAAACTTAGAATATAAGAAACGCACAGTGTAGTACATAGTATATGAGTGAGTTGCACTGAAAAACTTAGAATTTAAGAAACGCACAGTGTAGTACATAGTATATGAGTGAGTTGCACTGAAAAACTTAGAATTTAAGAAACGCACAGTGTAGTACATAGTATATGAGTGAGTTGCACTGAAAAACTTAGAATATAAGAAACGCACAGTATAGTACATAGTATATGAATGAGTTGCACTGAAAAACTTAGAATTTACTGAAAAACCCGCATTACACGAAATGCACAGTGTAGTACATAGTATATGAGTGAGTTGCACTGAAAAACTAAGAATATAAGAAACGCACAGTGTAGTACATAGTATATGAGTGAGTTGCACTGAAAAACTTAGAATATAAGAAACGCACAGTGTAGTACATAGTATATGAGTGAGTTGCACTGAAAAACTTAGAATATAAGAAACGCACAGTGTAGTACATAGTATATGAGTGAGTTGCACTGAAAAACTTAGAATTTACTGAAAAACCTGCATTACACGAAATGCACAGTGTAGTACATAGTATATGAGTGAGTTGCACTGAAAAACTTAGAATATAAGAAACGCACAGTGTAGTACATAGTATATGAGTGAGTTGCACTGAAAAACTTAGAATATAAGAAACGCACAGTGTAGTACATAGTATATGAGTGAGTTGCACTGAAAAACTTAGAATATAAGAAACGCACAGTGTAGTACATAGTATATGAGTGAGTTGCACTGAAAAACTTAGAATATAAGAAACGCACAGTGTAGTACATAGTATATGAGTGAGTTGCACTGAAAAACTTAGAATTTACTGAAAAACCTGCATTACACGAAATGCACAGTGTAGTACATAGTATATGAGTGAGTTGCACTGAAAAACTTAGAATGTAAGAAACGCACAGTGTAGTACATAGTATATGAGTGGGTTGCACTGAAAAACTTAGAATTTAAGAAACGCACAGTGTAGTACATAGTATATGATTGAGTTCCACTGAAAAACTTAGAATATAAGAAACGCACATTGTAGTACATAGTATATGAGTGAGTTGCACTGAAAAACTTAGAATATAAGAAACGCACAGTGTAGTACATAGTATATGAGTGAGTTGCACTGAAAAACTTAGAATATAAGAAACGCACAGTGTAGTACATAGTATATGAGTGAGTTGCACTGAAAAACTTAGAATTTACTGAAAAACCCGCATTACACGAAATGCACAGTGTAGTACATAGTATATGAGTGAGTTGCACTGAAAAACTTAGAATATAAGAAACGCACAGTGTAGTACGTAGTATATGAGTGAGTTGCACTGAAAAACTTAGAATATAAGAAACGCACAGTGTAGTACATAGTATATGAGTGAGTTGCACTGAAAAACTTAGAATATAAGAAACGCACAGTGTAGTACATAGTATATGAGTGAGTTGCACTGAAAAACTTAGAATATAAGAAACGCACAGTGTAGTACATAGTATATGAGTGAGTTGCACTGAAAAACTTAGAATTTAAGAAACGCACAGTGTAGTACATAGTATATGAGTGAGTTGCACTGAAAAACTTAGAATTTAAGAAACGCACAGTGTAGTACATAGTATATGAGTGAGTTGCACTGAAAAACTTAGAATATAAGAAACGCACAGTATAGTACATAGTATATGAATGAGTTGCACTGAAAAACTTAGAATTTACTGAAAAACCCGCATTACACGAAATGCACAGTGTAGTACATAGTATATGAGTGAGTGGCACTGAAAAACTTAGAATATAAGAAACGCACAGTGTAGTACATAGTATATGAGTGAGTTGCACTGAAAAACTTAGAATATAAGAAACGCACAGTGTAGTACATAGTATATGAGTGAGTTGCACTGAAAAACTTAGAATATAAGAAACGCACAGTGTAGTACATAGTATATGAGTGAGTTGCACTGAAAAACTTAGAATATACTGAAAAACCTGCATTACACGAAATGCACAGTGTAGTACATAGTATATGAGTGAGTTGCACTGAAAAACTTAGAATGTAAGAAACGCACAGTGTAGTACATAGTATATGAGTGAGTTGCACTGAAAAACTTAGAATATAAGAAACGCATAGTGTAGTACATAGTATATGAGTGAGTTGCACTGAAAAACTTAGAATTTAAGAAACGCACAGTGTAGTACATAGTATATGAGTGGGTTGCACTGAAAAACTTAGAATTTAAGAAACGCACAGTGTAGTACATAGTATATGATTGAGTTCCACTGAAAAACTTAGAATATAAGAAACGCACATTGTAGTACATAGTATATGAGTGAGTTGCACTGAAAAACTTAGAATATAAGAAACGCACAGTGTAGTACATAGTATATGAGTGAGTTGCACAGAAAAACTTAGAACATAAGAAACGCACAGTGTAGTACATAGTATATGAGTGAGTTGCACTGAAAAACTTAGAATATAAGAAACGCACAGTGTAGTACATAGTATATGAGTGAGTTGCACTGAAAAACTTAGAATTTAAGAAACGCACAGTGTAGTATATAGTATATGAGTGAGTTGCACTGAAAAACTTAGAATTTAAGAAACGCACAGTGTAGTACATAGTATATGAGTGAGTTGCACTGAAAAACTTAGAATATAAGAAACGCACAGTATAGTACATAGTATATAAATGAGTTGCACTGAAAAACTTAGAATTTACTGAAAAACCCGCATTACACGAAATGCACAGTGTAGTACATAGTATATGAGTGAGTTGCACTGAAAAACTTAGAATATAAGAAACGCACAGTGTAGTACATAGTATATGAGTGAGTTGCACTGAAAAACTTAGAATTTACTGAAAAACCTGCATTACACGAAATGCACAGTGTAGTACATAGTATATGAGTGAGTTGCACTGAAAAACTTAGAATGTAAGAAACGCACAGTGTAGTACATAGTATATGAGTGAGTTGCACTGAAAAACTTAGAATTTAAGAAACGCACAGTGTAGTACATAGTATATGAGTGGGTTGCACTGAAAAACTTAGAATTTAAGAAACGCACAGTGTAGTACATAGTATATGATTGAGTTCCACTGAAAAACTTAGAATATAAGAAACGCACATTGTAGTACATAGTATATGAGTGAGTTGCACTGAAAAACTTAGAATATAAGAAACGCACAGTGTAGTACATAGTATATGAGTGAGTTGCACTGAAAAACTTAGAATATAAGAAACGCACAGTGTAGTACATAGTATATGAGTGAGTTGCACTGAAAAACTTAGAATTTACTGAAAAACCCGCATTACACGAAATGCACAGTGTAGTACATAGTATATGAGTGAGTTGCACTGAAAAACTTAGAATATAAGAAACGCACAGTGTAGTACGTAGTATATGAGTGAGTTGCACTGAAAAACTTAGAATATAAGAAACGCACAGTGTAGTACATAGTATATGAGTGAGTTGCACTGAAAAACTTAGAATATAAGAAACGCACAGTGTAGTACATAGTATATGAGTGAGTTGCACTGAAAAACTTAGAATATAAGAAACGCACAGTGTAGTACATAGTATATGAGTGAGTTGCACTGAAAAACTTAGAATTTAAGAAACGCACAGTGTAGTACATAGTATATGAGTGAGTTGCACTGAAAAACTTAGAATTTAAGAAACGCACAGTGTAGTACATAGTATATGAGTGAGTTGCACTGAAAAACTTAGAATATAAGAAACGCACAGTATAGTACATAGTATATGAATGAGTTGCACTGAAAAACTTAGAATTTACTGAAAAACCCGCATTACACGAAATGCACAGTGTAGTACATAGTATATGAGTGAGTGGCACTGAAAAACTTAGAATATAAGAAACGCACAGTGTAGTACATAGTATATGAGTGAGTTGCACTGAAAAACTTAGAATATAAGAAACGCACAGTGTAGTACATAGTATATGAGTGAGTTGCACTGAAAAACTTAGAATATAAGAAACGCACAGTGTAGTACATAGTATATGAGTGAGTTGCACTGAAAAACTTAGAATATACTGAAAAACCTGCATTACACGAAATGCACAGTGTAGTACATAGTATATGAGTGAGTTGCACTGAAAAACTTAGAATGTAAGAAACGCACAGTGTAGTACATAGTATATGAGTGAGTTGCACTGAAAAACTTAGAATATAAGAAACGCACAGTGTAGTACATAGTATATGAGTGAGTTGCACTGAAAAACTTAGAATTTAAGAAACGCACAGTGTAGTACATAGTATATGAGTGGGTTGCACTGAAAAACTTAGAATTTAAGAAACGCACAGTGTAGTATATAGTATATGATTGAGTTCCACTGAAAAACTTAGAATATAAGAAACGCACATTGTAGTACATAGTATATGAGTGAGTTGCACTGAAAAACTTAGAATATAAGAAACGCACAGTGTAGTACATAGTATATGAGTGAGTTGCACTGAAAAACTTAGAATATAAGAAACGCACAGTGTAGTACATAGTATATGAGTGAGTTGCACAGAAAAACTTAGAATATAAGAAACGCACATTGTAGTACATAGTATATGAGTGAGTTGCACTGAAAAACTTAGAATATAAGAAACGCACAGTGTAGTACATAGTATATGAGTGAGTTGCACTGAAAAACTTAGAATATAAGAAACGCACAGTGTAGTACATAGTATATGAGTGAGTTGCACAGAAAAACTTAGAATATAAGAAACGCACAGTGTAGTACATAGTATATGAGTGAGTTGCACTGAAAAACTTAGAATATAAGAAACGCACAGTGTAGTACATAGTATATGAGTGAGTTGCACTGAAAAACTTAGAATTTAAGAAACGCACAGTGTAGTACATAGTATATGAGTGAGTTGCACTGAAAAACTTAGAATTTAAGAAACGCACAGTGTAGTACATAGTATATGAGTGAGTTGCACTGAAAAACTTAGAATATAAGAAACGCACAGTATAGTACATAGTATATGAATGAGTTGCACTGAAAAACTTAGAATTTACTGAAAAACCCGCATTACACGAAATGCACAGTGTAGTACATAGTATATGAGTGAGTTGCACTGAAAAACTTAGAATATAAGAAACGCACAGTGTAGTACATAGTATATGAGTGAGTTGCACTGAAAAACTTAGAATTTAAGAAACGCACAGTGTAGTATATAGTATATGAGTGAGTTGCACTGAAAAACTTAGAATTTAAGAAACGCACAGTGTAGTACATAGTATATGAGTGAGTTGCACTGAAAAACTTAGAATATAAGAAACGCACAGTATAGTACATAGTATATAAATGAGTTGCACTGAAAAACTTAGAATTTACTGAAAAACCCGCATTACACGAAATGCACAGTGTAGTACATAGTATATGAGTGAGTTGCACTGAAAAACTTAGAATATAAGAAACGCACAGTGTAGTACATAGTATATGAGTGAGTTGCACTGAAAAACTTAGAATTTACTGAAAAACCTGCATTACACGAAATGCACAGTGTAGTACATAGTATATGAGTGAGTTGCACTGAAAAACTTAGAATGTAAGAAACGCACAGTGTAGTACATAGTATATGAGTGAGTTGCACTGAAAAACTTAGAATTTAAGAAACGCACAGTGTAGTACATAGTATATGAGTGGGTTGCACTGAAAAACTTAGAATTTAAGAAACGCACAGTGTAGTACATAGTATATGATTGAGTTCCACTGAAAAACTTAGAATATAAGAAACGCACATTGTAGTACATAGTATATGAGTGAGTTGCACTGAAAAACTTAGAATATAAGAAACGCACAGTGTAGTACATAGTATATGAGTGAGTTGCACTGAAAAACTTAGAATATAAGAAACGCACAGTGTAGTACATAGTATATGAGTGAGTTGCACTGAAAAACTTAGAATATAAGAAACGCACAGTGTAGTACATAGTATATGAGTGAGTTGCACTGAAAAACTTAGAATTTAAGAAACGCACAGTGTAGTACATAGTATATGAGTGAGTTGCACTGAAAAACTTAGAATTTAAGAAACGCACAGTGTAGTACATAGTATATGAGTGAGTTGCACTGAAAAACTTAGAATATAAGAAACGCACAGTATAGTACATAGTATATGAATGAGTTGCACTGAAAAACTTAGAATTTACTGAAAAACCCGCATTACACGAAATGCACAGTGTAGTACATAGTATATGAGTGAGTGGCACTGAAAAACTTAGAATATAAGAAACGCACAGTGTAGTACATAGTATATGAGTGAGTTGCACTGAAAAACTTAGAATATAAGAAACGCACAGTGTAGTACATAGTATATGAGTGAGTTGCACTGAAAAACTTAGAATATAAGAAACGCACAGTGTAGTACATAGTATATGAGTGAGTTGCACTGAAAAACTTAGAATATACTGAAAAACCTGCATTACACGAAATGCACAGTGTAGTACATAGTATATGAGTGAGTTGCACTGAAAAACTTAGAATGTAAGAAACGCACAGTGTAGTACATAGTATATGAGTGAGTTGCACTGAAAAACTTAGAATATAAGAAACGCACAGTGTAGTACATAGTATATGAGTGAGTTGCACTGAAAAACTTAGAATTTAAGAAACGCACAGTGTAGTACATAGTATATGAGTGGGTTGCACTGAAAAACTTAGAATTTAAGAAACGCACAGTGTAGTACATAGTATATGATTGAGTTCCACTGAAAAACTTAGAATATAAGAAACGCACATTGTAGTACATAGTATATGAGTGAGTTGCACTGAAAAACTTAGAATATAAGAAACGCACAGTGTAGTACATAGTATATGAGTGAGTTGCACTGAAAAACTTAGAATATAAGAAACGCACAGTGTAGTACGTAGTATATGAGTGAGTTGCACTGAAAAACTTAGAATATAAGAAACGCACAGTGTAGTACATAGTATATGAGTGAGTTGCACTGAAAAACTTAGAATATAAGAAACGCACAGTGTAGTACATAGTATATGAGTGAGTTGCACTGAAAAACTTAGAATTTACTGAAAAACCCGCATTACACGAAATGCACAGTGTAGTACATAGTATATGAGTGAGTTGCACTGAAAAACTTAGAATATAAGAAACGCACAGTGTAGTACGTAGTATATGAGTGAGTTGCACTGAAAAACTTAGAATATAAGAAACGCACAGTGTAGTACATAGTATATGAGTGAGTTGCACTGAAAAACTTAGAATATAAGAAACGCACAGTGTAGTACATAGTATATGAGTGAGTTGCACTGAAAAACTTAGAATATAAGAAACGCACAGTGTAGTACATAGTATATGAGTGAGTTGCACTGAAAAACTTAGAATTTAAGAAACGCACAGTGTAGTACATAGTATATGAGTGAGTTGCACTGAAAAACTTAGAATTTAAGAAACGCACAGTGTAGTACATAGTATATGAGTGAGTTGCACTGAAAAACTTAGAATATAAGAAACGCACAGTATAGTACATAGTATATGAATGAGTTGCACTGAAAAACTTAGAATTTACTGAAAAACCCGCATTACACGAAATGCACAGTGTAGTACATAGTATATGAGTGAGTGGCACTGAAAAACTTAGAATATAAGAAACGCACAGTGTAGTACATAGTATATGAGTGAGTTGCACTGAAAAACTTAGAATATAAGAAACGCACAGTGTAGTACATAGTATATGAGTGAGTTGCACTGAAAAACTTAGAATATAAGAAACGCACAGTGTAGTACATAGTATATGAGTGAGTTGCACTGAAAAACTTAGAATATACTGAAAAACCTGCATTACACGAAATGCACAGTGTAGTACATAGTATATGAGTGAGTTGCACTGAAAAACTTAGAATGTAAGAAACGCACAGTGTAGTACATAGTATATGAGTGAGTTGCACTGAAAAACTTAGAATATAAGAAACGCACAGTGTAGTACATAGTATATGAGTGAGTTGCACTGAAAAACTTAGAATTTAAGAAACGCACAGTGTAGTACATAGTATATGAGTGGGTTGCACTGAAAAACTTAGAATTTAAGAAACGCACAGTGTAGTATATAGTATATGATTGAGTTCCACTGAAAAACTTAGAATATAAGAAACGCACATTGTAGTACATAGTATATGAGTGAGTTGCACTGAAAAACTTAGAATATAAGAAACGCACAGTGTAGTACATAGTATATGAGTGAGTTGCACTGAAAAACTTAGAATATAAGAAACGCACAGTGTAGTACGTAGTATATGAGTGAGTTGCACTGAAAAACTTAGAATATAAGAAACGCACAGTGTAGTACATAGTATATGAGTGAGTTGCACAGAAAAACTTAGAATATAAGAAACGCACAGTGTAGTACATAGTATATGAGTGAGTTGCACTGAAAAACTTAGAATATAAGAAACGCACAGTGTAGTACATAGTATATGAGTGAGTTGCACTGAAAAACTTAGAATTTAAGAAACGCACAGTGTAGTACATAGTATATGAGTGAGTTGCACTGAAAAACTTAGAATTTAAGAAACGCACAGTGTAGTACATAGTATATGAGTGAGTTGCACTGAAAAACTTAGAATATAAGAAACGCACAGTATAGTACATAGTATATGAATGAGTTGCACTGAAAAACTTAGAATTTACTGAAAAACCCGCATTACACGAAATGCACAGTGTAGTACATAGTATATGAGTGAGTTGCACTGAAAAACTTAGAATATAAGAAACGCACAGTGTAGTACATAGTATATGAGTGAGTTGCACTGAAAAACTTAGAATTTAAGAAACGCACAGTGTAGTATATAGTATATGAGTGAGTTGCACTGAAAAACTTAGAATTTAAGAAACGCACAGTGTAGTACATAGTATATGAGTGAGTTGCACTTAAAAACTTAGAATATAAGAAACGCACAGTATAGTACATAGTATATAAATGAGTTGCACTGAAAAACTTAGAATTTACTGAAAAACCCGCATTACACGAAATGCACAGTGTAGTACATAGTATATGAGTGAGTTGCACTGAAAAACTTAGAATATAAGAAACGCACAGTGTAGTACATAGTATATGAGTGAGTTGCACTGAAAAACTTAGAATTTACTGAAAAACCTGCATTACACGAAATGCACAGTGTAGTACATAGTATATGAGTGAGTTGCACTGAAAAACTTAGAATGTAAGAAACGCACAGTGTAGTACATAGTATATGAGTGAGTTGCACTGAAAAACTTAGAATTTAAGAAACGCACAGTGTAGTACATAGTATATGAGTGGGTTGCACTGAAAAACTTAGAAGTTAAGAAACGCACAGTGTAGTACATAGTATATGATTGAGTTCCACTGAAAAACTTAGAATATAAGAAACGCACATTGTAGTACATAGTATATGAGTGAGTTGCACTGAAAAACTTAGAATATAAGAAACGCACAGTGTAGTACATATTATATGAGTGAGTTGCAGTGAAAAACTTAGAATATAAGAAACGCACAGTGTAGTACATAGTATATGAGTGAGTTGCACTGAAAAACTTAGAATTTACTGAAAAACCCGCATTACACGAAATGCACAGTGTAGTACATAGTATATGAGTGAGTTGCACTGAAAAACTTAGAATATAAGAAACGCACAGTGTAGTACGTAGTATATGAGTGAGTTGCACTGAAAAACTTAGAATATAAGAAACGCACAGTGTAGTACATAGTATATGAGTGAGTTGCACTGAAAAACTTAGAATATAAGAAACGCACAGTGTAGTACATAGTATATGAGTGAGTTGCACTGAAAAACTTAGAATATAAGAAACGCACAGTGTAGTACATAGTATATGAGTGAGTTGCACTGAAAAACTTAGAATTTAAGAAACGCACAGTGTAGTACATAGTATATGAGTGAGTTGCACTGAAAAACTTAGAATTTAAGAAACGCACAGTGTAGTACATAGTATATGAGTGAGTTGCACTGAAAAACTTAGAATATAAGAAACGCACAGTATAGTACATAGTATATGAATGAGTTGCACTGAAAAACTTAGAATTTACTGAAAAACCCGCATTACACGAAATGCACAGTGTAGTACATAGTATATGAGTGAGTGGCACTGAAAAACTTAGAATATAAGAAACGCACAGTGTAGTACATAGTATATGAGTGAGTTGCACTGAAAAACTTAGAATATAAGAAACGCACAGTGTAGTACATAGTATATGAGTGAGTTGCACTGAAAAACTTAGAATATAAGAAACGCACAGTGTAGTACATAGTATATGAGTGAGTTGCACTGAAAAACTTAGAATATACTGAAAAACCTGCATTACACGAAATGCACAGTGTAGTACATAGTATATGAGTGAGTTGCACTGAAAAACTTAGAATGTAAGAAACGCACAGTGTAGTACATAGTATATGAGTGAGTTGCACTGAAAAACTTAGAATATAAGAAACGCACAGTGTAGTACATAGTATATGAGTGAGTTGCACTGAAAAACTTAGAATTTAAGAAACGCACAGTGTAGTACATAGTATATGAGTGGGTTGCACTGAAAAACTTAGAATTTAAGAAACGCACAGTATAGTACATAGTATATGATTGAGTTCCACTGAAAAACTTAGAATATAAGAAACGCACATTGTAGTACATAGTATATGAGTGAGTTGCACTGAAAAACTTAGAATATAAGAAACGCACAGTGTAGTACATAGTATATGAGTGAGTTGCACTGAAAAACTTAGAATATAAGAAACGCACAGTGTAGTACGTAGTATATGAGTGAGTTGCACTGAAAAACTTAGAATATAAGAAACGCACAGTGTAGTACATAGTATATGAGTGAGTTGCACAGAAAAACTTAGAATATAAGAAACGCACAGTGTAGTACATAGTATATGAGTGAGTTGCACTGAAAAACTTAGAATATAAGAAACGCACAGTGTAGTACATAGTATATGAGTGAGTTGCACTGAAAAACTTAGAATTTAAGAAACGCACAGTGTAGTACATAGTATATGAGTGAGTTGCACTGAAAAACTTAGAATTTAAGAAACGCACAGTGTAGTACATAGTATATGAGTGAGTTGCACTGAAAAACTTAGAATATAAGAAACGCACAGTATAGTACATAGTATATGAATGAGTTGCACTGAAAAACTTAGAATTTACTGAAAAACCCGCATTACACGAAATGCACAGTGTAGTACATAGTATATGAGTGAGTTGCACTGAAAAACTTAGAATATAAGAAACGCACAGTGTAGTACATAGTATATGAGTGAGTTGCACTGAAAAACTTAGAATATAAGAAACGCACAGTGTAGTACATAGTGTATGAGTGAGTTGCACTGAAAAACTTAGAATATAAGAAACGCACAGTGTAGTACATAGTATATGAGTGAGTTGCACTGAAAAACTTAGAATTTACTGAAAAACCTGCATTACACGAAATGCACAGTGTAGTACATAGTATATGAGTGAGTTGCACTGAAAAACTTAGAATGTAAGAAACGCACAGTGTAGTACATAGTATATGAGTGAGTTGCACTGAAAAACTTAGAATATAAGAAACGCACAGTGTAGTACATAGTATATGAGTGAGTTGCACAGAAAAACTTAGAATATAAGAAACGCACAGTGTAGTACATAGTATATGAGTGAGTTGCACTGAAAAACTTAGAATATAAGAAACGCACAGTGTAGTACATAGTATATGAGTGAGTTGCACTGAAAAACTTAGAATTTAAGAAACGCACAGTGTAGTACATAGTATATGAGTGAGTTGCACTGAAAAACTTAGAATTTAAGAAACGCACAGTGTAGTACATAGTATATGAGTGAGTTGCACTGAAAAACTTAGAATATAAGAAACGCACAGTATAGTACATAGTATATGAATGAGTTGCACTGAAAAACTTAGAATTTACTGAAAAACCCGCATTACACGAAATGCACAGTGTAGTACATAGTATATGAGTGAGTTGCACTGAAAAACTTAGAATATAAGAAACGCACAGTGTAGTACATAGTATATGAGTGAGTTGCACTGAAAAACTTAGAATTTAAGAAACGCACAGTGTAGTATATAGTATATGAGTGAGTTGCACTGAAAAACTTAGAATTTAAGAAACGCACAGTGTAGTACATAGTATATGAGTGAGTTGCACTGAAAAACTTAGAATATAAGAAACGCACAGTATAGTACATAGTATATAAATGAGTTGCACTGAAAAACTTAGAATTTACTGAAAAACCCGCATTACACGAAATGCACAGTGTAGTACATAGTATATGAGTGAGTTGCACTGAAAAACTTAGAATATAAGAAACGCACAGTGTAGTACATAGTATATGAGTGAGTTGCACTGAAAAACTTAGAATTTACTGAAAAACCTGCATTACACGAAATGCACAGTGTAGTACATAGTATATGAGTGAGTTGCATTGAAAAACTTAGAATGTAAGAAACGCACAGTGTAGTACATAGTATATGAGTGAGTTGCACTGAAAAACTTAGAATTTAAGAAACGCACAGTGTAGTACATAGTATATGAGTGGGTTGCACTGAAAAACTTAGAAGTTAAGAAACGCACAGTGTAGTACATAGTATATGATTGAGTTCCACTGAAAAACTTAGAATATAAGAAACGCACATTGTAGTACATAGTATATGAGTGAGTTGCACTGAAAAACTTAGAATATAAGAAACGCACAGTGTAGTACATATTATATGAGTGAGTTGCAGTGAAAAACTTAGAATATAAGAAACGCACAGTGTAGTACATAGTATATGAGTGAGTTGCACTGAAAAACTTAGAATTTACTGAAAAACCCGCATTACACGAAATGCACAGTGTAGTACATAGTATATGAGTGAGTTGCACTGAAAAACTTAGAATATAAGAAACGCACAGTGTAGTACGTAGTATATGAGTGAGTTGCACTGAAAAACTTAGAATATAAGAAACGCACAGTGTAGTACATAGTATATGAGTGAGTTGCACTGAAAAACTTAGAATATAAGAAACGCACAGTGTAGTACATAGTATATGAGTGAGTTGCACTGAAAAACTTAGAATATAAGAAACGCACAGTGTAGTACATAGTATATGAGTGAGTTGCACTGAAAAACTTATAATTTAAGAAACGCACAGTGTAGTACATAGTATATGAGTGAGTTGCACTGAAAAACTTAGAATTTAAGAAACGCACAGTGTAGTACATAGTATATGAGTGAGTTGCACTGAAAAACTTAGAATATAAGAAACGCACAGTATAGTACATAGTATATGAATGAGTTGCACTGAAAAACTTAGAATTTACTGAAAAACCCGCATTACACGAAATGCACAGTGTAGTACATAGTATATGAGTGAGTGGCACTGAAAAACTTAGAATATAAGAAACGCACAGTGTAGTACATAGTATATGAGTGAGTTGCACTGAAAAACTTAGAATATAAGAAACGCACAGTGTAGTACATAGTATATGAGTGAGTTGCACTGAAAAACTTAGAATATAAGAAACGCACAGTGTAGTACATAGTATATGAGTGAGTTGCACTGAAAAACTTAGAATATACTGAAAAACCTGCATTACACGAAATGCACAGTGTAGTACATAGTATATGAGTGAGTTGCACTGAAAAACTTAGAATGTAAGAAACGCACAGTGTAGTACATAGTATATGAGTGAGTTGCACTGAAAAACTTAGAATATAAGAAACGCACAGTGTAGTACATAGTATATGAGTGAGTTGCACTGAAAAACTTAGAATTTAAGAAACGCACAGTGTAGTACATAGTATATGAGTGGGTTGCACTGAAAAACTTAGAATTTAAGAAACGCACAGTGTAGTACATAGTATATGATTGAGTTCCACTGAAAAACTTAGAATATAAGAAACGCACATTGTAGTACATAGTATATGAGTGAGTTGCACTGAAAAACTTAGAATATAAGAAACGCACAGTGTAGTACATAGTATATGAGTGAGTTGCACTGAAAAACTTAGAATATAAGAAACGCACAGTGTAGTACGTAGTATATGAGTGAGTTGCACTGAAAAACTTAGAATATAAGAAACGCACAGTGTAGTACATAGTATATGAGTGAGTTGCACAGAAAAACTTAGAATATAAGAAACGCACAGTGTAGTACATAGTATATGAGTGAGTTGCACTGAAAAACTTAGAATATAAGAAACGCACAGTGTAGTACATAGTATATGAGTGAGTTGCACTGAAAAACTTAGAATTTAAGAAACGCACAGTGTAGTACATAGTATATGAGTGAGTTGCACTGAAAAACTTAGAATTTAAGAAACGCACAGTGTAGTACATAGTATATGAGTGAGTTGCACTGAAAAACTTAGAATATAAGAAACGCACAGTATAGTACATAGTATATGAATGAGTTGCACTGAAAAACTTAGAATTTACTGAAAAACCCGCATTACACGAAATGCACAGTGTAGTACATAGTATATGAGTGAGTTGCACTGAAAAACTTAGAATATAAGAAACGCACAGTGTAGTACATAGTATATGAGTGAGTTGCACTGAAAAACTTAGAATATAAGAAACGCACAGTGTAGTACATAGTGTATGAGTGAGTTGCACTGAAAAACTTAGAATATAAGAAACGCACAGTGTAGTACATAGTATATGAGTGAGTTGCACTGAAAAACTTAGAATTTACTGAAAAACCTGCATTACACGAAATGCACAGTGTAGTACATAGTATATGAGTGAGTTGCACTGAAAAACTTAGAATGTAAGAAACGCACAGTGTAGTACATAGTATATGAGTGAGTTGCACTGAAAAACTTAGAATATAAGAAACGCACAGTGTAGTACATAGTATATGAGTGAGTTGCACTGAAAAACTTAGAATATAAGAAACGCACAGTGTAGTACATAGTATATGAGTGAGTTGCACAGAAAAACTTAGAATATAAGAAACGCACAGTGTAGTACATAGTATATGAGTGAGTTGCACTGAAAAACTTAGAATATAAGAAACGCACAGTGTAGTACATAGTATATGAGTGAGTTGCACTGAAAAACTTAGAATATAAGAAACACACAGTATAGTACATAGTATATGAATGAGTTGCACTGAAAAACTGAGAGTATAAGAAACGCACAGTTTAGTACATAGTATATGAGTGAGTTGCACTGAAAAACTTAGAATATAAGAAACGCACAGTGTAGTACATAGTATATGAGTGAGTTGCACTGAAAAACTTAGAATTTAAGAAACGCACAGTGTAGTACATAGTATATGAGTGAGTTGCACTGAAAAACTTAGAATTTAAGAAACGCACAGTGTAGTACATAGTATATGAGTGAGTTGCACGGAAAAATTTAGAATATAAGAAACGCACATTGTAGTACATAGTATATGAGTGAGTTGCACTGAAAAACTTAGAATATAAGAAACGCACAGTGTAGTACATAGTATATGAGTGAGTTGCACTGAAAAACTTAGAATTTACTGAAAAACCTGCATTACACGAAATGCACAGTGTAGTACATAGTATATGAGTGAGTTGCACTGAAAAACTTAGAATATAAGAAACGCACAGTGTAGTACATAGTATATGAGTGAGTTGCACTGAAAAACTTAGAATATAAGAAACGCACAGTGTAGTACATAGTATATGAGTGAGTTGCACTGAAAAACTTAGAATATAAGAAACGCACAGTGTAGTACATAGTATATGAGTGAATTGCACTGAAAAACTTAGAATATAAGAAACGCACAGTGTAGTACATAGTATATGAGTGAGTTGCACTGAAAAACTTAGAATTTAAGAAACGCACAGTGTAGTACATAGTATATGAGTGAGTTGCACTGAAAAACTTAGAATATAAGAAACGCACAGTATAGTACATAGTATATGAATGAGTTGCACTGAAAAACTTAGAATTTACTGAAAAACCCGCATTACACGAAATGCACAGTGTAGTACATAGTATATGAGTGAGTTGCACTGAAAAACTTAGAATGTAAGAAACGCACAGTGTAGTACATAGTATATGAGTGAGTTGCACTGAAAAACTTAGAATATAAGAAACGCACAGTGTAGTACATAGTATATGAGTGAGTTGCACTGAAAAACTTAGAATTTAAGAAACGCACAGTGTAGTACATAGTATATGAGTGAGTTGCACTGAAAAACTTAGAATATAAGAAACGCACAGTGTAGTACATAGTATATGAGTGAGTTGCACAGAAAAACTTAGAATATAAGAAACGCACAGTGTAGTACATAGTATATGAGTGAGTTGCACTGAAAAACTTAGAATATAAGAAACGCACAGTGTAGTACATAGTATATGAGTGAGTTGCACTGAAAAACTTAGAATATAAGAAACACACAGTATAGTACATAGTATATGAATGAGTTGCATTGAAAAACTGAGAATATAAGAAACGCACAGTTTAGTACATAGTATATGAGTGAGTTGCACTGAAAAACTTAGAATATAAGAAACGCACAGTGTAGTACATAGTATATGAGTGAGTTGCACTGAAAAACTTAGAATTTAAGAAACGCACAGTGTAGTACATAGTATATGAGTGAGTTGCACTGAAAAACTTAGAATTTAAGAAACGCACAGTGTAGTACATAGTATATGAGTGAGTTGCACTGAAAAATTTAGAATATAAGAAACGCACATTGTAATACATAGTATATGAGTGAGTTGCACTGAAAAACTTAGAATATAAGAAACGCACAGTGTAGTACATAGTATATGAGTGAGTTGCACTGAAAAACTTAGAATTTACTGAAAAACCTGCATTACACGAAATGCACAGTGTAGTACATAGTATATGAGTGAGTTGCACTGAAAAACTTAGAATATAAGAAACGCACAGTGTAGTACATAGTATATGAGTGAGTTGCACTGAAAAACTTAGAATATAAGAAACGCACAGTGTAGTACATAGTATATGAGTGAGTTGCACTGAAAAACTTAGAATTTACTGAAAAACCTGCATTACACGAAATGCACAGTGTAGTACATAGTATATGAGTGAGTTGCACTGAAAAACTTAGAATGTAAGAAACGCACAGTGTAGTACATAGTATATGAGTGAGTTGCACTGAAAAACTTAGAATTTAAGAAACGCACAGTGTAGTACATAGTATATGAGTGGGTTGCACTGAAAAACTTAGAATTTAAGAAACGCACAGTGTAGTACATAGTATATGATTGAGTTCCACTGAAAAACTTAGAATATAAGAAACGCACATTGTAGTACATAGTATATGAGTGAGTTGCACTGAAAAACTTAGAATATAAGAAACGCACAGTGTAGTACATAGTATATGAGTGAGTTGCACTGAAAAACTTAGAATATAAGAAACGCACAGTGTAGTACATAGTATATGAGTGAGTTGCACTGAAAAACTTAGAATTTACTGAAAAACCCGCATTACACGAAATGCACAGTGTAGTACATAGTATATGAGTGAGTTGCACTGAAAAACTTAGAATATAAGAAACGCACAGTGTAGTACGTAGTATATGAGTGAGTTGCACTGAAAAACTTAGAATATAAGAAACGCACAGTGTAGTACATAGTATATGAGTGAGTTGCACTGAAAAACTTAGAATATAAGAAACGCACAGTGTAGTACATAGTATATGAGTGAGTTGCACTGAAAAACTTAGAATATAAGAAACGCACAGTGTAGTACATAGTATATGAGTGAGTTGCACTGAAAAACTTAGAATTTAAGAAACGCACAGTGTAGTACATAGTATATGAGTGAGTTGCACTGAAAAACTTAGAATTTAAGAAACGCACAGTGTAGTACATAGTATATGAGTGAGTTGCACTGAAAAACTTAGAATATAAGAAACGCACAATATAGTACATAGTATATGAATGAGTTGCACTGAAAAACTTAGAATTTACTGAAAAACCCGCATTACACGAAATGCACAGTGTAGTACATAGTATATGAGTGAGTGGCACTGAAAAACTTAGAATATAAGAAACGCACAGTGTAGTACATAGTATATGAGTGAGTTGCACTGAAAAACTTAGAATATAAGAAACGCACAGTGTAGTACATAGTATATGAGTGAGTTGCACTGAAAAACTTAGAATATAAGAAACGCACAGTGTAGTACATAGTATATGAGTGAGTTGCACTGAAAAACTTAGAATATACTGAAAAACCTGCATTACACGAAATGCACAGTGTAGTACATAGTATATGAGTGAGTTGCACTGAAAAACTTAGAATGTAAGAAACGCACAGTGTAGTACATAGTATATGAGTGAGTTGCACTGAAAAACTTAGAATGTAAGAAACGCACAGTGTAGTACATAGTATATGAGTGAGTTGCACTGAAAAACTTAGAATTTAAGAAACGCACAGTGTAGTACATAGTATATGAGTGGGTTGCACTGAAAAACTTAGAATTTAAGAAACGCACAGTGTAGTACATAGTATATGATTGAGTTCCACTGAAAAACTTAGAATATAAGAAACGCACATTGTAGTACATAGTATATGAGTGAGTTGCACTGAAAAACTTAGAATATAAGAAACGCACAGTGTAGTACATAGTATATGAGTGAGTTGCACTGAAAAACTTAGAATATAAGAAACGCACAGTGTAGTACGTAGTATATGAGTGAGTTGCACTGAAAAACTTAAAATATAAGAAACGCACAGTGTAGTACATAGTATATGAGTGAGTTGCACAGAAAAACTTAGAATATAAGAAACGCACAGTGTAGTACATAGTATATGAGTGAGTTGCACTGAAAAACTTAGAATATAAGAAACGCACAGTGTAGTACATAGTATATGAGTGAGTTGCACTGAAAAACTTAGAATTTAAGAAACGCACAGTGTAGTACATAGTATATGAGTGAGTTGCACTGAAAAACTTAGAATTTAAGAAACGCACAGTGTAGTACATAGTATATGAGTGAGTTGCACTGAAAAACTTAGAATATAAGAAACGCACAGTATAGTACATAGTATATGAATGAGTTGCACTGAAAAACTTAGAATTTACTGAAAAACCCGCATTACACGAAATGCACAGTGTAGTACATAGTATATGAGTGAGTTGCACTGAAAAACTTAGAATATAAGAAACGCACAGTGTAGTACATAGTATATGAGTGAGTTGCACTGAAAAACTTAGAATATAAGAAACGCACAGTGTAGTACATAGTGTATGAGTGAGTTGCACTGAAAAACTTAGAATATAAGAAACGCACAGTGTAGTACATAGTATATGAGTGAGTTGCACTGAAAAACTTAGAATTTACTGAAAAACCTGCATTACACGAAATGCACAGTGTAGTACATAGTATATGAGTGAGTTGCACTGAAAAACTTAGAATGTAAGAAACGCACAGTGTAGTACATAGTATATGAGTGAGTTGCACTGAAAAACTTAGAATATAAGAAACGCACAGTGTAGTACATAGTATATGAGTGAGTTGCACTGAAAAACTTAGAATATAAGAAACGCACAGTGTAGTACATAGTATATGAGTGAGTTGCACAGAAAAACTTAGAATATAAGAAACGCACAGTGTAGTACATAGTATATGAGTGAGTTGCACTGAAAAACTTAGAATATAAGAAACGCACAGTGTAGTACATAGTATATGAGTGAGTTGCACTGAAAAACTTAGAATATAAGAAACACACAGTATAGTACATAGTATATGAATGAGTTGCACTGAAAAACTGAGAATATAAGAAACGCACAGTTTAGTACATAGTATATGAGTGAGTTGCACTGAAAAACTTAGAATATAAGAAACGCACAGTGTAGTACATAGTATATGAGTGAGTTGCACTGAAAAACTTAGAATTTAAGAAACGCACAGTGTAGTACATAGTATATGAGTGAGTTGCACTGAAAAACTTAGAATTTAAGAAACGCACAGTGTAGTACATAGTATATGAGTGAGTTGCACTGAAAAATTTAGAATATAAGAAACGCACATTGTAGTACATAGTATATGAGTGAGTTGCACTGAAAAACTTAGAATATAAGAAACGCACAGTGTAGTACATAGTATATGAGTGAGTTGCACTGAAAAACTTAGAATTTACTGAAAAACCTGCATTACACGAAATGCACAGTGTAGTACATAGTATATGAGTGAGTTGCACTGAAAAACTTAGAATATAAGAAACGCACAGTGTAGTACATAGTATATGAGTGAGTTGCACTGAAAAACTTAGAATATAAGAAACGCACAGTGTAGTACATAGTATATGAGTGAGTTGCACTGAAAAACTTAGAATATAAGAAACGCACAGTGTAGTACATAGTATATGAGTGAATTGCACTGAAAAACTTAGAATATAAGAAACGCACAGTGTAGTACATAGTATATGAGTGAGTTGCACTGAAAAACTTAGAATTTAAGAAACGCACAGTGTAGTACATAGTATATGAGTGAGTTGCACTGAAAAACTTAGAATTTAAGAAACGCACAGTGTAGTACATAGTATATGAGTGAGTTGCACTGAAAAACTTAGAATATAAGAAACGCACAGTATAGTACATAGTATATGAATGAGTTGCACTGAAAAACTTAGAATTTACTGAAAAACCCGCATTACACGAAATGCACAGTGTAGTACATAGTATATGAGTGAGTTGCACTGAAAAACTTAGAATATAAGAAACGCACAGTGTAGTACATAGTATATGAGTGAGTTGCACTGAAAAACTTAGAATATAAGAAACGCACAGTGTAGTACATAGTATATGAGTGAATTGCACTGAAAAACTTAGAATATAAGAAACGCACAGTGTAGTACATAGTATATGAGTGAGTTGCACTGAAAAACTTAGAATTTAAGAAACGCACAGTGTAGTACATAGTATATGAGTGAGTTGCACTGAAAAACTTAGAATATAAGAAACGCACAGTATAGTACATAGTATATGAATGAGTTGCACTGAAAAACTTAGAATTTACTGAAAAACCCGCATTACACGAAATGCACAGTGTAGTACATAGTATATGAGTGAGTTGCACTGAAAAACTTAGAATGTAAGAAACGCACAGTGTAGTACATAGTATATGAGTGAGTTGCACTGAAAAACTTAGAATATAAGAAACGCACAGTGTAGTACATAGTATATGAGTGAGTTGCACTGAAAAACTTAGAATTTAAGAAACGCACAGTGTAGTACATAGTATATGAGTGAGTTGCACTGAAAAACTTAGAATATAAGAAACGCACAGTGTAGTACATAGTATATGAGTGAGTTGCACAGAAAAACTTAGAATATAAGAAACGCACAGTGTAGTACATAGTATATGAGTGAGTTGCACTGAAAAACTTAGAATATAAGAAACGCACAGTGTAGTACATAGTATATGAGTGAGTTGCACTGAAAAACTTAGAATATAAGAAACACACAGTATAGTACATAGTATATGAATGAGTTGCATTGAAAAACTGAGAATATAAGAAACGCACAGTTTAGTACATAGTATATGAGTGAGTTGCACTGAAAAACTTAGAATATAAGAAACGCACAGTGTAGTACATAGTATATGAGTGAGTTGCACTGAAAAACTTAGAATTTAAGAAACGCACAGTGTAGTACATAGTATATGAGTGAGTTGCACTGAAAAACTTAGAATTTAAGAAACGCACAGTGTAGTACATAGTATATGAGTGAGTTGCACTGAAAAATTTAGAATATAAGAAACGCACATTGTAATACATAGTATATGAGTGAGTTGCACTGAAAAACTTAGAATATAAGAAACGCACAGTGTAGTACATAGTATATGAGTGAGTTGCACTGAAAAACTTAGAATTTACTGAAAAACCTGCATTACACGAAATGCACAGTGTAGTACATAGTATATGAGTGAGTTGCACTGAAAAACTTAGAATATAAGAAACGCACAGTGTAGTACATAGTATATGAGTGAGTTGCACTGAAAAACTTAGAATATAAGAAACGCACAGTGTAGTACATAGTATATGAGTGAGTTGCACTGAAAAACTTAGAATTTACTGAAAAACCTGCATTACACGAAATGCACAGTGTAGTACATAGTATATGAGTGAGTTGCACTGAAAAACTTAGAATGTAAGAAACGCACAGTGTAGTACATAGTATATGAGTGAGTTGCACTGAAAAACTTAGAATTTAAGAAACGCACAGTGTAGTACATAGTATATGAGTGGGTTGCACTGAAAAACTTAGAATTTAAGAAACGCACAGTGTAGTACATAGTATATGATTGAGTTCCACTGAAAAACTTAGAATATAAGAAACGCACATTGTAGTACATAGTATATGAGTGAGTTGCACTGAAAAACTTAGAATATAAGAAACGCACAGTGTAGTACATAGTATATGAGTGAGTTGCACTGAAAAACTTAGAATATAAGAAACGCACAGTGTAGTACATAGTATATGAGTGAGTTGCACTGAAAAACTTAGAATTTACTGAAAAACCCGCATTACACGAAATGCACAGTGTAGTACATAGTATATGAGTGAGTTGCACTGAAAAACTTAGAATATAAGAAACGCACAGTGTAGTACGTAGTATATGAGTGAGTTGCACTGAAAAACTTAGAATATAAGAAACGCACAGTGTAGTACATAGTATATGAGTGAGTTGCACTGAAAAACTTAGAATATAAGAAACGCACAGTGTAGTACATAGTATATGAGTGAGTTGCACTGAAAAACTTAGAATATAAGAAACGCACAGTGTAGTACATAGTATATGAGTGAGTTGCACTGAAAAACTTAGAATTTAAGAAACGCACAGTGTAGTACATAGTATATGAGTGAGTTGCACTGAAAAACTTAGAATTTAAGAAACGCACAGTGTAGTACATAGTATATGAGTGAGTTGCACTGAAAAACTTAGAATATAAGAAACGCACAATATAGTACATAGTATATGAATGAGTTGCACTGAAAAACTTAGAATTTACTGAAAAACCCGCATTACACGAAATGCACAGTGTAGTACATAGTATATGAGTGAGTGGCACTGAAAAACTTAGAATATAAGAAACGCACAGTGTAGTACATAGTATATGAGTGAGTTGCACTGAAAAACTTAGAATATAAGAAACGCACAGTGTAGTACATAGTATATGAGTGAGTTGCACTGAAAAACTTAGAATATAAGAAACGCACAGTGTAGTACATAGTATATGAGTGAGTTGCACTGAAAAACTTAGAATATACTGAAAAACCTGCATTACACGAAATGCACAGTGTAGTACATAGTATATGAGTGAGTTGCACTGAAAAACTTAGAATGTAAGAAACGCACAGTGTAGTACATAGTATATGAGTGAGTTGCACTGAAAAACTTAGAATGTAAGAAACGCACAGTGTAGTACATAGTATATGAGTGAGTTGCACTGAAAAACTTAGAATTTAAGAAACGCACAGTGTAGTACATAGTATATGAGTGGGTTGCACTGAAAAACTTAGAATTTAAGAAACGCACAGTGTAGTACATAGTATATGATTGAGTTCCACTGAAAAACTTAGAATATAAGAAACGCACATTGTAGTACATAGTATATGAGTGAGTTGCACTGAAAAACTTAGAATATAAGAAACGCACAGTGTAGTACATAGTATATGAGTGAGTTGCACTGAAAAACTTAGAATATAAGAAACGCACAGTGTAGTACGTAGTATATGAGTGAGTTGCACTGAAAAACTTAAAATATAAGAAACGCACAGTGTAGTACATAGTATATGAGTGAGTTGCACAGAAAAACTTAGAATATAAGAAACGCACAGTGTAGTACATAGTATATGAGTGAGTTGCACTGAAAAACTTAGAATATAAGAAACGCACAGTGTAGTACATAGTATATGAGTGAGTTGCACTGAAAAACTTAGAATTTAAGAAACGCACAGTGTAGTACATAGTATATGAGTGAGTTGCACTGAAAAACTTAGAATTTAAGAAACGCACAGTGTAGTACATAGTATATGAGTGAGTTGCACTGAAAAACTTAGAATATAAGAAACGCACAGTATAGTACATAGTATATGAATGAGTTGCACTGAAAAACTTAGAATTTACTGAAAAACCCGCATTACACGAAATGCACAGTGTAGTACATAGTATATGAGTGAGTTGCACTGAAAAACTTAGAATATAAGAAACGCACAGTGTAGTACATAGTATATGAGTGAGTTGCACTGAAAAACTTAGAATATAAGAAACGCACAGTGTAGTACATAGTGTATGAGTGAGTTGCACTGAAAAACTTAGAATATAAGAAACGCACAGTGTAGTACATAGTATATGAGTGAGTTGCACTGAAAAACTTAGAATTTACTGAAAAACCTGCATTACACGAAATGCACAGTGTAGTACATAGTATATGAGTGAGTTGCACTGAAAAACTTAGAATGTAAGAAACGCACAGTGTAGTACATAGTATATGAGTGAGTTGCACTGAAAAACTTAGAATATAAGAAACGCACAGTGTAGTACATAGTATATGAGTGAGTTGCACTGAAAAACTTAGAATATAAGAAACGCACAGTGTAGTACATAGTATATGAGTGAGTTGCACAGAAAAACTTAGAATATAAGAAACGCACAGTGTAGTACATAGTATATGAGTGAGTTGCACTGAAAAACTTAGAATATAAGAAACGCACAGTGTAGTACATAGTATATGAGTGAGTTGCACTGAAAAACTTAGAATATAAGAAACACACAGTATAGTACATAGTATATGAATGAGTTGCACTGAAAAACTGAGAATATAAGAAACGCACAGTTTAGTACATAGTATATGAGTGAGTTGCACTGAAAAACTTAGAATATAAGAAACGCACAGTGTAGTACATAGTATATGAGTGAGTTGCACTGAAAAACTTAGAATTTAAGAAACGCACAGTGTAGTACATAGTATATGAGTGAGTTGCACTGAAAAACTTAGAATTTAAGAAACGCACAGTGTAGTACATAGTATATGAGTGAGTTGCACTGAAAAATTTAGAATATAAGAAACGCACATTGTAGTACATAGTATATGAGTGAGTTGCACTGAAAAACTTAGAATATAAGAAACGCACAGTGTAGTACATAGTATATGAGTGAGTTGCACTGAAAAACTTAGAATTTACTGAAAAACCTGCATTACACGAAATGCACAGTGTAGTACATAGTATATGAGTGAGTTGCACTGAAAAACTTAGAATATAAGAAACGCACAGTGTAGTACATAGTATATGAGTGAGTTGCACTGAAAAACTTAGAATATAAGAAACGCACAGTGTAGTACATAGTATATGAGTGAGTTGCACTGAAAAACTTAGAATATAAGAAACGCACAGTGTAGTACATAGTATATGAGTGAATTGCACTGAAAAACTTAGAATATAAGAAACGCACAGTGTAGTACATAGTATATGAGTGAGTTGCACTGAAAAACTTAGAATTTAAGAAACGCACAGTGTAGTACATAGTATATGAGTGAGTTGCACTGAAAAACTTAGAATTTAAGAAACGCACAGTGTAGTACATAGTATATGAGTGAGTTGCACTGAAAAACTTAGAATATAAGAAACGCACAGTATAGTACATAGTATATGAATGAGTTGCACTGAAAAACTTAGAATTTACTGAAAAACCCGCATTACACGAAATGCACAGTGTAGTACATAGTATATGAGTGAGTTGCACTGAAAAACTTAGAATATAAGAAACGCACAGTGTAGTACATAGTATATGAGTGAGTTGCACTGAAAAACTTAGAATATAAGAAACGCACAGTGTAGTACATAGTATATGAGTGAGTTGCACTGAAAAACTTAGAATTTACTGAAAAACCTGCATTACACGAAATGCACAGTGTAGTACATAGTATATGAGTGAGTTGCACTGAAAAACTTAGAATGTAAGAAACGCACAGTGTAGTACATAGTATATGAGTGAGTTGCACTGAAAAACTTAGAATATAAGAAACGCACAGTGTAGTACATAGTATATGAGTGAGTTGCACTGAAAAACTTAGAATTTAAGAAACGCACAGTGTAGTACATAGTATATGAGTGGGTTGCACTGAAAAACTTAGAATTTAAGAAACGCACAGTGTAGTATATAGTATATGAGTGAGTTGCACTGAAAAACTTAGAATTTAAGAAACGCACAGTGTAGTACATAGTATATGAGTGAGTTGCACTGAAAAACTTAGAATATAAGAAACGCACAGTATAGTACATAGTATATAAATGAGTTGCACTGAAAAACTTAGAATTTACTGAAAAACCCGCATTACACGAAATGCACAGTGTAGTACATAGTATATGAGTGAGTTGCACTGAAAAACTTAGAATATAAGAAACGCACAGTGTAGTACATAGTATATGAGTGAGTTGCACTGAAAAACTTAGAATTTACTGAAAAACCTGCATTACACGAAATGCACAGTGTAGTACATAGTATATGAGTGAGTTGCACTGAAAAACTTAGAATGTAAGAAACGCACAGTGTAGTACATAGTATATGAGTGAGTTGCACTGAAAAACTTAGAATTTAAGAAACGCACAGTGTAGTACATAGTATATGAGTGGGTTGCACTGAAAAACTTAGAAGTTAAGAAACGCACAGTGTAGTACATAGTATATGATTGAGTTCCACTGAAAAACTTAGAATATAAGAAACGCACATTGTAGTACATAGTATATGAGTGAGTTGCACTGAAAAACTTAGAATATAAGAAACGCACAGTGTAGTACATATTATATGAGTGAGTTGCAGTGAAAAACTTAGAATATAAGAAACGCACAGTGTAGTACATAGTATATGAGTGAGTTGCACTGAAAAACTTAGAATTTACTGAAAAACCCGCATTACACGAAATGCACAGTGTAGTACATAGTATATGAGTGAGTTGCACTGAAAAACTTAGAATATAAGAAACGCACAGTGTAGTACGTAGTATATGAGTGAGTTGCACTGAAAAACTTAGAATATAAGAAACGCACAGTGTAGTACATAGTATATGAGTGAGTTGCACTGAAAAACTTAGAATATAAGAAACGCACAGTGTAGTACATAGTATATGAGTGAGTTGCACTGAAAAACTTAGAATATAAGAAACGCACAGTGTAGTACATAGTATATGAGTGAGTTGCACTGAAAAACTTAGAATTTAAGAAACGCACAGTGTAGTACATAGTATATGAGTGAGTTGCACTGAAAAACTTAGAATTTAAGAAACGCACAGTGTAGTACATAGTATATGAGTGAGTTGCACTGAAAAACTTAGAATATAAGAAACGCACAGTATAGTACATAGTATATGAATGAGTTGCACTGAAAAACTTAGAATTTACTGAAAAACCCGCATTACACGAAATGCACAGTGTAGTACATAGTATATGAGTGAGTGGCACTGAAAAACTTAGAATATAAGAAACGCACAGTGTAGTACATAGTATATGAGTGAGTTGCACTGAAAAACTTAGAATATAAGAAACGCACAGTGTAGTACATAGTATATGAGTGAGTTGCACTGAAAAACTTAGAATATAAGAAACGCACAGTGTAGTACATAGTATATGAGTGAGTTGCACTGAAAAACTTAGAATATACTGAAAAACCTGCATTACACGAAATGCACAGTGTAGTACATAGTATATGAGTGAGTTGCACTGAAAAACTTAGAATGTAAGAAACGCACAGTGTAGTACATAGTATATGAGTGAGTTGCACTGAAAAACTTAGAATATAAGAAACGCACAGTGTAGTACATAGTATATGAGTGAGTTGCACTGAAAAACTTAGAATTTAAGAAACGCACAGTGTAGTACATAGTATATGAGTGGGTTGCACTGAAAAACTTAGAATTTAAGAAACGCACAGTGTAGTACATAGTATATGATTGAGTTCCACTGAAAAACTTAGAATATAAGAAACGCACATTGTAGTACATAGTATATGAGTGAGTTGCACTGAAAAACTTAGAATATAAGAAACGCACAGTGTAGTACATAGTATATGAGTGAGTTGCACTGAAAAACTTAGAATATAAGAAACGCACAGTGTAGTACGTAGTATATGAGTGAGTTGCACTGAAAAACTTAGAATATAAGAAACGCACAGTGTAGTACATAGTATATGAGTGAGTTGCACAGAAAAACTTAGAATATAAGAAACGCACAGTGTAGTACATAGTATATGAGTGAGTTGCACTGAAAAACTTAGAATATAAGAAACGCACAGTGTAGTACATAGTATATGAGTGAGTTGCACTGAAAAACTTAGAATTTAAGAAACGCACAGTGTAGTACATAGTATATGAGTGAGTTGCACTGAAAAACTTAGAATTTAAGAAACGCACAGTGTAGTACATAGTATATGAGTGAGTTGCACTGAAAAACTTAGAATATAAGAAACGCACAGTATAGTACATAGTATATGAATGAGTTGCACTGAAAAACTTAGAATTTACTGAAAAACCCGCATTACACGAAATGCACAGTGTAGTACATAGTATATGAGTGAGTTGCACTGAAAAACTTAGAATATAAGAAACGCACAGTGTAGTACATAGTATATGAGTGAGTTGCACTGAAAAACTTAGAATATAAGAAACGCACAGTGTAGTACATAGTGTATGAGTGAGTTGCACTGAAAAACTTAGAATATAAGAAACGCACAGTGTAGTACATAGTATATGAGTGAGTTGCACTGAAAAACTTAGAATTTACTGAAAAACCTGCATTACACGAAATGCACATTGTAGTACATAGTATATGAGTGAGTTGCACTGAAAAACTTAGAATGTAAGAAACGCACAGTGTAGTACATAGTATATGAGTGAGTTGCACTGAAAAACTTAGAATATAAGAAACGCACAGTGTAGTACATAGTATATGAGTGAGTTGCACTGAAAAACTTAGAATATAAGAAACGCACAGTGTAGTACATAGTATATGAGTGAGTTGCACAGAAAAACTTAGAATATAAGAAACGCACAGTGTAGTACATAGTATATGAGTGAGTTGCACTGAAAAACTTAGAATATAAGAAACGCACAGTGTAGTACATAGTATATGAGTGAGTTGCACTGAAAAACTTAGAATATAAGAAACACACAGTATAGTACATAGTATATGAATGAGTTGCACTGAAAAACTGAGAGTATAAGAAACGCACAGTTTAGTACATAGTATATGAGTGAGTTGCACTGAAAAACTTAGAATATAAGAAACGCACAGTGTAGTACATAGTATATGAGTGAGTTGCACTGAAAAACTTAGAATTTAAGAAACGCACAGTGTAGTACATAGTATATGAGTGAGTTGCACTGAAAAACTTAGAATTTAAGAAACGCACAGTGTAGTACATAGTATATGAGTGAGTTGCACGGAAAAATTTAGAATATAAGAAACGCACATTGTAGTACATAGTATATGAGTGAGTTGCACTGAAAAACTTAGAATATAAGAAACGCACAGTGTAGTACATAGTATATGAGTGAGTTGCACTGAAAAACTTAGAATTTACTGAAAAACCTGCATTACACGAAATGCACAGTGTAGTACATAGTATATGAGTGAGTTGCACTGAAAAACTTAGAATATAAGAAACGCACAGTGTAGTACATAGTATATGAGTGAGTTGCACTGAAAAACTTAGAATATAAGAAACGCACAGTGTAGTACATAGTATATGAGTGAGTTGCACTGAAAAACTTAGAATATAAGAAACGCACAGTGTAGTACATAGTATATGAGTGAATTGCACTGAAAAACTTAGAATATAAGAAACGCACAGTGTAGTACATAGTATATGAGTGAGTTGCACTGAAAAACTTAGAATTTAAGAAACGCACAGTGTAGTACATAGTATATGAGTGAGTTGCACTGAAAAACTTAGAATATAAGAAACGCACAGTATAGTACATAGTATATGAATGAGTTGCACTGAAAAACTTAGAATTTACTGAAAAACCCGCATTACACGAAATGCACAGTGTAGTACATAGTATATGAGTGAGTTGCACTGAAAAACTTAGAATGTAAGAAACGCACAGTGTAGTACATAGTATATGAGTGAGTTGCACTGAAAAACTTAGAATATAAGAAACGCACAGTGTAGTACATAGTATATGAGTGAGTTGCACTGAAAAACTTAGAATTTAAGAAACGCACAGTGTAGTACATAGTATATGAGTGAGTTGCACTGAAAAACTTAGAATATAAGAAACGCACAGTGTAGTACATAGTATATGAGTGAGTTGCACAGAAAAACTTAGAATATAAGAAACGCACAGTGTAGTACATAGTATATGAGTGAGTTGCACTGAAAAACTTAGAATATAAGAAACGCACAGTGTAGTACATAGTATATGAGTGAGTTGCACTGAAAAACTTAGAATATAAGAAACACACAGTATAGTACATAGTATATGAATGAGTTGCATTGAAAAACTGAGAATATAAGAAACGCACAGTTTAGTACATAGTATATGAGTGAGTTGCACTGAAAAACTTAGAATATAAGAAACGCACAGTGTAGTACATAGTATATGAGTGAGTTGCACTGAAAAACTTAGAATTTAAGAAACGCACAGTGTAGTACATAGTATATGAGTGAGTTGCACTGAAAAACTTAGAATTTAAGAAACGCACAGTGTAGTACATAGTATATGAGTGAGTTGCACTGAAAAATTTAGAATATAAGAAACGCACATTGTAATACATAGTATATGAGTGAGTTGCACTGAAAAACTTAGAATATAAGAAACGCACAGTGTAGTACATAGTATATGAGTGAGTTGCACTGAAAAACTTAGAATTTACTGAAAAACCTGCATTACACGAAATGCACAGTGTAGTACATAGTATATGAGTGAGTTGCACTGAAAAACTTAGAATATAAGAAACGCACAGTGTAGTACATAGTATATGAGTGAGTTGCACTGAAAAACTTAGAATATAAGAAACGCACAGTGTAGTACATAGTATATGAGTGAGTTGCACTGAAAAACTTAGAATTTACTGAAAAACCTGCATTACACGAAATGCACAGTGTAGTACATAGTATATGAGTGAGTTGCACTGAAAAACTTAGAATGTAAGAAACGCACAGTGTAGTACATAGTATATGAGTGAGTTGCACTGAAAAACTTAGAATTTAAGAAACGCACAGTGTAGTACATAGTATATGAGTGGGTTGCACTGAAAAACTTAGAATTTAAGAAACGCACAGTGTAGTACATAGTATATGATTGAGTTCCACTGAAAAACTTAGAATATAAGAAACGCACATTGTAGTACATAGTATATGAGTGAGTTGCACTGAAAAACTTAGAATATAAGAAACGCACAGTGTAGTACATAGTATATGAGTGAGTTGCACTGAAAAACTTAGAATATAAGAAACGCACAGTGTAGTACATAGTATATGAGTGAGTTGCACTGAAAAACTTAGAATTTACTGAAAAACCCGCATTACACGAAATGCACAGTGTAGTACATAGTATATGAGTGAGTTGCACTGAAAAACTTAGAATATAAGAAACGCACAGTGTAGTACGTAGTATATGAGTGAGTTGCACTGAAAAACTTAGAATATAAGAAACGCACAGTGTAGTACATAGTATATGAGTGAGTTGCACTGAAAAACTTAGAATATAAGAAACGCACAGTGTAGTACATAGTATATGAGTGAGTTGCACTGAAAAACTTAGAATATAAGAAACGCACAGTGTAGTACATAGTATATGAGTGAGTTGCACTGAAAAACTTAGAATTTAAGAAACGCACAGTGTAGTACATAGTATATGAGTGAGTTGCACTGAAAAACTTAGAATTTAAGAAACGCACAGTGTAGTACATAGTATATGAGTGAGTTGCACTGAAAAACTTAGAATATAAGAAACGCACAATATAGTACATAGTATATGAATGAGTTGCACTGAAAAACTTAGAATTTACTGAAAAACCCGCATTACACGAAATGCACAGTGTAGTACATAGTATATGAGTGAGTGGCACTGAAAAACTTAGAATATAAGAAACGCACAGTGTAGTACATAGTATATGAGTGAGTTGCACTGAAAAACTTAGAATATAAGAAACGCACAGTGTAGTACATAGTATATGAGTGAGTTGCACTGAAAAACTTAGAATATAAGAAACGCACAGTGTAGTACATAGTATATGAGTGAGTTGCACTGAAAAACTTAGAATATACTGAAAAACCTGCATTACACGAAATGCACAGTGTAGTACATAGTATATGAGTGAGTTGCACTGAAAAACTTAGAATGTAAGAAACGCACAGTGTAGTACATAGTATATGAGTGAGTTGCACTGAAAAACTTAGAATGTAAGAAACGCACAGTGTAGTACATAGTATATGAGTGAGTTGCACTGAAAAACTTAGAATTTAAGAAACGCACAGTGTAGTACATAGTATATGAGTGGGTTGCACTGAAAAACTTAGAATTTAAGAAACGCACAGTGTAGTACATAGTATATGATTGAGTTCCACTGAAAAACTTAGAATATAAGAAACGCACATTGTAGTACATAGTATATGAGTGAGTTGCACTGAAAAACTTAGAATATAAGAAACGCACAGTGTAGTACATAGTATATGAGTGAGTTGCACTGAAAAACTTAGAATATAAGAAACGCACAGTGTAGTACGTAGTATATGAGTGAGTTGCACTGAAAAACTTAGAATATAAGAAACGCACAGTGTAGTACATAGTATATGAGTGAGTTGCACAGAAAAACTTAGAATATAAGAAACGCACAGTGTAGTACATAGTATATGAGTGAGTTGCACTGAAAAACTTAGAATATAAGAAACGCACAGTGTAGTACATAGTATATGAGTGAGTTGCACTGAAAAACTTAGAATTTAAGAAACGCACAGTGTAGTACATAGTATATGAGTGAGTTGCACTGAAAAACTTAGAATTTAAGAAACGCACAGTGTAGTACATAGTATATGAGTGAGTTGCACTGAAAAACTTAGAATATAAGAAACGCACAGTATAGTACATAGTATATGAATGAGTTGCACTGAAAAACTTAGAATTTACTGAAAAACCCGCATTACACGAAATGCACAGTGTAGTACATAGTATATGAGTGAGTTGCACTGAAAAACTTAGAATATAAGAAACGCACAGTGTAGTACATAGTATATGAGTGAGTTGCACTGAAAAACTTAGAATATAAGAAACGCACAGTGTAGTACATAGTGTATGAGTGAGTTGCACTGAAAAACTTAGAATATAAGAAACGCACAGTGTAGTACATAGTATATGAGTGAGTTGCACTGAAAAACTTAGAATTTACTGAAAAACCTGCATTACACGAAATGCACAGTGTAGTACATAGTATATGAGTGAGTTGCACTGAAAAACTTAGAATGTAAGAAACGCACAGTGTAGTACATAGTATATGAGTGAGTTGCACTGAAAAACTTAGAATATAAGAAACGCACAGTGTAGTACATAGTATATGAGTGAGTTGCACTGAAAAACTTAGAATATAAGAAACGCACAGTGTAGTACATAGTATATGAGTGAGTTGCACAGAAAAACTTAGAATATAAGAAACGCACAGTGTAGTACATAGTATATGAGTGAGTTGCACTGAAAAACTTAGAATATAAGAAACGCACAGTGTAGTACATAGTATATGAGTGAGTTGCACTGAAAAACTTAGAATATAAGAAACACACAGTATAGTACATAGTATATGAATGAGTTGCACTGAAAAACTGAGAATATAAGAAACGCACAGTTTAGTACATAGTATATGAGTGAGTTGCACTGAAAAACTTAGAATATAAGAAACGCACAGTGTAGTACATAGTATATGAGTGAGTTGCACTGAAAAACTTAGAATTTAAGAAACGCACAGTGTAGTACATAGTATATGAGTGAGTTGCACTGAAAAACTTAGAATTTAAGAAACGCACAGTGTAGTACATAGTATATGAGTGAGTTGCACTGAAAAATTTAGAATATAAGAAACGCACATTGTAGTACATAGTATATGAGTGAGTTGCACTGAAAAACTTAGAATATAAGAAACGCACAGTGTAGTACATAGTATATGAGTGAGTTGCACTGAAAAACTTAGAATTTACTGAAAAACCTGCATTACACGAAATGCACAGTGTAGTACATAGTATATGAGTGAGTTGCACTGAAAAACTTAGAATATAAGAAACGCACAGTGTAGTACATAGTATATGAGTGAGTTGCACTGAAAAACTTAGAATATAAGAAACGCACAGTGTAGTACATAGTATATGAGTGAGTTGCACTGAAAAACTTAGAATATAAGAAACGCACAGTGTAGTACATAGTATATGAGTGAATTGCACTGAAAAACTTAGAATATAAGAAACGCACAGTGTAGTACATAGTATATGAGTGAGTTGCACTGAAAAACTTAGAATTTAAGAAACGCACAGTGTAGTACATAGTATATGAGTGAGTTGCACTGAAAAACTTAGAATTTAAGAAACGCACAGTGTAGTACATAGTATATGAGTGAGTTGCACTGAAAAACTTAGAATATAAGAAACGCACAGTATAGTACATAGTATATGAATGAGTTGCACTGAAAAACTTAGAATTTACTGAAAAACCCGCATTACACGAAATGCACAGTGTAGTACATAGTATATGAGTGAGTTGCACTGAAAAACTTAGAATATAAGAAACGCACAGTGTAGTACATAGTATATGAGTGAGTTGCACTGAAAAACTTAGAATATAAGAAACGCACAGTGTAGTACATAGTATATGAGTGAGTTGCACTGAAAAACTTAGAATTTAAGAAACGCACAGTGTAGTACATAGTATATGAGTGGGTTGCACTGAAAAACTTAGAATTTAAGAAACGCACAGTGTAGTACATAGTATATGATTGAGTTCCACTGAAAAACTTAGAATATAAGAAACGCACATTGTAGTACATAGTATATGAGTGAGTTGCACTGAAAAACTTAGAATATAAGAAACGCACAGTGTAGTACATAGTATATGAGTGAGTTGCACTGAAAAACTTAGAATATAAGAAACGCACAGTGTAGTACATAGTATATGAGTGAGTTGCACTGAAAAACTTAGAATTTACTGAAAAACCCGCATTACACGAAATGCACAGTGTAGTACATAGTATATGAGTGAGTTGCACTGAAAAACTTAGAATATAAGAAACGCACAGTGTAGTACGTAGTATATGAGTGAGTTGCACTGAAAAACTTAGAATATAAGAAACTCACAGTGTAGTACATAGTATATGAGTGAGTTGCACAGAAAAACTTAGAATATAAGAAACGCACAGTGTAGTACATAGTATATGAGTGAGTTGCACTGAAAAACTTAGAATATAAGAAACGCACAGTGTAGTACATAGTATATGAGTGAGTTGCACTGAAAAACTTAGAATTTACTGAAAAACCCGCATTACACGAAATGCACAGTGTAGTACATAGTATATGAGTGAGTTGCACTGAAAAACTTAGAATATAAGAAACGCACAGTGTAGTACGTAGTATATGAGTGAGTTGCACTGAAAAACTTAGAATATAAGAAACGCACAGTGTAGTACATAGTATATGAGTGAGTTGCACTGAAAAACTTAGAATATAAGAAACGCACAGTGTAGTACATAGTATATGAGTGAGTTGCACTGAAAAACTTAGAATATAAGAAACGCACAGTGTAGTACATAGTATATGAGTGAGTTGCACTGAAAAACTTAGAATTTAAGAAACGCACAGTGTAGTACATAGTATATGAGTGAGTTGCACTGAAAAACTTAGAATTTAAGAAACGCACAGTGTAGTACATAGTATATGAGTGAGTTGCACTGAAAAACTTAGAATATAAGAAACGCACAATATAGTACATAGTATATGAATGAGTTGCACTGAAAAACTTAGAATTTACTGAAAAACCCGCATTACACGAAATGCACAGTGTAGTACATAGTATATGAGTGAGTGGCACTGAAAAACTTAGAATATAAGAAACGCACAGTGTAGTACATAGTATATGAGTGAGTTGCACTGAAAAACTTAGAATATAAGAAACGCACAGTGTAGTACATAGTATATGAGTGAGTTGCACTGAAAAACTTAGAATATAAGAAACGCACAGTGTAGTACATAGTATATGAGTGAGTTGCACTGAAAAACTTAGAATATACTGAAAAACCTGCATTACACGAAATGCACAGTGTAGTACATAGTATATGAGTGAGTTGCACTGAAAAACTTAGAATGTAAGAAACGCACAGTGTAGTACATAGTATATGAGTGAGTTGCACTGAAAAACTTAGAATATAAGAAACGCACAGTGTAGTACATAGTATATGAGTGAGTTGCACTGAAAAACTTAGAATTTAAGAAACGCACAGTGTAGTACATAGTATATGAGTGGGTTGCACTGAAAAACTTAGAATTTAAGAAACGCACAGTGTAGTACATAGTATATGATTGAGTTCCACTGAAAAACTTAGAATATAAGAAACGCACATTGTAGTACATAGTATATGAGTGAGTTGCACTGAAAAACTTAGAATATAAGAAACGCACAGTGTAGTACATAGTATATGAGTGAGTTGCACTGAAAAACTTAGAATATAAGAAACGCACAGTGTAGTACGTAGTATATGAGTGAGTTGCACTGAAAAACTTAGAATATAAGAAACGCACAGTGTAGTACATAGTATATGAGTGAGTTGCACAGAAAAACTTAGAATATAAGAAACGCACAGTGTAGTACATAGTATATGAGTGAGTTGCACTGAAAAACTTAGAATATAAGAAACGCACAGTGTAGTACATAGTATATGAGTGAGTTGCACTGAAAAACATAGAATTTAAGAAACGCACAGTGTAGTACATAGTATATGAGTGAGTTGCACTGAAAAACTTAGAATTTAAGAAACGCACAGTGTAGTACATAGTATATGAGTGAGTTGCACTGAAAAACTTAGAATATAAGAAACGCACAGTATAGTACATAGTATATGAATGAGTTGCACTGAAAAACTTAGAATTTACTGAAAAACCCGCATTACACGAAATGCACAGTGTAGTACATAGTATATGAGTGAGTTGCACTGAAAAACTTAGAATATAAGAAACGCACAGTGTAGTACATAGTATATGAGTGAGTTGCACTGAAAAACTTAGAATATAAGAAACGCACAGTGTAGTACATAGTGTATGAGTGAGTTGCACTGAAAAACTTAGAATATAAGAAACGCACAGTGTAGTACATAGTATATGAGTGAGTTGCACTGAAAAACTTAGAATTTACTGAAAAACCTGCATTACACGAAATGCACAGTGTAGTACATAGTATATGAGTGAGTTGCACTGAAAAACTTAGAATGTAAGAAACGCACAGTGTAGTACATAGTATATGAGTGAGTTGCACTGAAAAACTTAGAATATAAGAAACGCACAGTGTAGTACATAGTATATGAGTGAGTTGCACTGAAAAACTTAGAATATAAGAAACGCACAGTGTAGTACATAGTATATGAGTGAGTTGCACAGAAAAACTTAGAATATAAGAAACGCACAGTGTAGTACATAGTATATGAGTGAGTTGCACTGAAAAACTTAGAATATAAGAAACGCACAGTGTAGTACATAGTATATGAGTGAGTTGCACTGAAAAACTTAGAATATAAGAAACACACAGTATAGTACATAGTATATGAATGAGTTGCACTGAAAAACTGAGAATATAAGAAACGCACAGTTTAATACATAGTATATGAGTGAGTTGCACTGAAAAACTTAGAATATAAGAAACGCACAGTGTAGTACATAGTATATGAGTGAGTTGCACTGAAAAACTTAGAATTTAAGAAACGCACAGTGTAGTACATAGTATATGAGTGAGTTGCACTGAAAAACTTAGAATTTAATAAACGCACAGTGTAGTACATAGTATATGAGTGAGTTGCACTGAAAAATTTAGAATATAAGAAACGCACATTGTAGTACATAGTATATGAGTGAGTTGCACTGAAAAACTTAGAATATAAGAAACGCACAGTGTAGTACATAGTATATGAGTGAGTTGCACTGAAAAACTTAGAATTTACTGAAAAACCTGCAATACACGAAATGCACAGTGTAGTACATAGTATATGAGTGAGTTGCACTGAAAAACTTAGAATATAAGAAACGCACAGTGTAGTACATAGTATATGAGTGAGTTGCACTGAAAAACTTAGAATATAAGAAACGCACAGTGTAGTACATAGTATATGAGTGAGTTGCACTGAAAAACTTAGAATATAAGAAACGCACAGTGTAGTACATAGTATATGAGTGAATTGCACTGAAAAACTTAGAATATAAGAAACGCACAGTGTAGTACATAGTATATGAGTGAGTTGCACTGAAAAACTTAGAATTTAAGAAACGCACAGTGTAGTACATAGTATATGAGTGAGTTGCACTGAAAAACTTAGAATTTAAGAAACGCACAGTGTAGTACATAGTATATGAGTGAGTTGCACAGAAAAACTTAGAATATAAGAAACGCACAGTGTAGTACATAGTATATGAGTGAGTTGCACTGAAATACTTAGAATATAAGAAACGCACAGTGTAGTACATAGTATATGAGTGAGTTGCACTGAAAAACTTAGAATTTAAGAAACGCACAGTGTAGTACATAGTATATGAGTGAGTTGCACTGAAAAACTTAGAATTTAAGAAACGCACAGTGTAGTACATAGTATATGAGTGAGTTGCACTGAAAAACTTAGAATATAAGAAACGCACAGTATAGTACATAGTATATGAATGAGTTGCACTGAAAAACTTAGAATTTACTGAAAAACCCGCATTACACGAAATGCACAGTGTAGTACATAGTATATGAGTGAGTTGCACTGAAAAACTTAGAATATAAGAAACGCACAGTGTAGTACATAGTATATGAGTGAGTTGCACTGAAAAACTTAGAATATAAGAAACGCACAGTGTAGTACATAGTATATGAGTGAGTTGCACTGAAAAACTTAGAATTTACTGAAAAACCTGCATTACACGAAATGCACAGTGTAGTACATAGTATATGAGTGAGTTGCACTGAAAAACTTAGAATGTAAGAAACGCACAGTGTAGTACATAGTATATGAGTGAGTTGCACTGAAAAACTTAGAATATAAGAAACGCACAGTGTAGTACATAGTATATGAGTGAGTTGCACTGAAAAACTTAGAATTTAAGAAACGCACAGTGTAGTACATAGTATATGAGTGGGTTGCACTGAAAAACTTAGAATTTAAGAAACGCACAGTGTAGTATATAGTATATGATTGAGTTCCACTGAAAAACTTAGAATATAAGAAACGCACATTGTAGTACATAGTATATGAGTGAGTTGCACTGAAAAACTTAGAATATAAGAAACGCACAGTGTAGTACATAGTATATGAGTGAGTTGCACTGAAAAACTTAGAATATAAGAAACGCACAGTGTAGTACATAGTATATGAGTGAGTTGCACTGAAAAACTTAGAATTTACTGAAAAACCCGCATTACACGAAATGCACAGTGTAGTACATAGTATATGAGTGAGTTGCACTGAAAAACTTAGAATATAAGAAACGCACAGTGTAGTACGTAGTATATGAGTGAGTTGCACTGAAAAACTTAGAATATAAGAAACTCACAGTGTAGTACATAGTATATGAGTGAGTTGCACAGAAAAACTTAGAATATAAGAAACGCACAGTGTAGTACATAGTATATGAGTGAGTTGCACTGAAAAACTTAGAATATAAGAAACGCACAGTGTAGTACATAGTATATGAGTGAGTTGCACTGAAAAACTTAGAATTTAAGAAACGCACAGTGTAGTATATAGTATATGAGTGAGTTGCACTGAAAAACTTAGAATTTAAGAAACGCACAGTGTAGTACATAGTATATGAGTGAGTTGCACTGAAAAACTTAGAATATAAGAAACGCACAGTGTAGTACGTAGTATATGAGTGAGTTGCACTGAAAAACTTAGAATATAAGAAACGCACAGTGTAGTACATAGTATATGAGTGAGTTGCACAGAAAAACTTAGAATATAAGAAACGCACAGTGTAGTACATAGTATATGAGTGAGTTGCACTGAAAAACTTAGAATATAAGAAACGCACAGTGTAGTACATAGTATATGAGTGAGTTGCACTGAAAAACTTAGAATTTAAGAAATGCACAGTGTAGTACATAGTATATGAGTGAGTTGCACTGAAAAACTTAGAATTTAAGAAACGCACAGTGTAGTACATAGTATATGAGTGAGTTGCACTGAAAAACTTAGAATATAAGAAACGCACAGTATAGTACATAGTATATGAATGAGTTGCACTGAAAAACTTAGAATTTACTGAAAAACCCGCATTACACGAAATGCACAGTGTAGTACATAGTATATGAGTGAGTTGCACTGAAAAACTTAGAATATAAGAAACGCACAGTGTAGTACATAGTATATGAGTGAGTTGCACTGAAAAACTTAGAATATAAGAAACGCACAGTGTAGTACATAGTGTATGAGTGAGTTGCACTGAAAAACTTAGAATATAAGAAACGCACAGTGTAGTACATAGTATATGAGTGAGTTGCACTGAAAAACTTAGAATTTACTGAAAAACCTGCATTACACGAAATGCACAGTGTAGTACATAGTATATGAGTGAGTTGCACTGAAAAACTTAGAATGTAAGAAACGCACAGTGTAGTACATAGTATATGAGTGAGTTGCACTGAAAAACTTAGAATATAAGAAACGCACAGTGTAGTACATAGTATATGAGTGAGTTGCACTGAAAAACTTAGAATATAAGAAACTCACAGTGTAGTACATAGTATATGAGTGAGTTGCACAGAAAAACTTAGAATATAAGAAACGCACAGTGTAGTACATAGTATATGAGTGAGTTGCACTGAAAAACTTAGAATATAAGAAACGCACAGTGTAGTACATAGTATATGAGTGAGTTGCACTGAAAAACTTAGAATATAAGAAACACACAGTATAGTACATAGTATATGAATGAGTTGCACTGAAAAACTGAGAATATAAGAAACGCACAGTTTAGTACATAGTATATGAGTGAGTTGCACTGAAAAACTTAGAATATAAGAAACGCACAGTGTAGTACATAGTATATGAGTGAGTTGCACTGAAAAACTTAGAATTTAAGAAACGCACAGTGTAGTACATAGTATATGAGTGAGTTGCACTGAAAAACTTAGAATTTAAGAAACGCACAGTGTAGTACATAGTATATGAGTGAGTTGCACTGAAAAATTTAGAATATAAGAAACGCACATTGTAGTACATAGTATATGAGTGAGTTGCACTGAAAAACTTAGAATATAAGAAACGCACAGTGTAGTACATAGTATATGAGTGAGTTGCACTGAAAAACTTAGAATTTACTGAAAAACCTGCATTACACGAAATGCACAGTGTAGTACATAGTATATGAGTGAGTTGCACTGAAAAACTTAGAATATAAGAAACGCACAGTGTAGTACATAGTATATGAGTGAGTTGCACTGAAAAACTTAGAATATAAGAAACGCACAGTGTAGTACATAGTATATGAGTGAGTTGCACTGAAAAACTTAGAATATAAGAAACGCACAGTGTAGTACATAGTATATGAGTGAATTGCACTGAAAAACTTAGAATATAAGAAACGCACAGTGTAGTACATAGTATATGAGTGAGTTGCACTGAAAAACTTAGAATTTAAGAAACGCACAGTGTAGTACATAGTATATGAGTGAGTTGCACTGAAAAACTTAGAATTTAAGAAACGCACAGTGTAGTACATAGTATATGAGTGAGTTGCACAGAAAAACTTAGAATATAAGAAACGCACAGTGTAGTACATAGTATATGAGTGAGTTGCACTGAAAAACTTAGAATATAAGAAACGCACAGTGTAGTACATAGTATATGAGTGAGTTGCACTGAAAAACTTAGAATTTAAGAAACGCACAGTGTAGTACATAGTATATGAGTGAGTTGCACTGAAAAACTTAGAATTTAAGAAACGCACAGTGTAGTACATAGTATATGAGTGAGTTGCACTGAAAAACTTAGAATATAAGAAACGCACAGTATAGTACATAGTATATGAATGAGTTGCACTGAAAAACTTAGAATTTACTGAAAAACCCGCATTACACGAAATGCACAGTGTAGTACATAGTATATGAGTGAGTTGCACTGAAAAACTTAGAATATAAGAAACGCACAGTGTAGTACATAGTATATGAGTGAGTTGCACTGAAAAACTTAGAATATAAGAAACGCACAGTGTAGTACATAGTATATGAGTGAGTTGCACTGAAAAACTTAGAATTTACTGAAAAACCTGCATTACACGAAATGCACAGTGTAGTACATAGTATATGAGTGAGTTGCACTGAAAAACTTAGAATGTAAGAAACGCACAGTGTAGTACATAGTATATGAGTGAGTTGCACTGAAAAACTTAGAATATAAGAAACGCACAGTGTAGTACATAGTATATGAGTGAGTTGCACTGAAAAACTTAGAATTTAAGAAACGCACAGTGTAGTACATAGTATATGAGTGGGTTGCACTGAAAAACTTAGAATTTAAGAAACGCACAGTGTAGTACATAGTATATGATTGAGTTCCACTGAAAAACTTAGAATATAAGAAACGCACATTGTAGTACATAGTATATGAGTGAGTTGCACTGAAAAACTTAGAATATAAGAAACGCACAGTGTAGTACATAGTATATGAGTGAGTTGCACTGAAAAACTTAGAATATAAGAAACGCACAGTGTAGTACATAGTATATGAGTGAGTTGCACTGAAAAACTTAGAATTTACTGAAAAACCCGCATTACACGAAATGCACAGTGTAGTACATAGTATATGAGTGAGTTGCACTGAAAAACTTAGAATATAAGAAACGCACAGTGTAGTACGTAGTATATGAGTGAGTTGCACTGAAAAACTTAGAATATAAGAAACTCACAGTGTAGTACATAGTATATGAGTGAGTTGCACAGAAAAACTTAGAATATAAGAAACGCACAGTGTAGTACATAGTATATGAGTGAGTTGCACTGAAAAACTTAGAATATAAGAAACGCACAGTGTAGTACATAGTATATGAGTGAGTTGCACTGAAAAACTTAGAATTTAAGAAACGCACAGTGTAGTATATAGTATATGAGTGAGTTGCACTGAAAAACTTAGAATTTAAGAAACGCACAGTGTAGTACATAGTATATGAGTGAGTTGCACTGAAAAACTTAGAATATAAGAAACGCACAGTATAGTACATAGTATATGAATGAGTTGCACTGAAAAACTTAGAATTTACTGAAAAACCCGCATTACACGAAATGCAGTGTAGTACATAGTATATGAGTGAGTTGCACTGAAAAACTTAGAATATAAGAAACGCACAGTGTAGTACATAGTATATGAGTGAGTTGCACTGAAAAACTTAGAATATAAGAAACGCACAGTGTAGTACATAGTATATGAGTGAGTTGCACTGAAAAACTTTGAATATAAGAAACGCACAGTGTAGTACATAGTATATGAGTGAGTTGCACTGAAAAACTTAGAATTTACTGAAAAACCTGCATTACACGAAATGCACAGTGTAGTACATAGTATATGAGTGAGTTGCACTGAAAAACTTAGAATGTAAGAAACGCACAGTGTAGTACATAGTATATGAGTGAGTTGCACTGAAAAACTTAGAATATAAGAAACGCACAGTGTAGTACATAGTATATGAGTGAGTTGCACTGAAAAACTTAGAATATAAGAAACGCACAGTGTAGTACATAGTATATGAGTGAGTTGCACTGAAAAACTTAGAATATAAGAAACGCACAGTGTAGTACATAGTATATGAGTGAGTTGCACTGAAAAACTTAGAATTTACTGAAAAACCTGCATTACACGAAATGCACAGTGTAGTACATAGTATATGAGTGAGTTGCACTGAAAAACTTAGAATGTAAGAAACGCACAGTGTAGTACATAGTATATGAGTGGGTTGCACTGAAAAACTTAGAATTTAAGAAACGCACAGTGTAGTACATAGTATATGATTGAGTTCCACTGAAAAACTTAGAATATAAGAAACGCACATTGTAGTACATAGTATATGAGTGAGTTGCACTGAAAAACTTAGAATATAAGAAACGCACAGTGTAGTACATAGTATATGAGTGAGTTGCACTGAAAAACTTAGAATATAAGAAACGCACAGTGTAGTACATAGTATATGAGTGAGTTGCACTGAAAAACTTAGAATTTACTGAAAAACCCGCATTACACGAAATGCACAGTGTAGTACATAGTATATGAGTGAGTTGCACTGAAAAACTTAGAATATAAGAAACGCACAGTGTAGTACATAGTATATGAGTGAGTTGCACTAAAAAACTTAGAATATAAGAAACGCACAGTGTAGTACATAGTATATGAGTGAGTTGCACTGAAAAACTTAGAATATAAGAAACGCACAGTGTAGTACATAGTATATGAGTGAGTTGCACTGAAAAACTTAGAATATAAGAAACGCACAGTGTAGTACATAGTATATGAGTGAGTTGCACTGAAAAACTTAGAATTTACTGAAAAACCTGCATTACACGAAATGCACAGTGTAGTACATAGTATATGAGTGAGTTGCACTGAAAAACTTAGAATGTAAGAAACGCACAGTGTAGTACATAGTATATGAGTGAGTTGCAATGAAAAACTTAGAATTTAAGAAACGCACAGTGTAGTACATAGTATATGAGTGGGTTGCACTGAAAAACTTAGAATTTAAGAAACGCACAGTGTAGTACATAGTATATGATTGAGTTCCACTGAAAAACTTAGAATATAAGAAACGCACATTGTAGTACATAGTATATGAGTGAGTTGCACTGAAAAACTTAGAATATAAGAAACGCACAGTGTAGTACATAGTATATGAGTGAGTTGCACTGAAAAACTTAGAATATAAGAAACGCACAGTGTAGTACATAGTATATGAGTGAGTTGCACTGAAAAACTTAGAATTTACTGAAAAACCCGCATTACACGAAATGCACAGTGTAGTACATAGTATATGAGTGAGTTGCACTGAAAAACTTAGAATATAAGAAACGCACAGTGTAGTACATAGTATATGAGTGAGTTGCACTAAAAAACTTAGAATATAAGAAACGCACAGTGTAGTACATAGTATATGAGTGAGTTGCACTGAAAAACTTAGAATTTACTGAAAAACCTGCATTACACGAAATGCACAGTGTAGTACATAGTATATGAGTGAGTTGCACTGAAAAACTTAGAATGTAAGAAACGCACAGTGTAGTACATAGTATATGAGTGAGTTGCACTGAAAAACTTAGAATATAAGAAACGCACAGTGTAGTACATAGTATATGAGTGAGTTGCACTGAAAAACTTAGAATTTAAGAAACGCACAGTGTAGTACATAGTATATGAGTGGGTTGCACTGAAAAACTTAGAATTTAAGAAACGCACAGTGTAGTACATAGTATATGATTGAGTTCCACTGAAAAACTTAGAATATAAGAAACGCACATTGTAGTACATAGTATATGAGTGAGTTGCACTGAAAAACTTAGAATATAAGAAACGCACAGTGTAGTACATAGTATATGAGTGAGTTGCACTGAAAAACTTAGAATATAAGAAACGTACAGTGTAGTACATAGTATATGAGTGAGTTGCACTGAAAAACTTTGAATATAAGAAACGCACAGTGTAGTACATAGTATATGAGTGAGTTGCACTGAAAAACTTAGAATTTACTGAAAAACCTGCATTACACGAAATGCACAGTGTAGTACATAGTATATGAGTGAGTTGCACTGAAAAACTTAGAATGTAAGAAACGCACAGTGTAGTACATAGTATATGAGTGAGTTGCACTGAAAAACTTAGAATATAAGAAACGCACAGTGTAGTACATAGTATATGAGTGAGTTGCACTGAAAAACTTAGAATATAAGAAACGCACAGTGTAGTACATAGTATATGAGTGAGTTGCACTGAAAAACTTAGAATATAAGAAACGCACAGTGTAGTACATAGTATATGAGTGAGTTGCACTGAAAAACTTAGAATTTACTGAAAAACCTGCATTACACGAAATGCACAGTGTAGTACATAGTATATGAGTGAGTTGCACTGAAAAACTTAGAATGTAAGAAACGCACAGTGTAGTACATAGTATATGAGTGGGTTGCACTGAAAAACTTAGAATTTAAGAAACGCACAGTGTAGTACATAGTATATGATTGAGTTCCACTGAAAAACTTAGAATATAAGAAACGCACATTGTAGTACATAGTATATGAGTGAGTTGCACTGAAAAACTTAGAATATAAGAAACGCACAGTGTAGTACATAGTATATGAGTGAGTTGCACTGAAAAACTTAGAATATAAGAAACGCACAGTGTAGTACATAGTATATGAGTGAGTTGCACTGAAAAACTTAGAATTTACTGAAAAACCCGCATTACACGAAATGCACAGTGTAGTACATAGTATATGAGTGAGTTGCACTGAAAAACTTAGAATATAAGAAACGCACAGTGTAGTACATAGTATATGAGTGAGTTGCACTAAAAAACTTAGAATATAAGAAACGCACAGTGTAGTACATAGTATATGAGTGAGTTGCACTGAAAAACTTAGAATATAAGAAACGCACAGTGTAGTACATAGTATATGAGTGAGTTGCACTGAAAAACTTAGAATATAAGAAACGCACAGTGTAGTACATAGTATATGAGTGAGTTGCACTGAAAAACTTAGAATTTACTGAAAAACCTGCATTACACGAAATGCACAGTGTAGTACATAGTATATGAGTGAGTTGCACTGAAAAACTTAGAATGTAAGAAACGCACAGTGTAGTACATAGTATATGAGTGAGTTGCAATGAAAAACTTAGAATTTAAGAAACGCACAGTGTAGTACATAGTATATGAGTGGGTTGCACTGAAAAACTTAGAATTTAAGAAACGCACAGTGTAGTACATAGTATATGATTGAGTTCCACTGAAAAACTTAGAATATAAGAAACGCACATTGTAGTACATAGTATATGAGTGAGTTGCACTGAAAAACTTAGAATATAAGAAACGCACAGTGTAGTACATAGTATATGAGTGAGTTGCACTGAAAAACTTAGAATATAAGAAACGCACAGTGTAGTACATAGTATATGAGTGAGTTGCACTGAAAAACTTAGAATTTACTGAAAAACCCGCATTACACGAAATGCACAGTGTAGTACATAGTATATGAGTGAGTTGCACTGAAAAACTTAGAATATAAGAAACGCACAGTGTAGTACATAGTATATGAGTGAGTTGCACTAAAAAACTTAGAATATAAGAAACGCACAGTGTAGTACATAGTATATGAGTGAGTTGCACTGAAAAACTTAGAATTTACTGAAAAACCTGCATTACACGAAATGCACAGTGTAGTACATAGTATATGAGTGAGTTGCACTGAAAAACTTAGAATGTAAGAAACGCACAGTGTAGTACATAGTATATGAGTGAGTTGCACTGAAAAACTTAGAATATAAGAAACGCACAGTGTAGTACATAGTATATGAGTGAGTTGCACTGAAAAACTTAGAATTTAAGAAACGCACAGTGTAGTACATAGTATATGAGTGGGTTGCACTGAAAAACTTAGAATTTAAGAAACGCACAGTGTAGTACATAGTATATGATTGAGTTCCACTGAAAAACTTAGAATATAAGAAACGCACATTGTAGTACATAGTATATGAGTGAGTTGCACTGAAAAACTTAGAATATAAGAAACGCACAGTGTAGTACATAGTATATGAGTGAGTTGCACTGAAAAACTTAGAATATAAGAAACGCACAGTGTAGTACATAGTATATGAGTGAGTTGCACTGAAAAACTTAGAATTTACTGAAAAACCCGCATTACACGAAATGCACAGTGTAGTACATAGTATATGAGTGAGTTGCACTGAAAAACTTAGAATATAAGAAACGCACAGTGTAGTACGTAGTATATGAGTGAGTTGCACTGAAAAACTTAGAATATAAGAAACTCACAGTGTAGTACATAGTATATGAGTGAGTTGCACAGAAAAACTTAGAATATAAGAAACGCACAGTGTAGTACATAGTATATGAGTGAGTTGCACTGAAAAACTTAGAATATAAGAAACGCACAGTGTAGTACATAGTATATGAGTGAGTTGCACTGAAAAACTTAGAATTTAAGAAACGCACAGTGTAGTATATAGTATATGAGTGAGTTGCACTGAAAAACTTAGAATTTAAGAAACGCACAGTGTAGTACATAGTATATGAGTGAGTTGCACTGAAAAACTTAGAATATAAGAAACGCACAGTATAGTACATAGTATATGAATGAGTTGCACTGAAAAACTTAGAATTTACTGAAAAACCCGCATTACATGAAATGCAGTGTAGTACATAGTATATGAGTGAGTTGCACTGAAAAACTTAGAATATAAGAAACGCACAGTGTAGTACATAGTATATGAGTGAGTTGCACTGAAAAACTTAGAATATAAGAAACGCACAGTGTAGTACATAGTATATGAGTGAGTTGCACTGAAAAACTTAGAATATAAGAAACGCACAGTGTAGTACATAGTATATGAGTGAGTTGCACTGAAAAACTTAGAATTTACTGAAAAACCTGCATTACACGAAATGCACAGTGTAGTACATAGTATATGAGTGAGTTGCACTGAAAAACTTAGAATATAAGAAACGCACAGTGTAGTACATAGTATATGAGTGAGTTGCACTGAAAAACTTAGAATTTAATAAACGCACAGTGTAGTACATAGTATATGAGTGAGTTGCACTGAAAAACTTAGAATTTAAGAAACGCACAGTGTAGTACATAGTATATGAGTGAGTTGCACTGAAAAACTTAGAATATAAGAAACGCACAGTATAGTACATAGTATATGAATGAGTTGCACTGAAAAACTTAGAATTTACTGAAAAACCCGCATTACACGAAATGCACAGTGTAGTACATAGTATATGAGTGAGTTGCACTGAAAAACTTAGAATATAAGAAACGCACAGTGTAGTACATAGTATATGAGTGAGTTGCACTGAAAAACTTAGAATATAAGAAACGCACAGTGTAGTACATAGTATATGAGTGAGTTGCACTGAAAAACTTAGAATATACTGAAAAACCTGCATTACACGAAATGCACAGTGTAGTACATAGTATATGAGTGAGTTGCACTGAAAAACTTAGAATGTAAGAAACGCACAGTGTAGTACATAGTATATGAGTGAGTTGCACTGAAAAACTTAGAATATAAGAAACGCACAGTGTAGTACATAGTATATGAGTGAGTTGCACTGAAAAACTTAGAATTTAAGAAACGCACAGTGTAGTACATAGTATATGAGTGGGTTGCACTGAAAAACTTAGAATTTAAGAAACGCACAGTGTAGTACATAGTATATGATTGAGTTCCACTGAAAAACTTAGAATATAAGAAACGCACATTGTAGTACATAGTATATGAGTGAGTTGCACTGAAAAACTTAGAATATAAGAAACGCACAGTGTAGTACATATTATATGAGTGAGTTGCACTGAAAAACTTAGAATATAAGAAACGCACAGTGTAGTACATAGTATATGAGTGAGTTGCACTGAAAAACTTAGAATTTACTGAAAAACCCGCATTACACGAAATGCACAGTGTAGTACATAGTATATGAGTGAGTTGCACTGAAAAACTTAGAATATAAGAAACGCACAGTGTAGTACGTAGTATATGAGTGAGTTGCACTGAAAAACTTAGAATATAAGAAACGCACAGTGTAGTACATAGTATATGAGTGAGTTGCACAGAAAAACTTAGAATATAAGAAACGCACAGTGTAGTACATAGTATATGAGTGAGTTGCACTGAAAAACTTAGAATATAAGAAACGCACAGTGTAGTACATAGTATATGAGTGAGTTGCACTGAAAAACTTAGAATTTAAGAAACGCACAGTGTAGTACATAGTATATGAGTGAGTTGCACTGAAAAACTTAGAATTTAAGAAACGCACAGTGTAGTACATAGTATATGAGTGAGTTGCACTGAAAAACTTAGAATATAAGAAACGCACAGTGTAGTACATAGTATATGAATGAGTTGCACTGAAAAACTTAGAATTTACTGAAAAACCTGCATTACACGAAATGCACAGTGTAGTACATAGTATATGAGTGAGTTGCACTGAAAAACTTAGAATATAAGAAACGCACAGTGTAGTACATAGTATATGAGTGAGTTGCACTGAAAAACTTAGAATATAAGAAACGCACAGTGTAGTACATAGTATATGAGTGAGTTGCACTGAAAAACTTAGAATATAAGAAACGCACAGTGTAGTACATAGTATATGAGTGAGTTGCACTGAAAAACTTAGAATTTACTGAAAAACCTGCATTACACGAAATGCACAGTGTAGTACATAGTATATGAGTGAGTTGCACTGAAAAACTTAGAATGTAAGAAACGCACAGTGTAGTACATAGTATATGAGTGAGTTGCACTGAAAAACTTAGAATATAAGAAACGCACAGTGTAGTACATAGTATATGAGTGAGTTGCACTGAAAAACTTAGAATATAAGAAACGCACAGTGTAGTACATAGTATATGAGTGAGTTGCACAGAAAAACTTAGAATATAAGAAACGCACAGTGTAGTACATAGTATATGAGTGAGTTGCACTGAAAAACTTAGAATATAAGAAACGCACAGTGTAGTACATAGTATATGAGTGAGTTGCACTGAAAAACTTAGAATATAAGAAACGCACAGTATAGTACATAGTATATGAATGAGTTGCACTGAAAAACTGAGAATATAAGAAACGCACAGTGTAGTACATAGTATATGAGTGAGTTGCACTGAAAAACTTAGAATATAAGAAACGCACAGTGTAGTACATAGTATATGAGTGAGTTGCACTGAAAAACTTAGAATTTAAGAAACGCACAGTGTAGTACATAGTATATGAGTGAGTTGCACTGAAAAACTTAGAATTTAAGAAACGCACAGTGTAGTACATAGTATATGAGTGAGTTGCACTGAAAAATTTAGAATATAAGAAACGCACATTGTAGTACATAGTATATGAGTGAGTTGCACTGACAAACTTAGAATATAAGAAACGCACAGTGTAGTACATAGTATATGAGTGAGTTGCACTGAAAAACTTAGAATTTACTGAAAAACCTGCATTACACGAAATGCACAGTGTAGTACATAGTATATGAGTGAGTTGCACTGAAAAACTTAGAATATAAGAAACGCACAGTGTAGTACATAGTATATGAGTGAGTTGCACTGAAAAACTTAGAATATAAGAAACGCACAGTGTAGTACATAGTATATGAGTGAGTTGCACTGAAAAACTTAGAATATAAGAAACGCACAGTGTAGTACATAGTATATGAGTGAATTGCACTGAAAAACTTAGAATATAAGAAACGCACAGTGTAGTACATAGTATATGAGTGAGTTGCACTGAAAAACTTAGAATTTAAGAAACGCACAGTGTAGTACATAGTATATGAGTGAGTTGCACTGAAAAACTTAGAATATAAGAAACGCACAGTGTAGTACATAGTATATGAGTGAGTTGCACTGAAAAACTTAGAATTTAAGAAACGCACAGTGTAGTACATAGTATATGAGTGAGTTGCACTGAAAAACTTAGAATTTAAGAAACGCACAGTGTAGTACATAGTATATGAGTGAGTTGCACAGAAAAACTTAGAATATAAGAAACGCACAGTGTAGTACATAGTATATGAGTGAGTTGCACTGAAAAACTTAGAATATAAGAAACGCACAGTGTAGTACATAGTATATGAGTGAGTTGCACTGAAAAACTTAGAATATAAGAAACGCACAGTGTAGTACATAGTATATGAGTGAGTTGCACTGAAAAACTTAGAATTTACTGAAAAACCCGCATTACACGAAATGCACAGTGTAGTACATAGTATATGAGTGAGTTGCACTGAAAAACTTAGAATATAAGAAACGCACAGTGTAGTACGTAGTATATGAGTGAGTTGCACTGAAAAACTTAGAATGTAAGAAACGCACAGTGTAGTACATAGTATATGAGTGAGTTGCACTGAAAAACTTAGAATATAAGAAACGCACAGTGTAGTACATAGTATATGAGTGAGTTGCACTGAAAAACTTAGAATTTAAGAAACGCACAGTGTAGTACATAGTATATGAGTGAGTTGCACTGAAAAACTTAGAATTTAAGAAACGCACAGTGTAGTACATAGTATATGAGTGAGTTGCACTGAAAAACTTAGAATTTACTGAAAAACCCGCATTACACGAAATGCACAGTGTAGTACATAGTATATGAGTGAGTTGCACTGAAAAACTTAGAATATAAGAAACGCACAGTGTAGTAAATAGTATATGAGTGAGTTGCACTGAAAAACTTAGAATATAAGAAACGCACAGTGTAGTACATAGTATATGAGTGAGTTGCACTGAAAAACTTAGAATATAAGAAACGCACAGTGTAGTACATAGTATATGAGTGAGTTGCACTGAAAAACTTAGAATATACTGAAAAACCTGCATTACACGAAATGCACAGTGTAGTACATAGTATATGATTGAGTTCCACTGAAAAACTTAGAATATAAGAAACGCACATTGTAGTACATAGTATATGAGTGAGTTGCACTGAAAAACTTAGAATATAAGAAACGCACAGTGTAGTACATAGTATATGAGTGAGTTGCACTGAAAAACTTAGAATATAAGAAACGCACAGTGTAGTACATAGTATATGAGTGAGTTGCACTGAAAAACTTAGAATTTACTGAAAAACCCGCATTACACGAAATGCACAGTGTAGTACATAGTATATGAGTGAGTTGCACTGAAAAACTTAGAATATAAGAAACGCACAGTGTAGTACGTAGTATATGCGTGAGTTGCACTGAAAAACTTAGAATATAAGAAACGCACAGTGTAGTACATAGTATATGAGTGAGTTGCACAGAAAAACTTAGAATATAAGAAACGCACAGTGTAGTACATAGTATATGAGTGAGTTGCACTGAAAAACTTAGAATATAAGAAACGCAAAGTGTAGTACATAGTATATGAGTGAGTTGCACTGAAAAACTTAGAATTTAAGAAACGCACAGTGTAGTACATAGTATATGAGTGAGTTGCACTGAAAAACTTAGAATTTAAGAAACGCAGAGTGTAGTACATAGTATATGAGTGAGTTGCACTGAAAAACTTAGAATATAAGAAACGCACAGTATAGTACATACTATATGAATGAGTTGCACTGAAAAACTTAGAATTTACTGAAAAACCCGCATTACACGAAATGCACAGTGTAGTACATAGTATATGAGTGAGTTGCACTGAAAAACTTAGAATATAAGAAACGCACAGTGTAGTACATAGTATATGAGTGAGTTGCACTGAAAAACTTAGAATATAAGAAACGCACAGTGTAGTACATAGTATATGAGTGAGTTGCACTGAAAAACTTAGAATATAAGGAACGCACAGTGTAGTACATAGTATATGAGTGAGTTGCACTGAAAAACTTAGAATTTACTGAAAAACCTGCATTACACGAAATGCACAGTGTAGTACATAGTATATGAGTGAGTTGCACTGAAAAACTTAGAATGTAAGAAACGCACAGTGTAGTACATAGTATATGAGTGAGTTGCACTGAAAAACTTAGAATATAAGAAACGCACAGTGTAGTACATAGTATATGAGTGAGTTGCACTGAAAAACTTAGAATATAAGAAACGCACAGTGTAGTACATAGTATATGAGTGAGTTGCACAGAAAAACTTAGAATATAAGAAACGCACAGTGTAGTACATAGTATATGAGTGAGTGGCACTGAAAAACTTAGAATATAAGAAACGCACAGTGTAGTACATAGTATATGAGTGAGTTGCACTGAAAAACTTAGAATATAAGAAACGCACAGTGTAGTACATAGTATATGAATGAGTTGCACTGAAAAACTGAGAATATAAGAAACGCACAGTGTAGTACATAGTATATGAGTGAGTTGCACTGAAAAACTTAGAATATAAGAAACGCACAGTGTAGTACATAGTATATGAGTGAGTTGCACTGAAAAACTTAGAATTTAAGAAACGCACAGTGTAGTACATAGTATATGAGTGAGTTGCACTGAAAAACTTAGAATATAAGAAACGCACAGTGTAGTACATAGTATATGAGTGAGTTGCACTGAAAAACTTAGAATTTAAGAAACGCACAGTGTAGTACATAGTATATGAGTGAGTTGCACTGAAAAATTTAGAATATAAGAAACGCACATTGTAGTACATAGTATATGAGTGAGTTGCACTGAAAAACTTAGAATATAAGAAACGCACAGTGTAGTACATAGTATATGAGTGAGTTGCACTAAAAAACTTAGAATTTACTGAAAAACCTGCATTACACGAAATGCACAGTGTAGTACATAGTATATGAGTGAGTTGCACTGAAAAACTTAGAATATAAGAAACGCACAGTGTAGTACATAGTATATGAGTGAGTTGCACTGAAAAACTTAGAATATAAGAAACGCACAGTGTAGTACATAGTATATGAGTGAGTTGCACTGAAAAACTTAGAATATAAGAAACGCACAGTGTAGTACATAGTATATGAGTGAGTTGCACTGAAAAACTTAGAATTTAAGAAACGCACAGTGTAGTACATAGTATATGAGTGAGTTGCACTGAAAAACTTAGAATTTAAGAAACGCACAGTGTAGTACATAGTATATGAGTGAGTTGCACAGAAAAACTTAGAATATAAGAAACGCACAGTGTAGTACATAGTATATGAGTGAGTTGCACTGAAAAACTTAGAATATAAGAAACGCACAGTGTAGTACATAGTATATGAGTGAGTTGCACTGAAAAACTTAGAATTTAAGAAACGCACAGTGTAGTACATAGTATATGAGTGAGTTGCACTGAAAAACTTAGAATATAAGAAACGCACAGTATAGTACATAGTATATGAATGAGTTGCACTGAAAAACTTAGAATTTACTGAAAAACCCGCATTACACGAAATGCACAGTGTAGTACATAGTATATGAGTGAGTTGCACTGAAAAACTTAGAATATAAGAAACGCACAGTGTAGTCCATAGTATATGAGTGAGTTGCACTGAAAAACTTAGAATATAAGAAACGCACAGTGTAGTACATAGTATATGAGTGAGTTGCACTGAAAAACTTAGAATATAAGAAACGCACAGTGTAGTATAGTATATGAGTGAGTTGCACTGAAAAACTTAGAATTCACTGAAAAACCTGCATTACACGAAATGCACAGTGTAGTACATAGTATATGAGTGAGTTGCACTGAAAAACTTAGAATGTAAGAAACGCACAGTGTAGTACATAGTATATGAGTGAGTTGCACTGAAAAACTTAGAATATAAGAAACGCACAGTGTAGTACATAGTATATGAGTGAGTTGCACTGAAAAACTTATAATATAAGAAACGCACAGTGTAGTACATAGTATATGAGTGAGTTGCACAGAAAAACTTAGAATATAAGAAACGCACAGTGTAGTACATAGTATATGAGTGAGTTGCACTGAAAAACTTAGAATATAAGAAACGCACAGTGTAGTACATAGTATATGAGTGAGTTGCACTGAAAAACTTAGAATATAAGAAACGCACAGTATAGTACATAGTATATGAATGAGTTGCACTGAAAAACTGAGAATATAAGAAACGCACAGTGTAGTACATAGTATATGAGTGAGTTGCACTGAAAAACTAAGAATATAAGAAACGCACAGTGTAGTACATAGTATATGAGTGAGTTGCACTGAAAAACTTAGAATATAAGAAACGCACAGTGTAGTACATAGTATATGAGTGAGTTGCACTGAAAAACTAAGAATATAAGAAACGCACAGTGTAGTACATAGTATATGAGTGAGTTGCACAGAAAAACTTAGAATATAAGAAACGCACAGTGTAGTACATAGTATATGAGTGAGTGGCACTGAAAAACTTAGAATATAAGAAACGCACAGTGTAGTACATAGTATATGAGTGAGTTGCACTGAAAAACTTAGAATATAAGAAACGCACAGTATAGTACATAGTATATGAATGAGTTGCACTGAAAAACTGAGAATATAAGAAACGCACAGTGTAGTACATAGTATATGAGTGAGTTGCACTGAAAAACTTAGAATATAAGAAACGCACAGTGTAGTACATAGTATATGAGTGAGTTGCACTGAAAAACTTAGAATTTAAGAAACGCACAGTGTAGTACATAGTATATGAGTGAGTTGCACTGAAAAACTTAGAATATAAGAAACGCACAGTGTAGTACATAGTATATGAGTGAGTTGCACTGAAAAACTTAGAATTTAAGAAACGCACAGTGTAGTACATAGTATATGAGTGAGTTGCACTGAAAAATTTAGAATATAAGAAACGCACATTGTAGTACATAGTATATGAGTGAGTTGCACTGAAAAACTTAGAATATAAGAAACGCACAGTGTAGTACATAGTATATGAGTGAGTTGCACTAAAAAACTTAGAATTTACTGAAAAACCTGCATTACACGAAATGCACAGTGTAGTACATAGTATATGAGTGAGTTGCACTGAAAAACTTAGAATATAAGAAACGCACAGTGTAGTACATAGTATATGAGTGAGTTGCACTGAAAAACTTAGAATATAAGAAACGCACAGTGTAGTACATAGTATATGAGTGAGTTGCACTGAAAAACTTAGAATATAAGAAACGCACAGTGTAGTACATAGTATATGAGTGAGTTGCACTGAAAAACTTAGAATTTAAGAAACGCACAGTGTAGTACATAGTATATGAGTGAGTTGCACTGAAAAACTTAGAATTTAAGAAACGCACAGTGTAGTACATAGTATATGAGTGAGTTGCACTGAAAAACTTAGAATATAAGAAACGCACAGTGTAGTACATAGTATATGAGTGAGTTGCACTGAAAAACTTAGAATTTAAGAAACGCACAGTGTAGTACATAGTATATGAGTGAGTTGCACTGAAAAATTTAGAATATAAGAAACGCACATTGTAGTACATAGTATATGAGTGAGTTGCACTGAAAAACTTAGAATATAAGAAACGCACAGTGTAGTACATAGTATATGAGTGAGTTGCACTAAAAAACTTAGAATTTACTGAAAAACCTGCATTACACGAAATGCACAGTGTAGTACATAGTATATGAGTGAGTTGCACTGAAAAACTTAGAATATAAGAAACGCACAGTGTAGTACATAGTATATGAGTGAGTTGCACTGAAAAACTTAGAATATAAGAAACGCACAGTGTAGTACATAGTATATGAGTGAGTTGCACTGAAAAACTTAGAATATAAGAAACGCACAGTGTAGTACATAGTATATGAGTGAGTTGCACTGAAAAACTTAGAATTTAAGAAACGCACAGTGTAGTACATAGTATATGAGTGAGTTGCACTGAAAAACTTAGAATTTAAGAAACGCACAGTGTAGTACATAGTATATGAGTGAGTTGCACAGAAAAACTTAGAATATAAGAAACGCACAGTGTAGTACATAGTATATGAGTGAGTTGCACTGAAAAACTTAGAATTTAAGAAACGCACAGTGTAGTACATAGTATATGAGTGAGTTGCACTGAAAAACTTAGAATTTAAGAAACGCACAGTGTAGTACATAGTATATGAGTGAGTTGCACTGAAAAACTTAGAATATAAGAAACGCACAGTATAGTACATAGTATATGAATGAGTTGCACTGAAAAACTTAGAATTTACTGAAAAACCCGCATTACACGAAATGCACAGTGTAGTACATAGTATATGAGTGAGTTGCACTGAAAAACTTAGAATATAAGAAACGCACAGTGTAGTCCATAGTATATGAGTGAGTTGCACTGAAAAACTTAGAATATAAGAAACGCACAGTGTAGTACATAGTATATGAGTGAGTTGCACTGAAAAACTTAGAATATAAGAAACGCACAGTGTAGTACATAGTATATGAGTGAGTTGCACTGAAAAACTTAGAATTCACTGAAAAACCTGCATTACACGAAATGCACAGTGTAGTACATAGTATATGAGTGAGTTGCACTGAAAAACTTAGAATGTAAGAAACGCACAGTGTAGTACATAGTATATGAGTGAGTTGCACTGAAAAACTTAGAATATAAGAAACGCACAGTGTAGTACATAGTATATGAGTGAGTTGCACTGAAAAACTTATAATATAAGAAACGCACAGTGTAGTACATAGTATATGAGTGAGTTGCACAGAAAAACTTAGAATATAAGAAACGCACAGTGTAGTACATAGTATATGAGTGAGTTGCACTGAAAAACTTAGAATATAAGAAACGCACAGTGTAGTACATAGTATATGAGTGAGTTGCACTGAAAAACTTAGAATATAAGAAACGCACAGTATAGTACATAGTATATGAATGAGTTGCACTGAAAAACTGAGAATATAAGAAACGCACAGTGTAGTACATAGTATATGAGTGAGTTGCACTGAAAAACTAAGAATATAAGAAACGCACAGTGTAGTACATAGTATATGAGTGAGTTGCACTGAAAAACTTAGAATTTAAGAAACGCACAGTGTAGTACATAGTATATGAGTGAGTTGCACTGAAAAACTTAGAATTTAAGAAACGCACAGTGTAGTACATAGTATATGAGTGAGTTGCACTGAAAAATTTAGAATATAAGAAACGCACATTGTAGTACATAGTATATGAGTGAGTTGCACTGAAAAACTTAGAATATAAGAAACGCACAGTGTAGTACATAGTATATGAGTGAGTTGCACTGAAAAACTTAGAATTTACTGAAAAACCTGCATTACACGAAATGCACAGTGTAGTACATAGTATATGAGTGAGTTGCACTGAAAAACTTAGAATATAAGAAACGCACAGTGTAGTACATAGTATATGAGTGAGTTGCACTGAAAAACTTAGAATATAAGAAACGCACAGTGTAGTACATAGTATATGAGTGAGTTGCACTGAAAAACTTAGAATATAAGAAACGCACAGTGTAGTACATAGTATATGAGTGAGTTGCACTGAAAAACTTAGAATTTAAGAAACGCACAGTGTAGTACATAGTATATGAGTGAGTTGCACTGAAAAACTTAGAATTTAAGAAACGCACAGTGTAGTACATAGTATATGAGTGAGTTGCACAGAAAAACTTAGAATATAAGAAACGCACAGTGTAGTACATAGTATATGAGTGAGTTGCACTGAAAAACTTAGAATTTAAGAAACGCACAGTGTAGTACATAGTATATGAGTGAGTTGCACTGAAAAACTTAGAATTTAAGAAACGCACAGTGTAGTACATAGTATATGAGTGAGTTGCACTGAAAAACTTAGAATATAAGAAACGCACAGTATAGTACATAGTATATGAATGAGTTGCACTGAAAAACTTAGAATTTACTGAAAAACCCGCATTACACGAAATGCACAGTGTAGTACATAGTATATGAGTGAGTTGCACTGAAAAACTTAGAATATAAGAAACGCACAGTGTAGTCCATAGTATATGAGTGAGTTGCACTGAAAAACTTAGAATATAAGAAACGCACAGTGTAGTACATAGTATATGAGTGAGTTGCACTGAAAAACTTAGAATATAAGAAACGCACAGTGTAGTACATAGTATATGAGTGAGTTGCACTGAAAAACTTAGAATTCACTGAAAAACCTGCATTACACGAAATGCACAGTGTAGTACATAGTATATGAGTGAGTTGCACTGAAAAACTTAGAATGTAAGAAACGCACAGTGTAGTACATAGTATATGAGTGAGTTGCACTGAAAAACTTAGAATATAAGAAACGCACAGTGTAGTACATAGTATATGAGTGAGTTGCACTGAAAAACTTATAATATAAGAAACGCACAGTGTAGTACATAGTATATGAGTGAGTTGCACAGAAAAACTTAGAATATAAGAAACGCACAGTGTAGTACATAGTATATGAGTGAGTTGCACTGAAAAACTTAGAATATAAGAAACGCACAGTGTAGTACATAGTATATGAGTGAGTTGCACTGAAAAACTTAGAATATAAGAAACGCACAGTATAGTACATAGTATATGAATGAGTTGCACTGAAAAACTGAGAATATAAGAAACGCACAGTGTAGTACATAGTATATGAGTGAGTTGCACTGAAAAACTAAGAATATAAGAAACGCACAGTGTAGTACATAGTATATGAGTGAGTTGCACTGAAAAACTTAGAATTTAAGAAACGCACAGTGTAGTACATAGTATATGAGTGAGTTGCACTGAAAAACTTAGAATTTAAGAAACGCACAGTGTAGTACATAGTATATGAGTGAGTTGCACTGAAAAATTTAGAATATAAGAAACGCACATTGTAGTACATAGTATATGAGTGAGTTGCACTGAAAAACTTAGAATATAAGAAACGCACAGTGTAGTACATAGTATATGAGTGAGTTGCACTGAAAAACTTAGAATTTACTGAAAAACCTGCATTACACGAAATGCACAGTGTAGTACATAGTATATGAGTGAGTTGCACTGAAAAACTTAGAATATAAGAAACGCACAGTGTAGTACATAGTATATGAGTGAGTTGCACTGAAAAACTTAGAATTTAAGAAACGCAAAGTGTAGTACATAGTATATGAGTGAGTTGCACTGAAAAACTTAGAATTTAAGAAACGCACAGTGTAGTACATAGTATATGAGTGAGTTGCACTGAAAAACTTAGAATATAAGAAACGCACAGTATAGTACATAGTATATGAATGAGTTGCACTGAAAAACTTAGAATTTACTGAAAAACCCGCACTACACGAAATGCACAGTGTAGTACATAGTATATGAGTGAGTTGCACTGAAAAACTTAGAATATAAGAAACGCACATTGTAGTACATAGTATATGAGTGAGTTGCACTGAAAAACTTAGAATATAAGAAACTCACAGTGTAGTACATAGTATATGAGTGAGTTGCACTGAAAAACTTAGAATATAAGAAACGCACAGTGTAGTACATAGTATATGAGTGAGTTGCACTGAAAAACTTAGAATATAAGAAACGCACAGTGTAGTACATAGTATATGAGTGAGTTGCACTGAAAAACGTAGAATATAAGAAACGCACAGTGTAGTACATAGTATATGAGTGAGTTGCACTGAAAAACTTAGAATTTACTGAAAAACCCGCATTACACGAACTGCACAGTGTAGTACATAGTATATGAGTGAGTTGCACTGAAAAACTTAGAATATAAGAAACGCACAGTGTAGTACATAGTATATGAGTGAGTTGCACTGAAAAACTTAGAATGTAAGAAACGCACAGTGTAGTACATAGTATATGAGTGAGTTGCACTGAAAAACTTAGAATTTAAGAAACGCACAGTGTAGTACATAGTATATGAGTGAGTTGCACTGAAAAACTTAGAATTTAAGAAACGCACAGTGTAGTACATAGTATATGAGTGAGTTGCACTGAAAAACTTAGAATATAAGAAACGCACAGTATAGTACATAGTATATGAATGAGTTGCACTGAAAAACTTAGAATTTACTGAAAAACCCGCATTACACGAAATGCACAGTGTAGTACATAGTATATGAGTGAGTTGCACTGAAAAACTTAGAATATAAGAAACGCACAGTGTAGTACATAGTATATGAGTGAGTTGCACTGAAAAACTTAGAATATAAGAAACGCACAGTGTAGTACATAGTATATGAGTGAGTTGCACTGAAAAACTTAGAATATAAGAAACGCACAGTGTAGTACATAGTATATGAGTGAGTTGCACTGAAAAACTTAGAATATAAGAAACGCACATTGTAGTACATAGTATATGAGTGAGTTGCACTGAAAAACTTAGAATTTAAGAATCGCACAGTGTAGTACATAGTATATGAGTGAGTTGCACTGAAAAACGTAGAATATAAGAAACGCACAGTGTAGTACATAGTATATGAGTGAGTTGCACTGAAAAACTTAGAATATAAGAAACGCACAGTGTAGTACATAGTATATGAGTGAGTTGCACTGAAAAACTTAGAATATAAGAAACGCACAGTGTAGTACATAGTATATGAGTGAGTTGCACTGAAAAACTTAGAATATAAGAAACGCACAGTATAGTACATAGTATATGAATGAGTTGCACTGAAAAACTTAGAATTTACTGAAAAACCCGCACTACACGAAATGCACAGTGTAGTACATAGTATATGAGTGAGTTGCACTGAAAAACTTAGAATATAAGAAACGCACATTGTAGTACATAGTATATGAGTGAGTTGCACTGAAAAACTTAGAATATAAGAAACTCACAGTGTAGTACATAGTATATGAGTGAGTTGCACTGAAAAACTTAGAATATAAGAAACGCACAGTGTAGTACATAGTATATGAGTGAGTTGCAATGAAAAAATTAGAATATAAGAAACGCACAGTGTAGTACATAGTATATGAGTGAGTTGCACTGAAAAACGTAGAATATAAGAAACGCACAGTGTAGTACATAGTATATGAGTGAGTTGCACTGAAAAACTTAGAATTTACTGAAAAACCCGCATTACACGAACTGCACAGTGTAGTACATAGTATATGAGTGAGTTGCACTGAAAAACTTAGAATATAAGAAACGCACAGTGTAGTACATAGTATATGAGTGAGTTGCACTGAAAAACTTAGAATGTAAGAAACGCACAGTGTAGTACATAGTATATGAGTGAGTTGCACTGAAAAACTTAGAATTTAAGAAACGCACAGTGTAGTACATAGTATATGAGTGAGTTGCACTGAAAAACTTAGAATTTAAGAAACGCACAGTGTAGTACATAGTATATGAGTGAGTTGCACTGAAAAACTTAGAATATAAGAAACGCACAGTATAGTACATAGTATATGAATGAGTTGCACTGAAAAACTTAGAATTTACTGAAAAACCCGCATTACACGAAATGCACAGTGTAGTACATAGTATATGAGTGAGTTGCACTGAAAAACTTAGAATATAAGAAACGCACAGTGTAGTACATAGTATATGAGTGAGTTGCACTGAAAAACTTAGAATATAAGAAACGCACAGTGTAGTACATAGTATATGAGTGAGTTGCACTGAAAAACTTAGAATATAAGAAACGCACAGTGTAGTACATAGTATATGAGTGAGTTGCACTGAAAAACTTAGAATATAAGAAACGCACATTGTAGTACATAGTATATGAGTGAGTTGCACTGAAAAACTTAGAATTTAAGAATCGCACAGTGTAGTACATAGTATATGAGTGAGTTGCACTGAAAAACGTAGAATATAAGAAACGCACAGTGTAGTACATAGCATATGAGTGAGTTGCACTGAAAAACTTAGAATATAAGAAACGCACAGTGTAGTACATAGTATATGAGTGAGTTGCACTGAAAAACTTAGAATATAAGAAACGCACAGTGTAGTACATAGTATATGAGTGAGTTGCACTGAAAAACTTAGAATTTACTGAAAAACCCGCATTACACGAAATGCACAGTGTAGTACATAGTATATGAGTGAGTTGCACTGAAAAACTTAGAATATAAGAAACGCACAGTGTAGTACATAGTATATGAGTGAGTTGCACTGAAAAACTTAGAATATAAGAAACGCACAGTGTAGTACATAGTATATGAGTGAGTTGCACTGAAAAACTTAGAATTTAAGAAACGCACAGTGTAGTACATAGTATATGAGTGAGTTGCACAGAAAAACTTAGAATATAAGAAACGCACAGTGTAGTACATAGTATATGAGTGAGTTGCACTGAAAAACTTAGAATATAAGAAACGCACAGTGTAGTACATAGTATATGAGTGAGTTGCACTGAAAAACTTAGAATATAAGAAACGCACAGTATAGTACATAGTATATGAATGAGTTGCACTGAAAAACTGAGAGTATAAGAAACGCACAGTGTAGTACATAGTATATGAGTGAGTTGCACTGAAAAACTTAGAATAAAAGAAACGCACAGTGTAGTACATAGTATATGAGTGAGTTGCACTGAAAAACTTAGAATATAAGAAACGCACAGTGTAGTACATAGTATATGAGTGAGTTGCACTGAAAAACTTAGAATATAAGAAACGCACAGTGTAGTACATAGTATATGAGTGAGTTGCACTGAAAAACGTAGAATATAAGAAACGCACAGTGTAGTACATAGTATATGAGTGAGTTGCACTCAAAAACTTAGAATTTACTGAAAAACCCGCATTACACGAAATGCACAGTGTAGTACATAGTATATGAGTGAGTTTCACTGATAAACTTAGAATATAAGAAACGCACAGTGTAGTACATAGTATATGAGAGAGTTGCACTGAAAAACTTAGAATATAAGAAACGCACAGTGTAGTACATAGTATATGAGTGAGTTGCACTGAAAAACTTAGAATTTACTGAAAAACCCGCATTACACGAAATGCACAGTGTAGTACATAGTATATGAGTGAGTTGCACTGAAAAACTTAGAATATAAGAAACGCACAGTGTAGTACATAGTATATGAGTGAGTTGCACTGAAAAAATTAGAATATAAGAAACGCACAGTGTAGTACATAGTATATGAGTGAGTTGCACTGAAAAACTTAGAATATAAGAAACGCACACTGTAGTACATAGTATATGAGTGTGTTGCACAGAAAAACTTAGAATATAAGAAACGCACAGGGTAGTACATAGTATATGAGTGAGTTGCACTGAAAAACTTAGAATATAAGAAACGCACAATGTAGTACATAGTATATGAGTGAGTTGCACTGAAAAAATTAGAATATAAGAAACGCACAGTGTAGTACATAGTATATGAGTGAGTTGTACTGAAAATCTTATAATATAAGAAACGCACAGTGTAGTACATAGTATATGAGTGTGTTGCACAGAAAAACTTAGAATATAAGAAACGCACAGTGTAGTACATAGTATATGAGTGAGTTGCACTGAAAAACTTAGAATATAAGAAACGCACAGTGTAGTACATAGTATATGAGTGAGTTGCACTGAAAAACTTAGAATATAAGAAACGCACAGTGTAGTACATAGTATATGAGTGAGTTGTACTGAAAATCTTATAATATAAGAAACGCACAGTGTAGTACATAGTATATGAGTGAGTTGCACTGAAAAACTTAGAATATAAGAAACGCACAGTGTAGTACATAGTATATGAGTGAGTTGCACTGAAAAACTTAGAATATAAGAAACGCACAGTGTAGTACATAGTATATGAGTGAGTTGCACTGAAAAACTTAGAATTTAAGAAACGCAAAGTGTAGTACATAGTATATGAGTGAGTTGCACTGAAAAACTTAGAATTTAAGAAACGCACAGTGTAGTACATAGTATATGAGTGAGTTGCACTGAAAAACTTAGAATATAAGAAACGCACAGTATAGTACATAGTATATGAATGAGTTGCACTGAAAAACTTAGAATTTACTGAAAAACCCGCACTACACGAAATGCACAGTGTAGTACATAGTATATGAGTGAGTTGCACTGAAAAACTTAGAATATAAGAAACGCACATTGTAGTACATAGTATATGAGTGAGTTGCACTGAAAAACTTAGAATATAAGAAACGCACAGTGTAGTACATAGTATATGAGTGAGTTGCACTGAAAAACTTAGAATATAAGAAACGCACAGTGTAGTACATAGTATATGAGTGAGTTGCACTGAAAAACTTAGAATTTAAGAAACGCAAAGTGTAGTACATAGTATATGAGTGAGTTGCACTGAAAAACTTAGAATTTAAGAAACGCACAGTGTAGTACATAGTATATGAGTGAGTTGCACTGAAAAACTTAGAATATAAGAAACGCACAGTATAGTACATAGTATATGAATGAGTTGCACTGAAAAACTTAGAATTTACTGAAAAACCCGCACTACACGAAATGCACAGTGTAGTACATAGTATATGAGTGAGTTGCACTGAAAAACTTAGAATATAAGAAACGCACATTGTAGTACATAGTATATGAGTGAGTTGCACTGAAAAACTTAGAATTTAAGAAACGCACAGTGTAGTACATAGTATATGAGTGAGTTGCACTGAAAAACTTAGAATATAAGAAACGCACAGTGTAGTACATAGTATATGAGTGAGTTGCACTGAAAAACTTAGAATATAAGAAACGCACAGTGTAGTACATAGTATATGAGTGAGTTGCACTGAAAAACGTAGAATATAAGAAACGCACAGTGTAGTACATAGTATATGAGTGAGTTGCACTGAAAAACTTAGAATTTACTGAAAAACCCGCATTACACGAACTGCACAGTGTAGTACATAGTATATGAGTGAGTTGCACTGAAAAACTTAGAATATAAGAAACGCACAGTGTAGTACATAGTATATGAGTGAGTTGCACTGAAAAACTTAGAATATAAGAAAAGCACAGTGTAGTACATAGTATATGAGTGAGTTGCACTGAAAAACTTAGAATTTAAGAAACGCACAGTGTAGTACATAGTATATGAGTGGGTTGCACTGAAAAACTTAGAATTTAAGAAACGCACAGTGTAGTACATAGTATATGATTGAGTTCCACTGAAAAACTTAGAATATAAGAAACGCACATTGTAGTACATAGTATATGAGTGAGTTGCACTGAAAAACTTAGAATATAAGAAACGCACAGTGTAGTACATATTATATGAGTGAGTTGCACTGAAAAACTTAGAATATAAGAAACGCACAGTGTAGTACATAGTATATGAGTGAGTTGCACTGAAAAACTTAGAATTTACTGAAAAACCCGCATTACACGAAATGCACAGTGTAGTACATAGTATATGAGTGAGTTGCACTGAAAAACTTAGAATATAAGAAACGCACAGTGTAGTACGTAGTATATGAGTGAGTTGCACTGAAAAACTTAGAATATAAGAAACGCACAGTGTAGTACATAGTATATGAGTGTGTTGCACAGAAAAACTTAGAATATAAGAAACGCACAGTGTAGTACATAGTATATGAGTGAGTTGCACTGAAAAACTTAGAATGTAAGAAACGCACAGTGTAGTACATAGTATATGAGTGAGTTGCACTGAAAAACTTAGAATTTAAGAAACGCACAGTGTAGTACATAGTATATGAGTGAGTTGCACTGAAAAACTTAGAATTTAAGAAACGCACAGTGTAGTACATAGTATATGAGTGAGTTGCACTGAAAAACTTAGAATATAAGAAACGCACAGTATAGTACATAGTATATGAATGAGTTGCACTGAAAAACTTAGAATTTACTGAAAAACCCGCATTACACGAAATGCACAGTGTAGTACATAGTATATGAGTGAGTTGCACTGAAAAACTTAGAATATAAGAAACGCACAGTGTAGTACATAGTATATGAGTGAGTTGCACTGAAAAACTTAGAATATAAGAAACGCACAGTGTAGTACATAGTATATGAGTGAGTTGCACTGAAAAACTTAGAATATAAGAAACGCACAGTGTAGTACATAGTATATGAGTGAGTTGCACTGAAAAACTTAGAATATAAGAAACGCACATTGTAGTACATAGTATATGAGTGAGTTGCACTGAAAAACTTAGAATTTAAGAATCGCACAGTGTAGTACATAGTATATGAGTGAGTTGCACTGAAAAACGTAGAATATAAGAAACTCACAGTGTAGTACATAGTATATGAGTGAGTTGCACTGAAAAACTTAGAATATAAGAAACGCACAGTGTAGTACATAGTATATGAGTGAGTTGCACTGAAAAACGTAGAATATAAGAAACGCACAGTGTAGTACATAGTATATGAGTGAGTTGCACTGAAAAACTTAGAATTTACTGAAAAACCCGCATTACACGAAATGCACAGTGTAGTACATAGTATATGAGTGAGTTGCACTGAAAAACTTAGAATATAAGAAACGCACAGTGTAGTACATAGTATATGAGTGAGTTGCACTGAAAAACTTAGAATATAAGAAACGCACAGTGTAGTACATAGTATATGAGTGAGTTGCACTGAAAAACTTAGAATTTAAGAAACGCACAGTGTAGTACATAGTATATGAGTGAGTTGCACAGAAAAACTTAGAATATAAGAAACGCACAGTGTAGTACATAGTATATGAGTGAGTTGCACTGAAAAACTTAGAATATAAGAAACGCACAGTGTAGTACATAGTATATGAGTGAGTTGCACTGAAAAACTTAGAATATAAGAAACGCACAGTATAGTACATAGTATATGAATGAGTTGCACTGAAAAACTGAGAGTATAAGAAACGCACAGTGTAGTACATAGTATATGAGTGAGTTGCACTGAAAAACTTAGAATAAAAGAAACGCACAGTGTAGTACATAGTATATGAGTGAGTTGCACTGAAAAACTTAGAATATAAGAAACGCACAGTGTAGTACATAGTATATGAGTGAGTTGCACTGAAAAACTTAGAATATAAGAAACGCACAGTGTAGTACATAGTATATGAGTGAGTTGCACTGAAAAACGTAGAATATAAGAAACGCACAGTGTAGTACATAGTATATGAGTGAGTTGCACTCAAAAACCTAGAATTTACTGAAAAACCCGCATTACACGAAATGCACAGTGTAGTACATAGTATATGAGTGAGTTTCACTGATAAACTTAGAATATAAGAAACGCACAGTGTAGTACATAGTATATGAGTGAGTTGCACTGAAAAACTTAGAATATAAGAAACGCACAGTGTAGTACATAGTATATGAGTGAGTTGCACTGAAAAACTTAGAATTTACTGAAAAACCCGCATTACACGAAATGCACAGTGTAGTACATAGTATATGAGTGAGTTGCACTGAAAAACTTAGAATATAAGAAACGCACAGTGTAGTACATAGTATATGAGTGAGTTGCACTGAAAAAATTAGAATATAAGAAACGCACAGTGTAGTACATAGTATATGAGTGAGTTGCACTGAAAAACTTAGAATATAAGAAACGCACAGTGTAGTACATAGTTTATGAGTGTGTTGCACAGAAAAACTTAGAATATAAGAAACACACAGGGTAGTACATAGTATATGAGTGAGTTGCACTGAAAAACTTAGAATATAAGAAACGCACAATGTAGTACATAGTATATGAGTGAGTTGCACTGAAAAACTTAGAATATAAGAAACGCACAGTGTAGTACATAGTATATGAGTGAGTTGCACTGAAAAACTTAGAATATAAGAAACGCACAGTGTAGTACATAGTATATGAGTGAGTTGTACTGAAAATCTTATAATATAAGAAACGCACAGTGTAGTACATAGTATATGAGTGTGTTGCACAGAAAAACTTAGAATATAAGAAACGCACAGTGTAGTACATAGTATATGAGTGAGTTGCACTGAAAAACTTAGAATATAAGAAACGCACATTGTAGTACATAGTATATGAGTGAGTTGCACTGAAAAACTTAGAATATAAGAAACGCACAGTGTAGTACATAGTATATGAGTGAGTTGCACTGAAAAACTTAGAATATAAGAAACGCACAGTGTAGTACATAGTATATGAGTGAGTTGCACTGAAAAACTTAGAATATAAGAAACGCACAGTGTAATACATAGTATATGAGTGAGTTGCACTGAAAAACTTAGAATATAAGAAACGCACAGTGTAGTACATAGTATATGAGTGTGTTGCACAGAAAAACCTAGAATATAAGAAACGCACAGTGTAGTACATAGTATATGAGTGAGTTGCACTGAAAAACTTAGAATATAAGAAACGCACAGTGTAGTACATAGTATATGAGTGAGTTGCACTGAAAAACTTAGAATATAAGAAACGCACAGTATAGTACATAGTATATGAGTGAGTTGCACTGAAAAACTGAGAATATAAGAAACGCACAGTGTAGTACATAGTATATGAGTGAGTTGCACTGAAAAACTTAGAATATAAGAAACGCACAGTGTAGTACATAGTATATGAGTGAGTTGCACTGAAAAACTTAGAATTTAAGAAACGCACAGTGTAGTACATAGTATATGAGTGAGTTGCACTGAAAAACTTAGAATTTAAGAAACGCACAGTGTAGTACATAGTATATGAGTGAGTTGCACTGAAAAATTTAGAATATAAGAAACGCACATTGTAGTACATAGTATATGAGTGAGTTGCACTGAAAAACTTAGAATATAAGAAACGCACAGTGTAGTACATAGTATATGAGTGAGTTGCACTGAAAAACTTAGAATTTACTGAAAAACCTGCATTACACGAAATGCACAGTGTAGTACATAGTACATAGTATATGAATGAGTTGCACTGAAAAACTGAGAGTATAAGAAACGCACAGTGTAGTACATAGTATATGAGTGAGTTGCACTGAAAAACTTAGAATATAAGAAACGCACAGTGTAGTACATAGTATATGAGTGAGTTGCACTGAAAAACTTAGAATTTAAGAAACGCACAGTGTAGTACATAGTATATGAGTGAGTTGCACTGAAAAACTTAGAATTTAAGAAACGCACAGTGTAGTACATAGTATATGAGTGAGTTGCACTGAAAAATTTAGAATATAAGAAACGCACATTGTAGTACATAGTATATGAGTGAGTTGCACTGAAAAACTTAGAATATAAGAAACGCACAGTGTAGTACATAGTATATGAGTGAGTTGCACTGAAAAACTTAGAATTTACTGAAAAACCTGCATTACACGAAATGCACAGTGTAGTACATAGTATATGAGTGAGTTGCACTGAAAAACTTAGAATATAAGAAACGCACAGTATAGTACATAGTATATGAATGAGTTGCACTGAAAAACTGAGAATATAAGAAACGCACAGTGTAGTACATAGTATATGAGTGAGTTGCACTGAAAAACTTAGAATTTAAGAAACGCACAGTGTAGTACATAGTATATGAGTGAGTTGCACTGAAAAACTTAGAATTTAAGAAACGCACAGTGTAGTACATAGTATATGAGTGAGTTGCACTGAAAAATTTAGAATATAAGAAACGCACATTGTAGTACATAGTATATGAGTGAGTTGCACTGAAAAACTTAGAATATAAGAAACGCACAGTGTAGTACATAGTATATGAGTGAGTTGCACTGAAAAACTTAGAATTTACTGAAAAACCTGCATTACACGAAATGCACAGTGTAGTACATAGTATATGAGTGAGTTGCACTGAAAAACTTAGAATGTAAGAAACGCACAGTGTAGTACATAGTATATGAGTGAGTTGCACTGAAAAACTTAGAATATAAGAAACGCACAGTGTAGTACATAGTATATGAGTGAGTTGCACTGAAAAACTTAGAATATAAGAAACGCACAGTGTAGTACATAGTATATGAGTGAGTTGCACAGAAAAACTTAGAATATAAGAAACGCACAGTGTAGTACATAGTATATGAGTGAGTTGCACTGAAAAACTTAGAATATAAGAAACGCACAGTGTAGTACATAGTATATGAGTGAGTTGCACTGAAAAACTTAGAATATAAGAAACGCACAGTATAGTACATAGTATATGAATGAGTTGCACTGAAAAACTGAGAGTATAAGAAACGCACAGTGTAGTACATAGTATATGAGTGAGTTGCACTGAAAAACTTAGAATATAAGAAACGCACAGTGTAGTACATAGTATATGAGTGAGTTGCACTGAAAAACTTAGAATATAAGAAACGCACAGTGTAGTACATAGTTTATGAGTGAGTTGCACTGAAAAACTTAGAATATAAGAAACACACATTGTAGTACATAGTATATGAGTGAGTTGCACTGAAAAACTTAGAATATAAGAAACGCACAGTGTAGTAGATAGTATATGAGTAAGTTGCACTGAAAAACTTAGAATATAAGAAACGCACAGTGTAGTACATAGTATATGAGTGTGTTGCACTGAAAAACTTAGAATTTACTGAAAAACCAGAATTACACGACATGCACAGTGTAGTACATAGTATATGAGTGAGTTGCACTGAAAAACTTAGAATATAAGAAACGCACAGTATAGTACATAGTATATGAATGAGTTGCACTGAAAAACTGAGAATATAAGAAACGCACAGTGTAGTACATAGTATATGAGTGAGTTGCACTGAAAAACTTAGAATATAAGAAACGCACAGTGTAGTACATAGTATATGAGTGAGTTGCACTGAAAAACTTAGAATATAAGAAACGCACAGTGTAGTACATAGTATATGAGTGAGTTGCACTGAAAAACTTAGAATATAAGAAACGCACAGTATAGTACATAGTATATGAATGAGTTGCACTGAAAAACTGAGAGTATAAGAAACGCACAGTGTAGTACATAGTATATGAGTGAGTTGCACTGAAAAACTTAGAATATAAGAAACGCACAGTGTAGTACATAGTATATGAGTGAGTTGCACTGAAAAACTTAGAATATAAGAAACGCACAGTGTAGTACATAGTTTATGAGTGAGTTGCACTGAAAAACTTAGAATATAAGAAACACACATTGTAGTACATAGTATATGAGTGAGTTGCACTGAAAAACTTAGAATATAAGAAACGCACAGTGTAGTAGATAGTATATGAGTAAGTTGCACTGAAAAACTTAGAATATAAGAAACGCACAGTGTAGTACATAGTATATGAGTGTGTTGCACTGAAAAACTTAGAATTTACTGAAAAACCAGCATTACACGACATGCACAGTGTAGTACATAGTATATGAGTGAGTTGCACTGAAAAACTTAGAATATAAGAAACGCACAGTATAGTACATAGTATATGAATGAGTTGCACTGAAAAACTGAGAATATAAGAAACGCACAGTGTAGTACATAGTATATGAGTGAGTTGCACTGAAAAACTTAGAATATAAGAAACGCACAGTGTAGTACATAGTATATGAGTGAGTTGCACTGAAAAACTTAGAATTTACTGAAAAACCCGCATTACACGAAATGCACAGTGTAGTACATAGTATATGAGTGAGTTGCACTGAAAAACTTAGAATATAAGAAACGCACAGTGTAGTACATAGTATATGAGTGAGTTGCACTGAAAAACTTAGAATTTAAGAAACGCACAGTGTAGTACATAGTATATGAGTGAGTTGCACTGAAAAACTTAGAATATAAGAAACGCACAGTGTAGTACATAGTATATGGTGAGTTGCACTGAAAAACTTAGATTATAAGAAACGCACAGTGTAGAACATAGTATATGAGTGAGTTGCACTGAAAAACTTAGAATATAAGAAACGCACAGTGTAGTATATAGTATATGAGTGAGTTGCACTGAAAAACTTAGAATATAAGAAACGCACAGTGTAGTACATAGTATATGAGTGAGTTGCACTGAAAAACTTAGATTTTAAGAAACACACAGTGTAGTAGATAGTATATGAGTGAGTTGCACTGAAAAAGTTAGAATTTTTGAAACGCACAGTGTAGTACATAGTATATGAGTGAGTTGCACTGAAAAACTTAGAATATAAGAAACGCACAGTGTAGTACATAATATATGAGTGAGTTGCACTGAAAAACTTAGAATATAAGAAACGCACAGTGTAGTACATAGTATATGAGTGAGTTGCACTGAAAAACTTAGAATATAAGAAACGCACAGTGTAGTACATAGTATATGAGTGAGTTGCACTGAAAAACTTAGAATTTACTGAAAAACCCGCATTACACGAAATGCACAGTGTAGTACATAGTATATGAGTGAGTTGCACTGAAAAACTTAGAATATAAGAAACGCACAGTGTAGTACATAGTATATGAGTGAGTTGCACTGAAAAACTTAGAATTTAAGAAACGCACAGTGTAGTACATAGTATATGAGTGAGTTGCACTGAAAAACTTAGAATATAAGAAACGCACAGTGTAGTACATAGTATATGGTGAGTTGCACTGAAAAACTTAGATTATAAGAAACGCACAGTGTAGTACATAGTATATGAGTGAGTTGCACTGAAAAACTTAGAATATAAGAAACGCACAGTGTAGTATATAGTATATGAGTGAGTTGCACTGAAAAACTTAGAATATAAGAAACGCACAGTGTAGTACATAGTATATGAGTGAGTTGCACTGAAAAACTTAGATTTTAAGAAACACACAGTGTAGTAGATAGTATATGAGTGAGTTGCACTGAAAAAGTTAGAATTTTTGAAACGCACAGTGTAGTACATAGTATATGAGTGAGTTGCACTGAAAAACTTAGAATATAAGAAACGCACAGTGTAGTACATAGTATATGAGTGAGTTGCACTGAAAAACTTAGAATATAAGAAACGCACAGTGTAGTACATAGTATATGAGTGAGTTGCACTGAAAAACTTAGAATATAAGAAACGCACAGTGTAGTACATAGTATATGAGTGAGTTGCACTGAAAAACTTAGAATTTACTGAAAAACCCGCATTACACGAAATGCACAGTGTAGTACATAGTATATGAGTGAGTTGCACTGAAAAACTTAGAATATAAGAAATGCACAGTGTAGTACATAGTATATGAGTGAGTTGCACTGAAAAACTTAGAATTTAAGAAACGCACAGTGTAGTACATAGTATATGAGTGAGTTGCACTGAAAAACTTAGAATATAAGAAACGCACAGTGTAGTACATAGTATATGGTGAGTTGCACTGAAAAACTTAGATTATAAGAAACGCACAGTGTAGTACATAGTATATGAGTGAGTTGCACTGAAAAACTTAGAATATAAGAAACGCACAGTGTAGTATATAGTATATGAGTGAGTTGCACTGAAAAACTTAGAATATAAGAAACGCACAGTGTAGTACATAGTATATGAGTGAGTTGCACTGAAAAACTTAGATTTTAAGAAACACACAGTGTAGTAGATAGTATATGAGTGAGTTGCACTGAAAAAGTTAGAATTATTGAAACGCACAGTGTAGTACATAGTATATGAGTGAGTTGCACTGAAAAACTTAGAATATAAGAAACGCACAGTGTAGTACATAGTATATGAGTGAGTTGCACTGAAAAACTTAGAATATAAGAAACGCACAGTGTAGTACAAAGTATATGAGTGAGTTGCACTGAAAAACTTAGAATATAAGAAACGCACAGTGTAGTACATAGTATATGAGTGAGTTGCACTGAAAAACTTAGAATATAAGAAACACACAGTGTAGTACAAAGTATATGAGTGAGTTGCACTGAAAAACTTAGAATATAAGAAACGCACAGTGTAGTACATAGTATATAAGTGAGTTGCACTGAAAAACTTAGAATATAAGAAACGCACAGTGTAGTACATAGTATATGAGTGAGTTGCACTGAAAAACTTAGAATATAAGAAACGCACAGTGTAGTACATAGTATATGAGTGAGTTGCACTGAAAAACTTAGAATATAAGAAACGCACAGTGTAGTACATAGTATATGAGTGAGTTGCACTGAAAAACTTAGAATATAAGAAACGCACAGTGTAGTACATAGTATATGAGTGAGTTGCACTGAAAAACTTAGAATATAAGAAACGCACAGTGTAGTACATAGTATATGAGTGAGTTGCACTGAAAAACTTAGAATTTACTGAAAAACCCGCATTACACGAAATGCACAGTGTAGTACATAGTATATGAGTGAGTTGCACTGAAAAACTTAGAATATAAGAAACGCACAGTGTAGTACATAGTATATGAGTGAGTTGCACTGAAAAACTTAGAATTTAAGAAACGCACAGTGTAGTACATAGTATATGAGTGAGTTGCACTGAAAAACTTAGAATATAAGAAACGCACAGTGTAGTACATAGTATATGGTGAGTTGCACTGAAAAACTTAGATTATAAGAAACGCACAGTGTAGTACATAGTATATGAGTGAGTTGCACTGAAAAACTTAGATTTTAAGAAACACACAGTGTAGTAGATAGTATATGAGTGAGTTGCACTGAAAAAGTTAGAATTTTTGAAACGCACAGTGTAGTACATAGTATATGAGTGAGTTGCACTGAAAAACTTAGAATATAAGAAACGCACAGTGTAGTACATAGTATATGAGTGAGTTGCACTCAAAAACTTAGAATATAAGAAACGCACAGTGTAGTACATAGTATATGAGTGAGTTGCACTGAAAAACTTAGAATATAAGAAACGCACAGTGTAGTACATAGTATATGAGTGAGTTGCACTGAAAAACTTAGAATATAAGAAACACACAGTGTAGTACAAAGTATATGAGTGAGTTGTACTGAAAAACTTAGAATTTAAGAAACGCACAGTGTAGTACATAGTATATAAGTGAGTTGCACTGAAAAACTTAGAATATAAGAAACGCACAGTGTAGTACATAGTATATGAGTGAGTTGCACTGAAAAACTTAGAATATAAGAAACGCACAGTGTAGTACATAGTATATGAGTGAGTTGCACTGAAAAACTTAGAATATAAGAAACGCACAGTGTAGTACATAGTATATGAGTGTGTTGCACTGAAAAACTTAGAATTTACTGAAAAACCAGCATTACACGACATGCACAGTGTAGTACATAGTATATGAGTGAGTTGCACTGAAAAACTTAGAATATAAGAAACGCACAGTATAGTACATAGTATATGAATGAGTTGCACTGAAAAACTGAGAATATAAGAAACGCACAGTGTAGTACATAGTATATGAGTGAGTTGCACTGAAAAACTTAGAATATAAGAAACGCACAGTGTAGTACATAGTATATGAGTGAGTTGCACTGAAAAACTTAGAATTTACTGAAAAACCCGCATTACACGAAATGCACAGTGTAGTACATAGTATATGAGTGAGTTGCACTGAAAAACTTAGAATATAAGAAACGCACAGTGTAGTACATAGTATATGAGTGAGTTGCACTGAAAAACTTAGAATATAAGAAACGCACAGTATAGTACATAGTATATGAGTGAGTTGCACTCAAAAACTTAGAATATAAGAAACGCACAGTGTAGTACATAGTATATGAGTGAGTTTCACTGAAAAATTTAGAATATAAGAAACGCACAGTGTAGTACATAGTATATGAGTGAGTTGCACTGAAAAACTTAGAATATAAGAAACGCACAGTGTAGTACATAGTATATGAGTGAGTTGCACTGAAAAACTTAGAATATAAGAAACGCACATTGTAGTACATAGTATATGAGTGAGTTGCACTGAAAAACTTAGAATATAAGAAACGCACAGTGTAGTACATAGTATATGAGTGAGTTGCACTGAAAAACTTAGAATATAAGAAACGCACAGTGTAGTACATAGTATATGAGTGAGTTGCACTGAAAAACTTAGAATTTACTGAAAAACCCGCATTACACGAAATGCACAGTGTAGTACATAGTATATGAGTGAGTTGCACTGAAAAACTTAGAATATAAGAAACGCACAGTGTGGTACATAGTATATGAGTGAGTTGCACTGAAAAACTTAGAATATAAGAAACGCACAGTGTAGTACATAGTATATGAGTGAGTTGCACTGAAAAACTTAGAATTTACTGAAAAACCCGCATTACACGAAATGCACAGTGTAGTACATAGTATATGAGTGAGTTGCACTGAAAAACTTAGAATATAAGAAACGCACAGTGTAGTACATAGTATATGAGTGAGTTGCACTGAAAAACTTAGAATATAAGAAACGCACAGTGTAGTACATAGTATATGAGTGAGTTGCACTGAAAAACTTAGAATATAAGAAACGCACAGTGTAGTACATAGTATATGAGTGAGTTGCACTGAAAAACTTAGAATATAAGAAACGCACAGTATAGTACATAGTATATGAATGACTTGCACTGAAAAACTGAGAATATAAGAACCCACAGTGTAGTACATAGTATATGAGTGAGTTGCACTGAAAAACTTAGAATATAAGAAACGCACAGTGTAGTACATAGTATATGAGTGAGTTGCACTGAAAAACTTAAATTTACTGAAAAACCCGCATTACACGAAAGCACAGTGTAGTACATAGTATATGAGTGAGTTGCACTGAAAAACTTAGAATATAAGAAACGCACATTGTAGTACATAGTATATGAGTGAGTTGCACTGAAAAACTTAGAATATAAGAAACGCACAGTGTAGTACATAGTATATGAGTGAGTTGCACTGAAAAACTTAGAATATAAGAAACGCACAGTGTAGTACATAGTATATGAGTGAGTTGCACTGAAAAACTTAGAATTTACTGAAAAACCCGAATTACACGAAATGCACAGTGTAGTACATAGTATATGAGTGAGTTGCACTGAAAAACTTAGAATATAAGAAACGCACAGTGTAGTACATAGTATATGAGTGAGTTGCACTGAAAAACTTAGAATATAAGAAACGCACAGTGTAGTACATAGTATATGAGTGAGTTGCACTGAAAAACTTAGAATATAAGAAACGCATAGTATAGTACATAGTATATGAATGAGTTGCACTGAAAAACTGAGAATATAAGAAACGCACAGTGTAGTACATAGTATATGAGTGAGTTGCACTGAAAAACTTAGAATATAAGAAACGCACAGTGTAGTACATAGTATATGAGTGAGTTGCACTGAAAAACTTAGAATTTACTGAAAAACCCGCATTACACGAAATGCACAGTGTAGTACATAGTATATGAGTGAGTTGCACTGAAAAACTTAGAATATAAGAAACGCACAGTGTGGTACATAGTATATGAGTGAGTTGCACTGAAAAACTTAGAATTTAAGAAACGCACAGTGTAGTACATAGTATATGAGTGAGTTGCACTGAAAAACTTAGAATATAAGAAACGCACAGTGTAGTACATAGTATATGGTGAGTTGCACTGAAAAACTTAGATTATAAGAAACGCACAGTGTAGTACATAGTATATGAGTGAGTTGCACTGAAAAACTTAGATTTTAAGAAACACACAGTGTAGTAGATAGTATATGAGTGAGTTGCACTGAAAAAGTTAGAATTATTGAAACGCACAGTGTAGTACATAGTATATGAGTGAGTTGCACTGAAAAACTTAGAATATAAGAAACGCACAGTGTAGTACATAGTATATGAGTGAGTTGCACTGAAAAACTTAGAATATAAGAAACGCACAGTGTAGTACAAAGTATATGAGTGAGTTGCACTGAAAAACTTAGAATATAAGAAACGCAACGTGTAGTACATAGTATATGAGTGAGTTGCACTGAAAAACTTAGAATATAAGAAACACACAGTGTAGTACAAAGTATATGAGTGAGTTGCACTGAAAAACTTAGAATATAAGAAACGCACAGTGTAGTACATAGTATATAAGTGAGTTGCACTGAAAAACTTAGAATATAAGAAACGCACAGTGTAGTACATAGTATATGAGTGAGTTGCACTGAAAAACTTAGAATATAAGAAACGCACAGTGTAGTACATAGTATATGAGTGAGTTGCACTGAAAAACTTAGAATATAAGAAACGCACAGTGTAGTACATAGTATATGAGTGAGTTGCACTGAAAAACTTAGAATATAAGAAACGCACAGTGTAGTACATAGTATATGAGTGAGTTGCACTGAAAAACTTAGAATATAAGAAACGCACAGTGTAGTACATAGTATATGAGTGAGTTGCACTGAAAAACTTAGAATTTACTGAAAAACCCGCATTACACGAAATGCACAGTGTAGTACATAGTATATGAGTGAGTTGCACTGAAAAACTTAGAATATAAGAAACGCACAGTGTAGTACATAGTATATGAGTGAGTTGCACTGAAAAACTTAGAATTTAAGAAACGCACAGTGTAGTACATAGTATATGAGTGAGTTGCACTGAAAAACTTAGAATATAAGAAACGCACAGTGTAGTACATAGTATATGGTGAGTTGCACTGAAAAACTTAGATTATAAGAAACGCACAGTGTAGTACATAGTATATGAGTGAGTTGCACTGAAAAACTTAGATTTTAAGAAACACACAGTGTAGTAGATAGTATATGAGTGAGTTGCACTGAAAAAGTTAGAATTTTTGAAACGCACAGTGTAGTACATAGTATATGAGTGAGTTGCACTGAAAAACTTAGAATATAAGAAACGCACAGTGTAGTACATAGTATATGAGTGAGTTGCACTCAAAAACTTAGAATATAAGAAACGCACAGTGTAGTACATAGTATATGAGTGAGTTGCACTGAAAAACTTAGAATATAAGAAACGCACAGTGTAGTACATAGTATATGAGTGAGTTGCACTGAAAAACTTAGAATATAAGAAACACACAGTGTAGTACAAAGTATATGAGTGAGTTGTACTGAAAAACTTAGAATTTAAGAAACGCACAGTGTAGTACATAGTATATAAGTGAGTTGCACTGAAAAACTTAGAATATAAGAAACGCACAGTGTAGTACATAGTATATGAGTGAGTTGCACTGAAAAACTTAGAATATAAGAAACGCACAGTGTAGTACATAGTATATGAGTGAGTTGCACTGAAAAACTTAGAATATAAGAAACGCACAGTGTAGTACATAGTATATGAGTGTGTTGCACTGAAAAACTTAGAATTTACTGAAAAACCAGCATTACACGACATGCACAGTGTAGTACATAGTATATGAGTGAGTTGCACTGAAAAACTTAGAATATAAGAAACGCACAGTATAGTACATAGTATATGAATGAGTTGCACTGAAAAACTGAGAATATAAGAAACGCACAGTGTAGTACATAGTATATGAGTGAGTTGCACTGAAAAACTTAGAATATAAGAAACGCACAGTGTAGTACATAGTATATGAGTGAGTTGCACTGAAAAACTTAGAATTTACTGAAAAACCCGCATTACACGAAATGCACAGTGTAGTACATAGTATATGAGTGAGTTGCACTGAAAAACTTAGAATATAAGAAACGCACAGTGTAGTACATAGTATATGAGTGAGTTGCACTGAAAAACTTAGAATATAAGAAACGCACAGTATAGTACATAGTATATGAGTGAGTTGCACTCAAAAACTTAGAATATAAGAAACGCACAGTGTAGTACATAGTATATGAGTGAGTTTCACTGAAAAATTTAGAATATAAGAAACGCACAGTGTAGTACATAGTATATGAGTGAGTTGCACTGAAAAACTTAGAATATAAGAAACGCACAGTGTAGTACATAGTATATGAGTGAGTTGCACTGAAAAACTTAGAATATAAGAAACGCACATTGTAGTACATAGTATATGAGTGAGTTGCACTGAAAAACTTAGAATATAAGAAACGCACAGTGTAGTACATAGTATATGAGTGAGTTGCACTGAAAAACTTAGAATATAAGAAACGCACAGTGTAGTACATAGTATATGAGTGAGTTGCACTGAAAAACTTAGAATTTACTGAAAAACCCGCATTACACGAAATGCACAGTGTAGTACATAGTATATGAGTGAGTTGCACTGAAAAACTTAGAATATAAGAAACGCACAGTGTGGTACATAGTATATGAGTGAGTTGCACTGAAAAACTTAGAATATAAGAAACGCACAGTGTAGTACATAGTATATGAGTGAGTTGCACTGAAAAACTTAGAATTTACTGAAAAACCCGCATTACACGAAATGCACAGTGTAGTACATAGTATATGAGTGAGTTGCACTGAAAAACTTAGAATATAAGAAACGCACAGTGTAGTACATAGTATATGAGTGAGTTGCACTGAAAAACTTAGAATATAAGAAACGCACAGTGTAGTACATAGTATATGAGTGAGTTGCACTGAAAAACTTAGAATATAAGAAACGCACAGTGTAGTACATAGTATATGAGTGAGTTGCACTGAAAAACTTAGAATATAAGAAACGCACAGTATAGTACATAGTATATGAATGACTTGCACTGAAAAACTGAGAATATAAGAACCCACAGTGTAGTACATAGTATATGAGTGAGTTGCACTGAAAAACTTAGAATATAAGAAACGCACAGTGTAGTACATAGTATATGAGTGAGTTGCACTGAAAAACTTAAATTTACTGAAAAACCCGCATTACACGAAAGCACAGTGTAGTACATAGTATATGAGTGAGTTGCACTGAAAAACTTAGAATATAAGAAACGCACATTGTAGTACATAGTATATGAGTGAGTTGCACTGAAAAACTTAGAATATAAGAAACGCACAGTGTAGTACATAGTATATGAGTGAGTTGCACTGAAAAACTTAGAATATAAGAAACGCACAGTGTAGTACATAGTATATGAGTGAGTTGCACTGAAAAACTTAGAATTTACTGAAAAACCCGAATTACACGAAATGCACAGTGTAGTACATAGTATATGAGTGAGTTGCACTGAAAAACTTAGAATATAAGAAACGCACAGTGTAGTACATAGTATATGAGTGAGTTGCACTGAAAAACTTAGAATATAAGAAACGCACAGTGTAGTACATAGTATATGAGTGAGTTGCACTGAAAAACTTAGAATATAAGAAACGCATAGTATAGTACATAGTATATGAATGAGTTGCACTGAAAAACTGAGAATATAAGAAACGCACAGTGTAGTACATAGTATATGAGTGAGTTGCACTGAAAAACTTAGAATATAAGAAACGCACAGTGTAGTACATAGTATATGAGTGAGTTGCACTGAAAAACTTAGAATTTACTGAAAAACCCGCATTACACGAAATGCACAGTGTAGTACATAGTATATGAGTGAGTTGCACTGAAAAACTTAGAATATAAGAAACGCACAGTGTAGTACATAGTATATGAGTGAGTTGCACCAAAAAACTTAGAATATAAGAAACGCACAGTGTAGTACATAGTATATGAGTGAGTTGCACTGAAAAACGTAGAATATAAGAAACGCACAGTGTAGTACATAGTATATGAGTGAGTTGCACTCAAAAACTTAGAATTTACTGAAAAACCCGCATTACACGAAATGCACAGTGTAGTACATAGTATATGATTGAGTTTCACTGATAAACTTAGAATATAAGAAACGCACAGTGTAGTACATAGTATATGAGTGAGTTGCACTGAAAAACTTAGAATATAAGAAACGCACAGTGTAGTACATAGTATATGAGTGAGTTGCACTGAAAAACTTAGAATTTACTGAAAAACCCGCATTACACGAAATGCACAGTGTAGTACATAGTATATGAGTGAGTTGCACTGAAAAACTTAGAATATAAGAAACGCACAGTGTAGTACATAGTATATGAGTGAGTTGCACTGAAAAAATTAGAATATAAGAAACGCACAGTGTAGTACATAGTATATGAGTGAGTTGCACTGAAAAACTTAGAATATAAGAAACGCACAGTGTAGTACATAGTATATGAGTGTGTTGCACAGAAAAACTTAGAATATAAGAAACGCACAGTGTAGTACATAGTATATGAGTGAGTTGCACTGAAAAACTTAGAATATAAGAAACGCACAATGTAGTACATAGTATATGAGTGAGTTGCACTGAAAAACTTAGAATATAAGAAACGCACAGTGTAGTACATAGTATATGAGTGAGTTGCACTGAAAAACTTAGAATATAAGAAACGCACAGTGTAGTACATAGTATATGAGTGAGTTGTACTGAAAATCTTATAATATAAGAAACGCACAGTGTAGTACATAGTATATGAGTGTGTTGCACAGAAAAACTTAGAATATAAGAAACGCACAGTGTAGTACATAGTATATGAGTGAGTTGCACTGAAAAACTTAGAATATAAGAAACGCACATTGTAGTACATAGTATATGAGTGAGTTGCACTGAAAAACTTAGAATATAAGAAAGGCACAGTGTAGTACATAGTATATGAGTGAGTTGCACTGAAAAACTTAGAATATAAGAAACGCACAGTGTAGTACATAGTATATGAGTGAGTTGCACTGAAAAACTTAGAATATAAGAAACGCACAGTGTAATACATAGTATATGAGTGAGTTGCACTGAAAAACTTAGAATATAAGAAACGCACAGTGTAGTACATAGTATATGAGTGTGTTGCACAGAAAAATTTAGAATATAAGAAACGCACAGTGTAGTACATAGTATATGAGTGAGTTGCACTGAAAAACTTAGAATATAAGAAACGCACAGTGTAGTACATAGTATATGAGTGAGTTGCACTGAAAAACTTAGAATATAAGAAACGCACAGTATAGTACATAGTATATGAGTGAGTTGCACTGAAAAACTGAGAATATAAGAAACGCACAGTGTAGTACATAGTATATGAGTGAGTTGCACTGAAAAACTTAGAATATAAGAAACGCACAGTGTAGTACATAGTATATGAGTGAGTTGCACTGAAAAACTTAGAATTTAAGAAACGCACAGTGTAGTACATAGTATATGAGTGAGTTGCACTGAAAAACTTAGAATTTAAGAAACGCACAGTGTAGTACATAGTATATGAGTGAGTTGCACTGAAAAATTTAGAATATAAGAAACGCACATTGTAGTACATAGTATATGAGTGAGTTGCACTGAAAAACTTAGAATATAAGAAACGCACAGTGTAGTACATAGTATATGAGTGAGTTGCACTGAAAAACTTAGAATTTACTGAAAAACCTGCATTACACGAAATGCACAGTGTAGTACATAGTATATGAGTGAGTTGCACTGAAAAACTTAGAATATAAGAAACGCATAGTATAGTACATAGTATATGAATGAGTTGCACTGAAAAACTGAGAATATAAGAACCCACAGTGTAGTACATAGTATATGAGTGAGTTGCACTGAAAAACTGAGAATATAAGAAACGCACAGTGTAGTACATAGTATATGAGTGAGTTGCACTGAAAAACTTAGAATATAAGAAACGCACAGTATAGTACATAGTATATGAATGACTTGCACTGAAAAACTGAGAATATAAGAACCCACAGTGTAGTACATAGTATATGAGTGAGTTGCACTGAAAAACTTAGAATATAAGAAACGCACAGTGTAGTACATAGTATATGAGTGAGTTGCACTGAAAAACTTAAATTTACTGAAAAACCCGCATTACACGAAAGCACAGTGTAGTACATAGTATATGAGTGAGTTGCACTGAAAAACTTAGAATATAAGAAACGCACAGTGTAGTACATAGTATATGAGTGAGTTGCACTGAAAAACTTAGAATATAAGAAACGCACAGTGTAGTACATAGTATATGAGTGAGTTGCACTGAAAAACTTAGAATATAAGAAACGCATAGTATAGTACATAGTATATGAATGAGTTGCACTGAAAAACTGAGAATATAAGAAACGCACAGTGTAGTACATAGTATATGAGTGAGTTGCACTGAAAAACTTAGAATATAAGAAACGCACAGTGTAGTACATAGTATATGAGTGAGTTGCACTGAAAAACTTAGAATTTACTGAAAAACCCGCATTACACGAAATGCACAGTGTAGTACATAGTATATGAGTGAGTTGCACTGAAAAACTTAGAATATAAGAAACGCACAGTGTAGTACATAGTATATGAGTGAGTTGCACCAAAAAACTTAGAATATAAGAAACGCACAGTGTAGTACATAGTATATGAGTGAGTTGCACTGAAAAACGTAGAATATAAGAAACGCACAGTGTAGTACATAGTATATGAGTGAGTTGCACTCAAAAACTTAGAATTTACTGAAAAACCCGCATTACACGAAATGCACAGTGTAGTACATAGTATATGATTGAGTTTCACTGATAAACTTAGAATATAAGAAACGCACAGTGTAGTACATAGTATATGAGTGAGTTGCACTGAAAAACTTAGAATATAAGAAACGCACAGTGTAGTACATAGTATATGAGTGAGTTGCACTGAAAAACTTAGAATTTACTGAAAAACCCGCATTACACGAAATGCACAGTGTAGTACATAGTATATGAGTGAGTTGCACTGAAAAACTTAGAATATAAGAAACGCACAGTGTAGTACATAGTATATGAGTGAGTTGCACTGAAAAACTTAGAATTTAAGAAACGCACAGTGTAGTACATAGTATATGAGTGAGTTGCACTGAAAAACTTAGAATTTAAGAAACGCACAGTGTAGTACATAGTATATGAGTGAGTTGCACTGAAAAATTTAGAATATAAGAAACGCACATTGTAGTACATAGTATATGAGTGAGTTGCACTGAAAAACTTAGAATATAAGAAACGCACAGTGTAGTACATAGTATATGAGTGAGTTGCACTGAAAAACTTAGAATTTACTGAAAAACCTGCATTACACGAAATGCACAGTGTAGTACATAGTATATGAGTGAGTTGCACTGAAAAACTTAGAATATAAGAAACGCATAGTATAGTACATAGTATATGAATGAGTTGCACTGAAAAACTGAGAATATAAGAACCCACAGTGTAGTACATAGTATATGAGTGAGTTGCACTGAAAAACTGAGAATATAAGAAACGCACAGTGTAGTACATAGTATATGAGTGAGTTGCACTGAAAAACTTAGAATATAAGAAACGCACAGTATAGTACATAGTATATGAATGACTTGCACTGAAAAACTGAGAATATAAGAACCCACAGTGTAGTACATAGTATATGAGTGAGTTGCACTGAAAAACTTAGAATATAAGAAACGCACAGTGTAGTACATAGTATATGAGTGAGTTGCACTGAAAAACTTAAATTTACTGAAAAACCCGCATTACACGAAAGCACAGTGTAGTACATAGTATATGAGTGAGTTGCACTGAAAAACTTAGAATATAAGAAACGCACAGTGTAGTACATAGTATATGAGTGAGTTGCACTGAAAAACTTAGAATATAAGAAACGCACAGTGTAGTACATAGTATATGAGTGAGTTGCACTGAAAAACTTAGAATATAAGAAACGCATAGTATAGTACATAGTATATGAATGAGTTGCACTGAAAAACTGAGAATATAAGAAACGCACAGTGTAGTACATAGTATATGAGTGAGTTGCACTGAAAAACTTAGAATATAAGAAACGCACAGTGTAGTACATAGTATATGAGTGAGTTGCACTGAAAAACTTAGAATTTACTGAAAAACCCGCATTACACGAAATGCACAGTGTAGTACATAGTATATGAGTGAGTTGCACTGAAAAACTTAGAATATAAGAAACGCACAGTGTAGTACATAGTATATGAGTGAGTTGCACCAAAAAACTTAGAATATAAGAAACGCACAGTGTAGTACATAGTATATGAGTGAGTTGCACTGAAAAACGTAGAATATAAGAAACGCACAGTGTAGTACATAGTATATGAGTGAGTTGCACTCAAAAACTTAGAATTTACTGAAAAACCCGCATTACACGAAATGCACAGTGTAGTACATAGTATATGATTGAGTTTCACTGATAAACTTAGAATATAAGAAACGCACAGTGTAGTACATAGTATATGAGTGAGTTGCACTGAAAAACTTAGAATATAAGAAACGCACAGTGTAGTACATAGTATATGAGTGAGTTGCACTGAAAAACTTAGAATTTACTGAAAAACCCGCATTACACGAAATGCACAGTGTAGTACATAGTATATGAGTGAGTTGCACTGAAAAACTTAGAATATAAGAAACGCACAGTGTAGTACATAGTATATGAGTGAGTTGCACTGAAAAAATTAGAATATAAGAAACGCACAGTGTAGTACATAGTATATGAGTGAGTTGCACTGAAAAACTTAGAATATAAGAAACGCACAGTGTAGTACATAGTATATGAGTGTGTTGCACAGAAAAACTTAGAATATAAGAAACGCACAGTGTAGTACATAGTATATGAGTGAGTTGCACTGAAAAACTTAGAATATAAGAAACGCACAATGTAGTACATAGTATATGAGTGAGTTGCACTGAAAAACTTAGAATATAAGAAACGCACAGTGTAGTACATAGTATATGAGTGAGTTGCACTGAAAAACTTAGAATATAAGAAACGCACAGTGTAGTACATAGTATATGAGTGAGTTGTACTGAAAATCTTATAATATAAGAAACGCACAGTGTAGTACATAGTATATGAGTGTGTTGCACAGAAAAACTTAGAATATAAGAAACGCACAGTGTAGTACATAGTATATGAGTGAGTTGCACTGAAAAACTTAGAATATAAGAAACGCACATTGTAGTACATAGTATATGAGTGAGTTGCACTGAAAAACTTAGAATATAAGAAACGCACAGTGTAGTACATAGTATATGAGTGAGTTGCACTGAAAAACTTAGAATATAAGAAACGCACAGTGTAGTACATAGTATATGAGTGAGTTGCACCAAAAAACTTAGAATATAAGAAACGCACAGTGTAGTACATAGTATATGAGTGAGTTGTACTGAAAAACGTAGAATATAAGAAACGCACAGTGTAGTACATAGTATATGAGTGAGTTGCACTCAAAAACTTAGAATTTACTGAAAAACCCGCATTACACGAAATGCACAGTGTAGTACATAGTATATGATTGAGTTTCACTGATAAACTTAGAATATAAGAAACGCACAGTGTAGTACATAGTATATGAGTGAGTTGCACTGAAAAACTTAGAATATAAGAAACGCACAGTGTAGTACATAGTATATGAGTGAGTTGCACTGAAAAACTTAGAATTTACTGAAAAACCCGCATTACACGAAATGCACAGTGTAGTACATAGTATATGAGTGAGTTGCACTGAAAAACTTAGAATATAAGAAACGCACAGTGTAGTACATAGTATATGAGTGAGTTGCACTGAAAAAATTAGAATATAAGAAACGCACAGTGTAGTACATAGTATATGAGTGAGTTGCACTGAAAAACTTAGAATATAAGAAACGCACAGTGTAGTACATAGTATATGAGTGTGTTGCACAGAAAAACTTAGAATATAAGAAACGCACAGTGTAGTACATAGTATATGAGTGAGTTGCACTGAAAAACTTAGAATATAAGAAACGCACAATGTAGTACATAGTATATGAGTGAGTTGCACTGAAAAACTTAGAATATAAGAAACGCACAGTGTAGTACATAGTATATGAGTGAGTTGCACTGAAAAACTTAGAATATAAGAAACGCACAGTGTAGTACATAGTATATGAGTGAGTTGTACTGAAAATCTTATAAGAAACGCACAGTGTAGTACATAGTATATGAGTGTGTTGCACAGAAAAACTTAGAATATAAGAAACGCACAGTGTAGTACATAGTATATGAGTGAGTTGCACTGAAAAACTTAGAATATAAGAAACGCACATTGTAGTACATAGTATATGAGTGAGTTGCACTGAAAAACTTAGAATATAAGAAACGCACAGTGTAGTACATAGTATATGAGTGAGTTGCACTGAAAAACTTAGAATATAAGAAACGCACAGTGTAGTACATAGTATATGAGTGAGTTGCACTGAAAAACTTAGAATATAAGAAACGCACAGTGTAATACATAGTATATGAGTGAGTTGCACTGAAAAACTTAGAATATAAGAAACGCACAGTGTAGTACATAGTATATGAGTGTGTTGCACAGAAAAATTTAGAATATAAGAAACGCACAGTGTAGTACATAGTATATGAGTGAGTTGCACTGAAAAACTTAGAATATAAGAAACGCACAGTGTAGTACATAGTATATGAGTGAGTTGCACTGAAAAACTTAGAATATAAGAAACGCACAGTATAGTACATAGTATATGAGTGAGTTGCACTGAAAAACTGAGAATATAAGAAACGCACAGTGTAGTACATAGTATATGAGTGAGTTGCACTGAAAAACTTAGAATATAAGAAACGCACAGTGTAGTACATAGTATATGAGTGAGTTGCACTGAAAAACTTAGAATTTAAGAAACGCACAGTGTAGTACATAGTATATGAGTGAGTTGCACTGAAAAACTTAGAATTTAAGAAACGCACAGTGTAGTACATAGTATATGAGTGAGTTGCACTGAAAAATTTAGAATATAAGAAACGCACATTGTAGTACATAGTATATGAGTGAGTTGCACTGAAAAACTTAGAATATAAGAAACGCACAGTGTAGTACATAGTATATGAGTGAGTTGCACTGAAAAACTTAGAATTTACTGAAAAACCTGCATTACACGAAATGCACAGTGTAGTACATAGTATATGAGTGAGTTGCACTGAAAAACTTAGAATATAAGAAACGCATAGTATAGTACATAGTATATGAATGAGTTGCACTGAAAAACTGAGAATATAAGAACCCACAGTGTAGTACATAGTATATGAGTGAGTTGCACTGAAAAACTGAGAATATAAGAAACGCACAGTGTAGTACATAGTATATGAGTGAGTTGCACTGAAAAACTTAGAATATAAGAAACGCACAGTATAGTACATAGTATATGAATGACTTGCACTGAAAAACTGAGAATATAAGAACCCACAGTGTAGTACATAGTATATGAGTGAGTTGCACTGAAAAACTTAGAATATAAGAAACGCACAGTGTAGTACATAGTATATGAGTGAGTTGCACTGAAAAACTTAAATTTACTGAAAAACCCGCATTACACGAAAGCACAGTGTAGTACATAGTATATGAGTGAGTTGCACTGAAAAACTTAGAATATAAGAAACGCACATTGTAGTACATAGTATATGAGTGAGTTGCACTGAAAAACTTAGAATATAAGAAACGCACAGTGTAGTACATAGTATATGAGTGAGTTGCACTGAAAAACTTAGAATATAAGAAACGCACAGTGTAGTACATAGTATATGAGTGAGTTGCACTGAAAAACTTAGAATTTACTGAAAAACCCGAATTACACGAAATGCACAGTGTAGTACATAGTATATGAGTGAGTTGCACTGAAAAACTTAGAATATAAGAAACGCACAGTGTAGTACATAGTATATGAGTGAGTTGCACTGAAAAACTTAGAATATAAGAAACGCACAGTGTAGTACATAGTATATGAGTGAGTTGCACTGAAAAACTTAGAATATAAGAAACGCATAGTATAGTACATAGTATATGAATGAGTTGCACTGAAAAACTGAGAATATAAGAAACGCACAGTGTAGTACATAGTATATGAGTGAGTTGCACTGAAAAACTTAGAATATAAGAAACGCACAGTGTAGTACATAGTATATGAGTGAGTTGCACTGAAAAACTTAGAATTTACTGAAAAACCCGCATTACACGAAATGCACAGTGTAGTACATAGTATATGAGTGAGTTGCACTGAAAAACTTAGAATATAAGAAACGCACAGTGTAGTACATAGTATATGAGTGAGTTGCACCAAAAAACTTAGAATATAAGAAACGCACAGTGTAGTACATAGTATATGAGTGAGTTGCACTGAAAAACGTAGAATATAAGAAACGCACAGTGTAGTACATAGTATATGAGTGAGTTGCACTCAAAAACTTAGAATTTACTGAAAAACCCGCATTACACGAAATGCACAGTGTAGTACATAGTATATGAGTGAGTTTCACTGATAAACTTAGAATATAAGAAACGCACAGTGTAGTACATAGTATATGAGTGAGTTGCACTGAAAAACTTAGAATATAAGAAACGCACAGTGTAGTACATAGTATATGAGTGAGTTGCACTGAAAAACTTAGAATTTACTGAAAAACCCGCATTACACGAAATGCACAGTGTAGTACATAGTATATGAGTGAGTTGCACTGAAAAACTTAGAATATAAGAAACGCACAGTGTAGTACATAGTATATGAGTGAGTTGCACTGAAAAAATTAGAATATAAGAAACGCACAGTGTAGTACATAGTATATGAGTGAGTTGCACTGAAAAACTTAGAATATAAGAAACGCACAGTGTAGTACATAGTATATGAGTGTGTTGCACAGAAAAACTTAGAATATAAGAAACGCACAGTGTAGTACATAGTATATGAGTGAGTTGCACTGAAAAACTTAGAATATAAGAAACGCACAATGTAGTACATAGTATATGAGTGAGTTGCACTGAAAAACTTAGAATATAAGAAACGCACAGTGTAGTACATAGTATATGAGTGAGTTGCACTGAAAAACTTAGAATATAAGAAACGCACAGTGTAGTACATAGTATATGAGTGAGTTGTACTGAAAATCTTATAATATAAGAAACGCACAGTGTAGTACATAGTATATGAGTGTGTTGCACAGAAAAACTTAGAATATAAGAAACGCACAGTGTAGTACATAGTATATGAGTGAGTTGCACTGAAAAACTTAGAATATAAGAAACGCACATTGTAGTACATAGTATATGAGTGAGTTGCACTGAAAAACTTAGAATATAAGAAACGCACAGTGTAGTACATAGTATATGAGTGAGTTGCACTGAAAAACTTAGAATATAAGAAACGCACAGTGTAGTACATAGTATATGAGTGAGTTGCACTGAAAAACTTAGAATATAAGAAACGCACAGTGTAATACATAGTATATGAGTGAGTTGCACTGAAAAACTTAGAATATAAGAAACGCACAGTGTAGTACATAGTATATGAGTGTGTTGCACAGAAAAATTTAGAATATAAGAAACGCACAGTGTAGTACATAGTATATGAGTGAGTTGCACTGAAAAACTTAGAATATAAGAAACGCACAGTGTAGTACATAGTATATGAGTGAGTTGCACTGAAAAACTTAGAATATAAGAAACGCACAGTATAGTACATAGTATATGAGTGAGTTGCACTGAAAAACTGAGAATATAAGAAACGCACAGTGTAGTACATAGTATATGAGTGAGTTGCACTGAAAAACTTAGAATATAAGAAACGCACAGTGTAGTACATAGTATATGAGTGAGTTGCACTGAAAAACTTAGAATTTAAGAAACGCACAGTGTAGTACATAGTATATGAGTGAGTTGCACTGAAAAACTTAGAATTTAAGAAACGCACAGTGTAGTACATAGTATATGAGTGAGTTGCACTGAAAAATTTAGAATATAAGAAATGCACATTGTAGTACATAGTATATGAGTGAGTTGCACTGAAAAACTTAGAATATAAGAAACGCACAGTGTAGTACATAGTATATGAGTGAGTTGCACTGAAAAACTTAGAATTTACTGAAAAACCTGCATTACACGAAATGCACAGTGTAGTACATAGTATATGAGTGAGTTGCACTGAAAAACTTAGAATATAAGAAACGCATAGTATAGTACATAGTATATGAATGAGTTGCACTGAAAAACTGAGAATATAAGAAACGCACAGTGTAGTACATAGTATATGAGTGAGTTGCACTGAAAAACTTAGAATTTAAGAAACGCACAGTGTAGTACATAGTATATGAGTGAGTTGCACTGAAAAACTTAGAATTTACTGAAAAACCCGAATTACACGAAATGCACAGTGTAGTACATAGTATATGAGTGAGTTGCACTGAAAAACTTAGAATATAAGAAACGCACAGTGTAGTACATAGTATATGAGTGAGTTGCACTGAAAAACTTAGAATATAAGAAACGCACAGTGTAGTACATAGTATATGAGTGAGTTGCACTGAAAAACTTAGAATATAAGAAACGCATAGTATAGTACATAGTATATGAATGAGTTGCACTGAATAACTGAGAATATAAGAAACGCACAGTGTAGTACATAGTATATGAGTGAGTTGCACTGAAAAACTTAGAATATAAGAAACGCACAGTGTAGTACATAGTATATGAGTGAGTTGCACTGAAAAACTTAGAATATAAGAAACGCACAGTATAGTACATAGTATATGAGTGAGTTGCACTGAAAAACTGAGAATATAAGAAACGCACAGTGTAGTACATAGTATATGAGTGAGTTGCACTGAAAAACTTAGAATATAAGAAACGCACAGTGTAGTACATAGTATATGAGTGAGTTGCACTGAAAAACTTAGAATTTAAGAAACGCACAGTGTAGTACATAGTATATGAGTGAGTTGCACTGAAAAACTTAGAATTTAAGAAACGCACAGTGTAGTACATAGTATATGAGTGAGTTGCACTGAAAAATTTAGAATATAAGAAACGCACATTGTAGTACATAGTATATGAGTGAGTTGCACTGAAAAACTTAGAATATAAGAAACGCACAGTGTAGTACATAGTATATGAGTGAGTTGCACTGAAAAACTTAGAATTTACTGAAAAACCTGCATTACACGAAATGCACAGTGTAGTACATAGTATATGAGTGAGTTGCACTGAAAAACTTAGAATATAAGAAACGCATAGTATAGTACATAGTATATGAATGAGTTGCACTGAAAAACTGAGAATATAAGAACCCACAGTGTAGTACATAGTATATGAGTGAGTTGCACTGAAAAACTGAGAATATAAGAAACGCACAGTGTAGTACATAGTATATGAGTGAGTTGCACTGAAAAACTTAGAATATAAGAAACGCACAGTATAGTACATAGTATATGAATGACTTGCACTGAAAAACTGAGAATATAAGAACCCACAGTGTAGTACATAGTATATGAGTGAGTTGCACTGAAAAACTTAGAATATAAGAAACGCACAGTGTAGTACATAGTATATGAGTGAGTTGCACTGAAAAACTTAAATTTACTGAAAAACCCGCATTACACGAAAGCACAGTGTAGTACATAGTATATGAGTGAGTTGCACTGAAAAACTTAGAATATAAGAAACGCACATTGTAGTACATAGTATATGAGTGAGTTGCACTGAAAAACTTAGAATATAAGAAACGCACAGTGTAGTACATAGTATATGAGTGAGTTGCACTGAAAAACTTAGAATATAAGAAACGCACAGTGTAGTACATAGTATATGAGTGAGTTGCACTGAAAAACTTAGAATTTACTGAAAAACCCGAATTACACGAAATGCACAGTGTAGTACATAGTATATGAGTGAGTTGCACTGAAAAACTTAGAATATAAGAAACGCACAGTGTAGTACATAGTATATGAGTGAGTTGCACTGAAAAACTTAGAATATAAGAAACGCACAGTGTAGTACATAGTATATGAGTGAGTTGCACTGAAAAACTTAGAATATAAGAAACGCATAGTATAGTACATAGTATATGAATGAGTTGCACTGAAAAACTGAGAATATAAGAAACGCACAGTGTAGTACATAGTATATGAGTGAGTTGCACTGAAAAACTTAGAATATAAGAAACGCACAGTGTAGTACATAGTATATGAGTGAGTTGCACTGAAAAACTTAGAATTTACTGAAAAACCCGCATTACACGAAATGCACAGTGTAGTACATAGTATATGAGTGAGTTGCACTGAAAAACTTAGAATATAAGAAACGCACAGTGTAGTACATAGTATATGAGTGAGTTGCACCAAAAAACTTAGAATATAAGAAACGCACAGTGTAGTACATAGTATATGAGTGAGTTGCACTGAAAAACGTAGAATATAAGAAACGCACAGTGTAGTACATAGTATATGAGTGAGTTGCACTCAAAAACTTAGAATTTACTGAAAAACCCGCATTACACGAAATGCACAGTGTAGTACATAGTATATGATTGAGTTTCACTGATAAACTTAGAATATAAGAAACGCACAGTGTAGTACATAGTATATGAGTGAGTTGCACTGAAAAACTTAGAATATAAGAAACGCACAGTGTAGTACATAGTATATGAGTGAGTTGCACTGAAAAACTTAGAATTTACTGAAAAACCCGCATTACACGAAATGCACAGTGTAGTACATAGTATATGAGTGAGTTGCACTGAAAAACTTAGAATATAAGAAACGCACAGTGTAGTACATAGTATATGAGTGAGTTGCACTGAAAAAATTAGAATATAAGAAACGCACAGTGTAGTACATAGTATATGAGTGAGTTGCACTGAAAAACTTAGAATATAAGAAACGCACAGTGTAGTACATAGTATATGAGTGTGTTGCACAGAAAAACTTAGAATATAAGAAACGCACAGTGTAGTACATAGTATATGAGTGAGTTGCACTGAAAAACTTAGAATATAAGAAACGCACAATGTAGTACATAGTATATGAGTGAGTTGCACTGAAAAACTTAGAATATAAGAAACGCACAGTGTAGTACATAGTATATGAGTGAGTTGCACTGAAAAACTTAGAATATAAGAAACGCACAGTGTAGTACATAGTATATGAGTGAGTTGTACTGAAAATCTTATAATATAAGAAACGCACAGTGTAGTACATAGTATATGAGTGTGTTGCACAGAAAAACTTAGAATATAAGAAACGCACAGTGTAGTACATAGTATATGAGTGAGTTGCACTGAAAAACTTAGAATATAAGAAACGCACATTGTAGTACATAGTATATGAGTGAGTTGCACTGAAAAACTTAGAATATAAGAAACGCACAGTGTAGTACATAGTATATGAGTGAGTTGCACTGAAAAACTTAGAATATAAGAAACGCACAGTGTAGTACATAGTATATGAGTGAGTTGCACTGAAAAACTTAGAATATAAGAAACGCACAGTGTAATACATAGTATATGAGTGAGTTGCACTGAAAAACTTAGAATATAAGAAACGCACAGTGTAGTACATAGTATATGAGTGTGTTGCACAGAAAAATTTAGAATATAAGAAACGCACAGTGTAGTACATAGTATATGAGTGAGTTGCACTGAAAAACTTAGAATATAAGAAACGCACAGTGTAGTACATAGTATATGAGTGAGTTGCACTGAAAAACTTAGAATATAAGAAACGCACAGTATAGTACATAGTATATGAGTGAGTTGCACTGAAAAACTGAGAATATAAGAAACGCACAGTGTAGTACATAGTATATGAGTGAGTTGCACTGAAAAACTTAGAATATAAGAAACGCACAGTGTAGTACATAGTATATGAGTGAGTTGCACTGAAAAACTTAGAATTTAAGAAACGCACAGTGTAGTACATAGTATATGAGTGAGTTGCACTGAAAAACTTAGAATTTAAGAAACGCACAGTGTAGTACATAGTATATGAGTGAGTTGCACTGAAAAATTTAGAATATAAGAAATGCACATTGTAGTACATAGTATATGAGTGAGTTGCACTGAAAAACTTAGAATATAAGAAACGCACAGTGTAGTACATAGTATATGAGTGAGTTGCACTGAAAAACTTAGAATTTACTGAAAAACCTGCATTACACGAAATGCACAGTGTAGTACATAGTATATGAGTGAGTTGCACTGAAAAACTTAGAATATAAGAAACGCATAGTATAGTACATAGTATATGAATGAGTTGCACTGAAAAACTGAGAATATAAGAAACGCACAGTGTAGTACATAGTATATGAGTGAGTTGCACTGAAAAACTTAGAATTTAAGAAACGCACAGTGTAGTACATAGTATATGAGTGAGTTGCACTGAAAAACTTAGAATTTACTGAAAAACCCGAATTACACGAAATGCACAGTGTAGTACATAGTATATGAGTGAGTTGCACTGAAAAACTTAGAATATAAGAAACGCACAGTGTAGTACATAGTATATGAGTGAGTTGCACTGAAAAACTTAGAATATAAGAAACGCACAGTGTAGTACATAGTATATGAGTGAGTTGCACTGAAAAACTTAGAATATAAGAAACGCATAGTATAGTACATAGTATATGAATGAGTTGCACTGAAAAACTGAGAATATAAGAAACGCACAGTGTAGTACATAGTATATGAGTGAGTTGCACTGAAAAACTTAGAATATAAGAAACGCACAGTGTAGTACATAGTATATGAGTGAGTTGCACTGAAAAACTTAGAATTTACTGAAAAACCCGCATTACACGAAATGCACAGTGTAGTACATAGTATATGAGTGAGTTGCACTGAAAAACTTAGAATATAAGAAACGCACAGTGTAGTACATAGTATATGAGTGAGTTGCACCAAAAAACTTAGAATATAAGAAACGCACAGTGTAGTACATAGTATATGAGTGAGTTGCACTGAAAAACGTAGAATATAAGAAACGCACAGTGTAGTACATAGTATATGAGTGAGTTGCACTCAAAAACTTAGAATTTACTGAAAAACCCGCATTACACGAAATGCACAGTGTAGTACATAGTATATGATTGAGTTTCACTGATAAACTTAGAATATAAGAAACGCACAGTGTAGTACATAGTATATGAGTGAGTTGCACTGAAAAACTTAGAATATAAGAAACGCACAGTGTAGTACATAGTATATGATTGAGTTGCACTGAAAAACTTAGAATTTACTGAAAAACCCGCATTACACGAAATGCACAGTGTAGTACATAGTATATGAGTGAGTTGCACTGAAAAACTTAGAATATAAGAAACGCACAGTGTAGTACATAGTATATGAGTGAGTTGCACTGAAAAAATTAGAATATAAGAAACGCACAGTGTAGTACATAGTATATGAGTGAGTTGCACTGAAAAACTTAGAATATAAGAAACGCACAGTGTAGTACATAGTATATGAGTGTGTTGCACAGAAAAACTTAGAATATAAGAAACGCACAATGTAGTACATAGTATATGAGTGAGTTGCACTGAAAAACTTAGAATATAAGAAACGCACAATGTAGTACATAGTATATGAGTGAGTTGCACTGAAAAACTTAGAATATAAGAAACGCACATTGTAGTACATAGTATATGAGTGAGTTGCACTGAAAAACTTAGAATATAAGAAACGCACAGTGTAGTACATAGTATATGAGTGAGTTGCACTGAAAAACTTAGAATATAAGAAACGCACAGTGTAGTACATAGTATATGAGTGAGTTGCACTGAAAAACTTAGAATATAAGAAACGCACAGTGTAATACATAGTATATGAGTGAGTTGCACTGAAAAACTTAGAATATAAGAAACGCACAGTGTAGTACATAGTATATGAGTGTGTTGCACAGAAAAATTTAGAATATAAGAAACGCACAGTGTAGTACATAGTATATGAGTGAGTTGCACTGAAAAACTTAGAATATAAGAAACGCACAGTGTAGTACATAGTATATGAGTGAGTTGCACTGAAAAACTTAGAATATAAGAAACGCACAGTATAGTACATAGTATATGAGTGAGTTGCACTGAAAAACTGAGAATATAAGAAACGCACAGTGTAGTACATAGTATATGAGTGAGTTGCACTGAAAAACTTAGAATATAAGAAACGCACAGTGTAGTACATAGTATATGAGTGAGTTGCACTGAAAAACTTAGAATTTAAGAAACGCACAGTGTAGTACATAGTATATGAGTGAGTTGCACTGAAAAACTTAGAATTTAAGAAACGCACAGTGTAGTACATAGTATATGAGTGAGTTGCACTGAAAAATTTAGAATATAAGAAACGCACATTGTAGTACATAGTATATGAGTGAGTTGCACTGAAAAACTTAGAATATAAGAAACGCACAGTGTAGTACATAGTATATGAGTGAGTTGCACTGAAAAACTTAGAATTTACTGAAAAACCTGCATTACACGAAATGCACAGTGTAGTACATAGTATATGAGTGAGTTGCACTGAAAAACTTAGAATATAAGAAACGCATAGTATAGTACATAGTATATGAATGAGTTGCACTGAAAAACTGAGAATATAAGAAACGCACAGTGTAGTACATAGTATATGAGTGAGTTGCACTGAAAAACTTAGAATTTAAGAAACGCACAGTGTAGTACATAGTATATGAGTGAGTTGCACTGAAAAACTTAGAATTTACTGAAAAACCCGAATTACACGAAATGCACAGTGTAGTACATAGTATATGAGTGAGTTGCACTGAAAAACTTAGAATATAAGAAACGCACAGTGTAGTACATAGTATATGAGTGAGTTGCACTGAAAAACTTAGAATATAAGAAACGCACAGTGTAGTACATAGTATATGAGTGAGTTGCACTGAAAAACTTAGAATATAAGAAACGCATAGTATAGTACATAGTATATGAATGAGTTGCACTGAAAAACTGAGAATATAAGAAACGCACAGTGTAGTACATAGTATATGAGTGAGTTGCACTGAAAAACTTAGAATATAAGAAACGCACAGTGTAGTACATAGTATATGAGTGAGTTGCACTGAAAAACTTAGAATTTACTGAAAAACCCGCATTACACGAAATGCACAGTGTAGTACATAGTATATGAGTGAGTTGCACTGAAAAACTTAGAATATAAGAAACGCACAGTGTAGTACATAGTATATGAGTGAGTTGCACCAAAAAACTTAGAATATAAGAAACGCACAGTGTAGTACATAGTATATGAGTGAGTTGCACTGAAAAACGTAGAATATAAGAAACGCACAGTGTAGTACATAGTATATGAGTGAGTTGCACTCAAAAACTTAGAATTTACTGAAAAACCCGCATTACACGAAATGCACAGTGTAGTACATAGTATATGAGTGAGTTTCACTGATAAACTTAGAATATAAGAAACGCACAGTGTAGTACATAGTATATGAGTGAGTTGCACTGAAAAACTTAGAATATAAGAAACGCACAGTGTAGTACATAGTATATGAGTGAGTTGCACTGAAAAACTTAGAATTTACTGAAAAACCCGCATTACACGAAATGCACAGTGTAGTACATAGTATATGAGTGAGTTGCACTGAAAAACTTAGAATATAAGAAACGCACAGTGTAGTACATAGTATATGAGTGAGTTGCACTGAAAAAATTAGAATATAAGAAACGCACAGTGTAGTACATAGTATATGAGTGAGTTGCACTGAAAAACTTAGAATATAAGAAACGCACAGTGTAGTACATAGTATATGAGTGTGTTGCACAGAAAAACTTAGAATATAAGAAACGCACAGTGTAGTACATAGTATATGAGTGAGTTGCACTGAAAAACTTAGAATATAAGAAACGCACAATGTAGTACATAGTATATGAGTGAGTTGCACTGAAAAACTTAGAATATAAGAAACGCACAGTGTAGTACATAGTATATGAGTGAGTTGCACTGAAAAACTTAGAATATAAGAAACGCACAGTGTAGTACATAGTATATGAGTGAGTTGTACTGAAAATCTTATAATATAAGAAACGCACAGTGTAGTACATAGTATATGAGTGTGTTGCACAGAAAAACTTAGAATATAAGAAACGCACAGTGTAGTACATAGTATATGAGTGAGTTGCACTGAAAAACTTAGAATATAAGAAACGCACATTGTAGTACATAGTATATGAGTGAGTTGCACTGAAAAACTTAGAATATAAGAAACGCACAGTGTAGTACATAGTATATGAGTGAGTTGCACTGAAAAACTTAGAATATAAGAAACGCACAGTGTAGTACATAGTATATGAGTGAGTTGCACTGAAAAACTTAGAATATAAGAAACGCACAGTGTAATACATAGTATATGAGTGAGTTGCACTGAAAAACTTAGAATATAAGAAACGCACAGTGTAGTACATAGTATATGAGTGAGTTGCACTGAAAAACTTAGAATATAAGAAACGCACAGTGTAGTACATAGTATATGAGTGAGTTGCACTGAAAAACTTAGAATATAAGAAACGCACAGTGTAGTACATAGTATATGAGTGAGTTGCACTGAAAAACTTAGAATATAAGAAACGCACAGTATAGTACATAGTATATGAGTGAGTTGCACTGAAAAACTGAGAATATAAGAAACGCACAGTGTAGTACATAGTATATGAGTGAGTTGCACTGAAAAACTTAGAATATAAGAAACGCACAGTGTAGTACATAGTATATGAGTGAGTTGCACTGAAAAACTTAGAATTTAAGAAACGCACAGTGTAGTACATAGTATATGAGTGAGTTGCACTGAAAAACTTAGAATTTAAGAAACGCACAGTGTAGTACATAGTATATGAGTGAGTTGCACTGAAAAACTTAGAATATAAGAAACGCACAGTGTAGTACATAGTATATGAGTGAGTTGCACTGAAAAACTTAGAATATAAGAAACGCATAGTATAGTACATAGTATATGAATGAGTTGCACTGAAAAACTGAGAATATAAGAAACGCACAGTGTAGTACATAGTATATGAGTGAGTTGCACTGAAAAACTTAGAATTTACTGAAAAACCCGCATTACACGAAATGCACAGTGTAGTACATAGTATATGAGTGAGTTGCACTGAAAAACTTAGAATATAAGAAACGCACAGTGTAGTACATAGTATATGAGTGAGTTGCACCAAAAAACTTAGAATATAAGAAACGCACAGTGTAGTACATAGTATATGAGTGAGTTGCACTGAAAAACGTAGAATATAAGAAACGCACAGTGTAGTACATAGTATATGAGTGAGTTGCACTGAAAAACTTAGAATATAAGAAACGCACAGTGTAGTACATAGTATATGAGTGAGTTGCACTGAAAAACTTAGAATATAAGAAACGCACAGTGTAGTACATAGTATATGAGTGAGTTGCACTGAAAAACTTAGAATATAAGAAACGCACAGTGTAGTACATAGTATATGAGTGAGTTGTACTGAAAATCTTATAATATAAGAAACGCACAGTGTAGTACATAGTATATGAGTGTGTTGCACAGAAAAACTTAGAATATAAGAAACGCACAGTGTAGTACATAGTATATGAGTGAGTTGCACTGAAAAACTTAGAATATAAGAAACGCACATTGTAGTACATAGTATATGAGTGAGTTGCACTGAAAAACTTAGAATATAAGAAACGCACAGTGTAGTACATAGTATATGAGTGAGTTGCACTGAAAAACTTAGAATATAAGAAACGCACAGTGTAGTACATAGTATATGAGTGAGTTGCACTGAAAAACTTAGAATATAAGAAACGCACAGTGTAATACATAGTATATGAGTGAGTTGCACTGAAAAACTTAGAATATAAGAAACGCACAGTGTAGTACATAGTATATGAGTGTGTTGCACAGAAAAACTTAGAATATAAGAAACGCACAGTGTAGTACATAGTATATGAGTGAGTTGCACTGAAAAACTTAGAATATAAGAAACGCACAGTGTAGTACATAGTATATGAGTGAGTTGCACTGAAAAACTTAGAATATAAGAAACGCACAGTATAGTACATAGTATATGAGTGAGTTGCACTGAAAAACTTAGAATATAAGAAACGCACAGTGTAGTACATAGTATATGAGTGAGTTGCACTGAAAAACTTAGAATATAAGAAACGCACAGTGTAGTACATAGTATATGAGTGAGTTGCACTGAAAAACTTAGAATTTAAGAAACGCACAGTGTAGTACATAGTATATGAGTGAGTTGCACTGAAAAACTTAGAATTTAAGAAACGCACAGTGTAGTACATAGTATATGAGTGAGTTGCACTGAAAAATTTAGAATATAAGAAACGCACATTGTAGTACATAGTATATGAGTGAGTTGCACTGAAAAACTTAGAATATAAGAAACGCACAGTGTAGTACATAGTATATGAGTGAGTTGCACTGAAAAACTTAGAATTTACTGAAAAACCTGCATTACACGAAATGCACAGTGTAGTACATAGTATATGAGTGAGTTGCAATGAAAAACTTAGAATATAAGAAACGCACAGTATAGTACATAGTATATGAATGAGTTGCACTGAAAAACTGAGAATATAAGAAACGCACAGTGTAGTACATAGTATATGAGTGAGTTGCACTGAAAAACTTAGAATTTAAGAAACGCACAGTGTAGTACATAGTATATGAGTGAGTTGCACTGAAAAACTTAGAATTTAAGAAACGCACAGTGTAGTACATAGTATATGAGTGAGTTGCACTGAAAAATTTAGAATATAAGAAACGCACATTGTAGTACATAGTATATGAGTGAGTTGCACTGAAAAACTTAGAATATAAGAAACGCACAGTGTAGTACATAGTATATGAGTGAGTTGCACTGAAAAACTTAGAATTTACTGAAAAACCTGCATTACACGAAATGCACAGTGTAGTACATAGTATATGAGTGAGTTGCACTGAAAAACTTAGAATGTAAGAAACGCACAGTGTAGTACATAGTATATGAGTGAGTTGCACTGAAAAACTTAGAATATAAGAAACGCACAGTGTAGTACATAGTATATGAGTGAGTTGCACTGAAAAACTTAGAATATAAGAAACGCACAGTGTAGTACATAGTATATGAGTGAGTTGCACAGAAAAACTTAGAATATAAGAAACGCACAGTGTAGTATATAGTATATGAGTGAGTTGCACTGAAAAACTTAGAATATAAGAAACGCACAGTGTAGTACATAGTATATGAGTGAGTTGCACTGAAAAACTTAGAATATAAGAAACGCACAGTATAGTACATAGTATATGAATGAGTTGCACTGAAAAACTGAGAGTATAAGAAACGCACAGTGTAGTACATAGTATATGAGTGAGTTGCACTGAAAAACTTAGAATATAAGAAACGCACAGTGTAGTACATAGTATATGAGTGAGTTGCACTGAAAAACTTAGAATATAAGAAACGCACAGTGTAGTACATAGTTTATGAGTGAGTTGCACTGAAAAACTTAGAATATAAGAAACACACATTGTAGTACATAGTATATGAGTGAGTTGCACTGAAAAACTTAGAATATAAGAAACGCACAGTGTAGTAGATAGTATATGAGTAAGTTGCACTGAAAAACTTAGAATATAAGAAACGCACAGTGTAGTACATAGTATATGTGTGTGTTGCACTGAAAAACTTAGAATTTACTGAAAAACCAGCATTACACGACATGCACAGTGTAGTACATAGTATATGAGTGAGTTGCACTGAAAAACTTAGAATATAAGAAACGCACAGTATAGTACATAGTATATGAATGAGTTGCACTGAAAAACTGAGAATATAAGAAACGCACAGTGTAGTACATAGTATATGAGTGAGTTGCACTGAAAAACTTAGAATATAAGAAACGCACAGTGTAGTACATAGTATATGAGTGAGTTGCACTGAAAAACTTAGAATATAAGAAACGCACAGTGTAGTACATAGTATATGAGTGAGTTGCACTGAAAAACTTAGAATATAAGAAACGCACATTGTAGTACATAGTATATGAGTGAGTTGCACTGAAAAACTTAGAATATAAGAAACGCACAGTGTAGTACATAGTATATGAGTGAGTTGCACTGAAAAACTTAGAATATAAGAAACGCACAGTGTAGTACATAGTATATGAGTGAGTTGCACTGAAAAACTTAGAATTTACTGAAAAACCCGCATTACACGAAATGCACAGTGTAGTACATAGTATATGAGTGAGTTGCACTGAAAAACTTAGAATATAAGAAACGCACAGTGTGGTACATAGTATATGAGTGAGTTGCACTGAAAAACTTAGAATATAAGAAACGCACAGTGTAGTACATAGTATATGAGTGAGTTGCACTGAAAAACTTAGAATTTACTGAAAAACCCGCATTACACGAAATGCACAGTGTAGTACATAGTATATGAGTGAGTTGCACTGAAAAACTTAGAATATAAGAAACGCACAGTGTAGTACATAGTATATGAGTGAGTTGCACTGAAAAACTTAGAATATAAGAAACGCACAGTGTAGTACATAGTATATGAGTGAGTTGCACTGAAAAACTTAGAATATAAGAAACGCACAGTGTATTACATAGTATATGAGTGTGTTGCACAGAAAAACTTAGAATATAAGAAACGCACAGTGTAGTACATAGTATATGAGTGAGTTGCACTGAAAAACTTAGAATATAAGAAACGCACAGTGTAGTACATAGTATATGAGTGAGTTGCACTGAAAAACTTAGAATATAAGAAACGCACAGTATAGTACATAGTATATGAATGACTTGCACTGAAAAACTGAGAATATAAGAAACGCACAGTGTAGTACATAGTATATGAGTGAGTTGCACTGAAAAACTTAGAATATAAGAAACGCACAGTGTAGTACATAGTATATGAGTGAGTTGCACTGAAAAACTTAGAATTTACTGAAAAACCCGCATTACACGAAAGCACAGTGTAGTACATAGTATATGAGTGAGTTGCACTGAAAAACTTAGAATATAAGAAACGCACATTGTAGTACATAGTATATGAGTGAGTTGCACTGAAAAACTTAGAATATAAGAAACGCACAGTGTAGTACATAGTATATGAGTGAGTTGCACTGAAAAACTTAGAATATAAGAAACGCACAGTGTAGTACATAGTATATGAGTGAGTTGCACTGAAAAACTTAGAATATAAGAAACGCATAGTATAGTACATAGTATATGAATGAGTTGCACTGAAAAACTGAGAATATAAGAAACGCACAGTGTAGTACATAGTATATGAGTGAGTTGCACTGAAAAACTTAGAATATAAGAAACGCACAGTGTAGTACATAGTATATGAGTGAGTTGCACTGAAAAACTTAGAATTTACTGAAAAACCCGCATTACACGAAATGCACAGTGTAGTACATAGTATATGAGTGAGTTGCACTGAAAAACTTAGAATATAAGAAACGCACAGTGTAGTACATAGTATATGAGTGAGTTGCACCAAAAAACTTAGAATATAAGAAACGCACAGTGTAGTACATAGTATATGAGTGAGTTGCACTGAAAAACTTAGAATATAAGAAACGCACAGTGTAGTACATAGTATATGAGTGTGTTGCACAGAAAAACTTAGAATATAAGAAACGCACAGTGTAGTACATAGTATATGAGTGAGTTGCACTGAAAAACTTAGAATATAAGAAACGCACAGTGTAGTACATAGTATATGAGTGAGTTGCCCTGAAAAACTTAGAATATAAGAAACGCACAGTGTAGTACATAGTATATGAGTGAGTTGCACTGAAAAACTTAGAATATAAGAAACGCACAGTGTAGTACATAGTATATGAGTGAGTTGCACTGAAAAACTTAGAATATAAGAAACGCACAATGTAGTACATAGTATATGAGTGAGTTGCACTGAAAAACTTAGAATTTACTGAAAAACCCGCATTACACGAAAGCACAGTGTAGTACATAGTATATGAGTGAGTTGCACTGAAAAACTTAGAATATAAGAAACGCACATTTTAGTACATAGTATATGAGTGAGTTGCACTGAAAAACTTAGAATATAAGAAACGCACAGTGTAGTACATAGTATATGAGTGAGTTGCACTGAAAAACTTAGAATATAAGAAACGCACAGTGTAGTACATAGTATATGAGTGAGTTGCACTTAAAAACTTAGAATTTACTGAAAAACCCGCATTACACGAAATGCACAGTGTAGTACATAGTATATGAGAGAGTTGCACTGAAAAACTTAGAATATAAGAAACGCACAGTGTAGTACATAGTATATGAGTGAGTTGCACTGAAAAACTTAGAATATAAGAAACGCACAGTGTAGTACATAGTATATGAGTGAGTTGCACTGAAAAACTTAGAATATAAGAAACGCACAGTGTAGTACATAGTATATGAGTGTGTTGCACAGAAAAACTTAGAATATAAGAAACGCACATTGTAGTACATAGTATATGAGTGAGTTGCACTGAAAAACTTAGAATATAAGAAACGCACAATGTAGTACATAGTATATGAGTGAGTTGCACTGAAAAACTTAGAATATAAGAAACGCATAGTATAGTACATAGTATATGAATGAGTTGCACTGAAAAACTGAGAATATAAGAAACGCACAGTGTAGTACATAGTATATGAGTGAGTTGCACTGAAAAACTTAGAATATAAGAAACGCACAGTGTAGTACATAGTATATGAGTGAGTTGCACTGAAAAACTTAGAATTTACTGAAAAACCCGCATTACACGAAATGCACAGTGTAGTACATAGTATATGAGTGAGTTGCACTGAAAAACTTAGAATATAAGAAACGCACAGTGTAGTACATAGTATATGAGTGAGTTGCACTGAAAAACTTAGAATTTAAGAAACGCACAGTGTAGTACATAGTTTATGTGTGAGTTGCACTGAAAAACTTAGAATATTAGAAACACACATTGTAGTACATAGTATATGAGTGAGTTGCACTGAAAAACTTAGAATATAAGAAACGCACAGTGTAGTAGATAGTATATGAGTAAGTTGCACTGAAAAACTTAGAATATAAGAAACGCACAGTGTAGTACATAGTATATGAATGTGTTGCACTGAAAAACTTAGAATTTACTGAAAAACCAGCATTACACGACATGCACAGTGTAGTACATAGTATATGAGTGAGTTGCACTGAAAAACTTAGAATATAAGAAACGCACAGTGTAGTACATAGTATATGAGTGAGTTGCACTGAAAAACTTAGAATTTAAGAAACGCACAGTGTAGTACATAGTACATGAGTGAGTTGCACTGAAAAACTTAGAATTTAAGAACCGCACAGTGTAGTACATAGTTTATGAGTGAGTTGCACTGAAAAACTTAGAATATAAGAAACGCACATTGTAGTACATAGTATATGAGTGAGTTGCACTGAAAAACTTAGAATATAAGAAACGCACAGTGTAGTACATAGTATATGAGTGAGTTGCACTGAAAAACTTAGAATATAAGAAACGCACAGTGTAGTACATAGTATATGAGTGAGTTGCACTGAAAAACTTAGAATTTACTGAAAAACCCGCATTACACGAAATGCACAGTGTAGTACATAGTATATGAGTGAGTTGCACTGAAAAACTTAGAATATAAGAAACGCACAGTGTAGTACATAGTATATGAGTGAGTTGCACTGAAAAACTTAGAATATAAGAAACGCACAGTGTAGTACATAGTATATGAGTGAGTTGCACTGAAAAACTTAGAATATAAGAAACGCACAGTGTAGTACATAGTATATGAGTGTGTTGCACAGAAAAACTTAGAATATAAGAAACGCACAGTGTAGTACATAGTATATGAGTGAGTTGCACTGAAAAACTTAGAATATAAGAAACGCACAGTGTAGTACATAGTATATGAGTGAGTTGCACTGAAAAACTTAGAATATAAGAAACGCATAGTATAGTACATAGTATATGAATGAGTTGCACTGAAAAACTGAGAATATAAGAAACGCACAGTGTAGTACATAGTATATGAGTGAGTTGCACTGAAAAACTTAGAATATAAGAAACGCACAGTGTAGTACATAGTATATGAGTGAGTTGCACTGAAAAACTTAGAATTTACTGAAAAACCCGCATTACACGAAATGCACAGTGTAGTACATAGTATATGAGTGAGTTGCACTGAAAAACTTAGAATATAAGAAACGCACAGTGTAGTACATAGTATATGAGTGAGTTGCACCAAAAAACTTAGAATATAAGAAACGCACAGTGTAGTACATAGTATATGAGTGAGTTGCACTGAAAAACTTAGAATATAAGAAACGCACAGTGTAGTACATAGTATATGAGTGTGTTGCACAGAAAAACTTAGAATATAAGAAACGCACAGTGTAGTACATAGTATATGAGTGAGTTGCACTGAAAAACTTAGAATATAAGAAACGCACAGTGTAGTACATAGTATATGAGTGAGTTGCCCTGAAAAACTTAGAATATAAGAAACGCACAGTGTAGTACATAGTATATGAGTGAGTTGCACTGAAAAACTTAGAATATAAGAAACGCACAGTGTAGTACATAGTATATGAGTGAGTTGCACTGAAAAACTTAGAATATAAGAAACGCACACTGTAGTACATAGTATATGAGTGAGTTGCACTGAAAAACTTAGAATTTACTGAAAAACCCGCATTACACGAAAGCACAGTGTAGTACATAGTATATGAGTGAGTTGCACTGAAAAACTTAGAATATAAGAAACGCACATTGTAGTACATAGTATATGAGTGAGTTGCACTGAAAAACTTAGAATATAAGAAACGCACAGTGTAGTACATAGTATATGAGTGAGTTGCACTGAAAAACTTAGAATATAAGAAACGCACAGTGTAGTACATAGTATATGAGTGAGTTGCACTTAAAAACTTAGAATTTACTGAAAAACCCGCATTACACGAAATGCACAGTGTAGTACATAGTATATGAGAGAGTTGCACTGAAAAACTTAGAATATAAGAAACGCACAGTGTAGTACATAGTATATGAGTGAGTTGCACTGAAAAACTTAGAATATAAGAAACGCACAGTGTAGTACATAGTATATGAGTGAGTTGCACTGAAAAACTTAGAATATAAGAAACGCACAGTGTAGTACATAGTATATGAGTGTGTTGCACAGAAAAACTTAGAATATAAGAAACGCACATTGTAGTACATAGTATATGAGTGAGTTGCCCTGAAAAACTTAGAATATAAGAAACGCACAATGTAGTACATAGTATATGAGTGAGTTGCACTGAAAAACTTAGAATATAAGAAACGCATAGTATAGTACATAGTATATGAATGAGTTGCACTGAAAAACTGAGAATATAAGAAACGCACAGTGTAGTACATAGTATATGAGTGAGTTGCACTGAAAAACTTAGAATATAAGAAACGCACAGTGTAGTACATAGTATATGAGTGAGTTGCACTGAAAAACTTAGAATTTACTGAAAAACCCGCATTACACGAAATGCACAGTGTAGTACATAGTATATGAGTGAGTTGCACTGAAAAACTTAGAATATAAGAAACGCACAGTGTAGTACATAGTATATGAGTGAGTTGCACTGAAAAACTTAGAATTTAAGAAACGCACAGTGTAGTACATAGTATATGAGTGAGTTGCACTGAAAAACTTAGAATTTAAGAAACGCACAGTGTAGTACATAGTTTATGTGTGAGTTGCACTGAAAAACTTAGAATATAAGAAACACACATTGTAGTACATAGTATATGAGTGAGTTGCACTGAAAAACTTAGAATATAAGAAACGCACAGTGTAGTAGATAGTATATGAGTAAGTTGCACTGAAAAACTTAGAATATAAGAAACGCACAGTGTAGTACATAGTATATGAATGTGTTGCACTGAAAAACTTAGAATTTACTGAAAAACCAGCATTACACGACATGCACAGTGTAGTACATAGTATATGAGTGAGTTGCACTGAAAAACTTAGAATATAAGAAACGCACAGTGTAGTACATAGTATATGAGTGAGTTGCACTGAAAAACTTAGAATTTAAGAAACGCACAGTGTAGTACATAGTACATGAGTGAGTTGCACTGAAAAACTTAGAATTTAAGAACCGCACAGTGTAGTACATAGTTTATGAGTGAGTTGCACTGAAAAACTTAGAATATAAGAAACGCACATTGTAGTACATAGTATATGAGTGAGTTGCACTGAAAAACTTAGAATATAAGAAACGCACAGTGTAGTACATAGTATATGAGTGAGTTGCACTGAAAAACTTAGAATATAAGAAACGCACAGTGTAGTACATAGTATATGAGTGAGTTGCACTGAAAAACTTAGAATTTACTGAAAAACCCGCATTACACGAAATGCACAGTGTAGTACATAGTATATGAGTGAGTTGCACTGAAAAACTTAGAATATAAGAAACGCACAGTGTAGTACATAGTATATGAGTGAGTTGCACTGAAAAACTTAGAATATAAGAAACGCACAGTGTAGTACATAGTATATGAGTGAGTTGCACTGAAAAACTTAGAATATAAGAAACGCACAGTGTAGTACATAGTATATGAGTGTGTTGCACAGAAAAACTTAGAATATAAGAAACGCACAGTGTAGTACATAGTATATGAGTGAGTTGCACTGAAAAACTTAGAATATAAGAAACGCACAGTGTAGTACATAGTATATGAGTGAGTTGCACTGAAAAACTTAGAATATAAGAAACGCACAGTATAGTACATAGTATATGAATGAGTTGCACTGAAAAACTGAGAATATAAGAAACGCACAGTGTAGTACATAGTATATGAGTGAGTTGCACTGAAAAACTTAGAATATAAGAAACGCACAGTGTAGTACATAGTATATGAGTGAGTTGCACTGAAAAACTTAGAATTTACTGAAAAACCCGCATTACACGAAATGCACAGTGTAGTACATAGTATATGAGTGAGTTGCACTGAAAAACTTAGAATATAAGAAACGCACAGTGTAGTACATAGTATATGAGTGAGTTGCACTGAAAAACTTAGAATATAAGAAACGCACAGTGTAGTACATAGTATATGAGTGAGTTGCACTGAAAAACTTAGAATATAAGAAACGCACAGTGTAGTACATAGTATATGAGTGTGTTGCACAGAAAAACTTAGAATATAAGAAACGCACAGTGTAGTACATAGTATATGAGTGAGTTGCACTGAAAAATTTGGAATATAAGAAACGCACAGTGTAGTACATAGTATATGAGTGAGTTGCACTGAAAAACTTAGAATATAAGAAACGCACAGTATAGTACATAGTATATGAATGAGTTGCACTGAAAAACTGAGAATATAAGAAACGCACAGTGTAGTACATAGTATATGAGTGAGTTGCACTGAAAAACTTAGAATATAAGAAACGCACAGTGTAGTACATAGTATATGAGTGAGTTGCACTGAAAAACTTAGAATATAAGAAACGCACAGTGTAGTACATAGTATATGAGTGAGTTGCACTGAAAAACTTAGAATATAAGAAACGCACATTGTAGTACATAGTATATGAGTGAGTTGCCCTGAAAAACTTAGAATATAAGAAACGCACAGTGTAGTACATAGTATATGAGTGAGTTGCACTGAAAAACTTAGAATATAAGAAACGCACAGTGTAGTACATAGTATATGAGTGAGTTGCACTGAAAAACTTAGAATTTACTGAAAAACCCGCATTACACGAAATGCACAGTGTAGTACATAGTATATGAGTGAGTTGCACTGAAAAACTTAGAATATAAGAAACGCACAGTGTGGTACATAGTATATGAGTGAGTTGCACTGAAAAACTTAGAATATAAGAAACGCACAGTGTAGTACATAGTATATGAGTGAGTTGCACTGAAAAACTTAGAATTTACTGAAAAACCCGCATAACACGAAATGCACAGTGTAGTACATAGTATATGAGTGAGTTGCACTGAAAAACTTAGAATATAAGAAACGCACAGTGTAGTACATAGTATATGAGTGAGTTGCACTGAAAAACTTAGAATATAAGAAACGCACAGTGTAGTACATAGTATGTGAGTGAGTTGCACTGAAAAACTTAGAATATAAGAAACGCACAGTGTAGTACATAGTATATGAGTGTGTTGCACAGAAAAACTTAGAATATAAGAAACGCACAGTGTAGTACATAGTATATGAGTGAGTTGCACTGAAAAACTTAGAATATAAGAAACGCACAGTGTAGTACATAGTATATGAGTGAGTTGCACTGAAAAACTTAGAATATAAGAAACGCACAGTATAGTACATAGTATATGAATGACTTGCACTGAAAAACTGAGAATATAAGAAACGCACAGTGTAGTACATAGTATATGAGTGAGTTGCACTGAAAAACTTAGAATATAAGAAACGCACAGTGTAGTACATAGTATATGAGTGAGTTGCACTGAAAAACTTAGAATTTACTGAAAAACCCGCATTACACGAAAGCACAGTGTAGTACATAGTATATGAGTGAGTTGCACTGAAAAACTTAGAATATAAGAAACGCACATTGTAGTACATAGTATATGAGTGAGTTGCACTGAAAAACTTAGAATATAAGAAACGCACAGTGTAGTACATAGTATATGAGTGAGTTGCACTGAAAAACTTAGAATATTAGAAACGCACAGTGTAGTACATAGTATATGAGTGAGTTGCACTGAAAAACTTAGAATTTACTGAAAACCCCACATTACACGAAATGCACAGTGTAGTACATAGTATATGAGTGAGTTGCACTGAAAAACTTAGAATATAAGAAACGCACAGTGTAGTACATAGTATATGAGTGAGTTGCACTGAAAAACTTAGAATATAAGAAACGCACAGTGTAGTACATAGTATATGAGTGAGTTGCACTGAAAAACTTAGAATATAAGAAACGCACAGTGTAGTACATAGTATATGAGTGTGTTGCACAGAAAAACTTAGAATATAAGAAACGCACATTGTAGTACATAGTATATGAGTGAGTTGCACTGAAAAACTTAGAATATAAGAAACGCACAGTGTAGTACATAGTATATGAGTGAGTTGCACTGAAAAACTTAGAATATAAGAAACGCATAGTATAGTACATAGTATATGAATGAGTTGCACTGAAAAACTGAGAATATAAGAAACGCACAGTGTAGTACATAGTATATGAGTGAGTTGCACTGAAAAACTTAGAATATAAGAAACGCACAGTGTAGTACATAGTATATGAGTGAGTTGCACTGAAAAACTTAGAATTTACTGAAAAACCCGCATTACACGAAATGCACAGTGTAGTACATAGTATATGAGTGAGTTGCACTGAAAAACTTAGAATATAAGAAACGCACAGTGTAGTACATAGTATATGAGTGAGTTGCACTGAAAAACTTAGAATTTAAGAAACGCACAGTGTAGTACATAGTATATGAGTGAGTTGCACTGAAAAACTTAGAATTTAAGAAACGCACAGTGTAGTACATAGTTTATGAGTGAGTTGCACTGAAAAACTTAGAATATAAGAAACACACATTGTAGTACATAGTATATGAGTGAGTTGCACTGAAAAACTTAGAATATAAGAAACGCACAGTGTAGTACATAGTATATGAGTAAGTTGCACTGAAAAACTTAGAATATAAGAAACGCACAGTGTAGTACATAGTATATGAGTGAGTTGCACTGAAAAACTTAGAATTTACTGAAAAACAAGCATTACACGACATGCACAGTGTAGTACATAGTATATGAGTGAGTTGCACTGAAAAACTTAGAATATAAGAAACGCACAGTGTAGTACATAGTATATGAGTGAGTTGCACTGAAAAACTTAGAATATAAGAAACGCACAGTGTAGTACATAGTATATGAGTGAGTTGCACTGAAAAACTTAGAATATAAGAAACGCACAGTGTAGTACATAGTATATGAGTGAGTTGCACTGAAAAACTTAGAATATAAGAAACGCACAGTGTAGTACATAGTATATGAGTGAGTTGCACTGAAAAACTTAGAATATAAGAAACGCACAGTGTAGTACATAGTATATGAGTGAGTTGCACTGAAAAACTTAGAATATAAGAAACGCACAGTGTAGTACATAGTATATGAGTGAGTTGCACTGAAAAACTTAGAATATAAGAAACGTACAGTGTAGTACATAGTATATGAGTGAGTTGCACTGAAAAACTTAGAATATAAGAAACGCACAGTGTAGTACATAGTATATGAGTGAGTTGCACTGAAAAACTTAGAATATAAGAAACGGACAGTGTAGTACATAGTATATGAGTGAGTTGCACTGAAAAACTTAGAATATAAGAAACGCACAGTGTAGTACATAGTATATGAGTGAGTTGCACTGAAAAACTTAGAATATAAGAAACGCACAGTGTAGTACATAGTATATGAGTGAGTTGCACTGAAAAACTTAGAATATAAGAAACGCACAGTGTAGTACATAGTATATGAGTGAGTTGCACTGAAAAACTTAGAATATAAGAAACGGACAGTGTAGTACATAGTATATGAGTGAGTTGCACTGAAAAACTTAGAATATAAGAAACGCACAGTGTAGTACATAGTATACGAGTGAGTTGCACTGAAAAACTTAGAATATAAGAAACGCACAGTGTAGTACATAGTATACGAGTGAGTTGCACTGAAAAACTTAGAATATAAGAAACGCACAGTGTAGTACATAGTATATGAGTGAGTTGCACTGAAAAACTTAGAATATAAGAAACGCACAGTATAGTACATAGTATATGAATGACTTGCACTGAAAAACTGAGAATATAAGAAAAGCACAGTGTAGTACATAGTATATGAGTGAGTTGCACTGAAAAACTTAGAATATAAGAAACGCACAGTGTAGTACATAGTATATGAGTGAGTTGCACTGAAAAACTTAGAATTTACTGAAAAACCCGCATTACACGAAAGCACAGTGTAGTACATAGTATATGAGTGAGTTGCACTGAAAAACTTAGAATATAAGAAACGCACATTGTAGTACATAGTATATGAGTGAGTTGCACTGAAAAACTTAGAATATAAGAAACGCACAGTGTAGTACATAGTATATGAGTGAGTTGCACTGAAAAACTTAGAATATTAGAAACGCACAGTGTAGTACATAGTATATGAGTGAGTTGCACTGAAAAACTTAGAATTTACTGAAAACCCCGCATTACACGAAATGCACAGTGTAGTACATAGTATATGAGTGAGTTGCACTGAAAAACTTAGAATATAAGAAACGCACAGTGTAGTACATAGTATATGAGTGAGTTGCACTGAAAAACTTAGAATATAAGAAACGCACAGTGTAGTACATAGTATATGAGTGAGTTGCACTGAAAAACTTAGAATATAAGAAACGCACAGTGTAGTACATAGTATATGAGTGTGTTGCACAGAAAAACTTAGAACATAAGAAACGCACATTGTAGTACATAGTATATGAGTGAGTTGCACTGAAAAACTTAGAATATAAGAAACGCACAGTGTAGTACATAGTATATGAGTGAGTTGCACTGAAAAACTTAGAATATAAGAAACGCATAGTATAGTACATAGTATATGAATGAGTTGCACTGAAAAACTGAGAATATAAGAAACGCACAGTGTAGTACATAGTATATGAGTGAGTTGCACTGAAAAACTTAGAATATAAGAAACGCACAGTGTAGTACATAGTATATGAGTGAGATGCACTGAAAAACTTAGAATTTACTGAAAAACCCGCATTACACGAAATGCACAGTGTAGTACATAGTATATGAGTGAGTTGCACTGAAAAACTTAGAATATAAGAAACGCACAGTGTAGTACATAGTATATGAGTGAGTTGCACTGAAAAACTTAGAATTTAAGAAACGCACAGTGTAGTACATAGTATATGAGTGAGTTGCACTGAAAAACTTAGAATTTAAGAAACGCACAGTGTAGTACATAGTTTATGAGTGAGTTGCACTGAAAAACTTAGAATATAAGAAACACACATTGTAGTACATAGTATATGAGTGAGTTGCACTGAAAAACTTAGAATATAAGAAACGCACAGTGTAGTACATAGTATATGAGTAAGTTGCACTGAAAAACTTAGAATATAAGAAACGCACAGTGTAGTACATAGTATATGAGTGAGTTGCACTGAAAAACTTAGAATTTACTGAAAAACAAGCATTACACGACATGCACAGTGTAGTACATAGTATATGAGTGAGTTGCACTGAAAAACTTAGAATATAAGAAACGCACAGTGTAGTACATAGTATATGAGTGAGTTGCACTGAAAAACTTAGAATATAAGAAACGCACAGTGTAGTACATAGTATATGAGTGAGTTGCACTGAAAAACTTAGAATATAAGAAACGCACAGTGTAGTACATAGTATATGAGTGAGTTGCACTGAAAAACTTAGAATATAAGAAACGCACAGTGTAGTACATAGTATATGAGTGAGTTGCACTGAAAAACTTAGAATATAAGAAACGCACAGTGTAGTACATAGTATATGAGTGAGTTGCACTGAAAAACTTAGAATATAAGAAACGGACAGTGTAGTACATAGTATATGAGTGAGTTGCACTGAAAAACTTAGAATATAAGAAACGCACAGTGTAGTACATAGTATACGAGTGAGTTGCACTGAAAAACTTAGAATATAAGAAACGCACAGTGTAGTACATAGTATACGAGTGAGTTGCACTGAAAAACTTAGAATATAAGAAACGCACAGTGTAGTACATAGTATATGAGTGAGTTGCACTGAAAAACTTAGAATATAAGAAACGCACAGTATAGTACATAGTATATGAATGACTTGCACTGAAAAACTGAGAATATAAGAAAAGCACAGTGTAGTACATAGTATATGAGTGAGTTGCACTGAAAAACTTAGAATATAAGAAACGCACAGTGTAGTACATAGTATATGAGTGAGTTGCACTGAAAAACTTAGAATTTAAGAAACGCACAGTGTAGTACATAGTATATGAGTGAGTTGCACTGAAAAACTTAGAATTTAAGAAACGCACAGTGTAGTACATAGTTTATGAGTGAGTTGCACTGAAAAACTTAGAATATAAGAAACACACATTGTAGTACATAGTATATGAGTGAGTTGCACTGAAAAACTTAGAATATAAGAAACGCACAGTGTAGTACATAGTATATGAGTAAGTTGCACTGAAAAACTTAGAATATAAGAAACGCACAGTGTAGTACATAGTATATGAGTGAGTTGCACTGAAAAACTTAGAATTTACTGAAAAACAAGCATTACACGACATGCACAGTGTAGTACATAGTATATGAGTGAGTTGCACTGAAAAACTTAGAATATAAGAAACGCACAGTGTAGTACATAGTATATGAGTGAGTTGCACTGAAAAACTTCGAATATAAGAAACGCACAGTGTAGTACATAGTATATGAGTGAGTTGCACTGAAAAACTTAGAATATAAGAAACGCACAGTGTAGTACATAGTATATGAGTGAGTTGCACTGAAAAACTTAGAATATAAGAAACGCACAGTGTAGTACATAGTATATGAGTGAGTTGCACTGAAAAACTTAGAATATAAGAAACGCACAGTGTAGTACATAGTATATGAGTGAGTTGCACTGAAAAACTTAGAATATAAGAAACGCACAGTGTAGTACATAGTATATGAGTGAGTTGCACTGAAAAACTTAGAATATAAGAAACGGACAGTGTAGTACATAGTATATGAGTGAGTTGCACTGAAAAACTTAGAATATAAGAAACGCACAGTGTAGTACATAGTATACGAGTGAGTTGCACTGAAAAACTTAGAATATAAGAAACGCACAGTGTAGTACATAGTATACGAGTGAGTTGCACTGAAAAACTTAGAATATAAGAAACGCACAGTGTAGTACATAGTATATGAGTGAGTTGCACTGAAAAACTTAGAATATAAGAAACGCACAGTATAGTACATAGTATATGAATGACTTGCACTGAAAAACTGAGAATATAAGAAAAGCACAGTGTAGTACATTGTATATGAGTGAGTTGCACTGAAAAACTTAGAATATAAGAAACGCACAGTGTAGTACATAGTATATGAGTGAGTTGCACTGAAAAACTTAGAATTTACTGAAAAACCCGCATTACACGAAAGCACAGTGTAGTACATAGTATATGAGTGAGTTGCACTGAAAAACTTAGAATATAAGAAACGCACATTGTAGTACATAGTATATGAGTGAGTTGCACTGAAAAACTTAGAATATAAGAAACGTACAGTGTAGTACATAGTATATGAGTGAGTTGCACTGAAAAACTTAGAATATTAGAAACGCACAGTGTAGTACATAGTATATGAGTGAGTTGCACTGAAAAACTTAGAATTTACTGAAAACCCCGCATTACACGAAATGCACAGTGTAGTACATAGTATATGAGTGAGTTGCACTGAAAAACTTAGAATATAAGAAACGCACAGTGTAGTACATAGTATATGAGTGAGTTGCACTGAAAAACTTAGAATATAAGAAACGCACAGTGTAGTACATAGTATATGAGTGAGTTGCACTGAAAAACTTAGAATATAAGAAACGCACAGTGTAGTACATAGTATATGAGTGTGTTGCACAGAAAAACTTAGAATATAAGAAACGCACATTGTAGTACATAGTATATGAGTGAGTTGCACTGAAAAACTTAGAATATAAGAAACGCACAGTGTAGTACATAGTATATGAGTGAGTTGCACTGAAAAACTTAGAATATAAGAAACGCATAGTATAGTACATAGTATATGAATGAGTTGCACTGAAAAACTGAGAATATAAGAAACGCACAGTGTAGTACATAGTATATGAGTGAGTTGCACTGAAAAACTTAGAATATAAGAAACGCACAGTGTAGTACATAGTATATGAGTGAGTTGCACTGAAAAACTTAGAATTTACTGAAAAACCCGCATTACACGAAATGCACAGTGTAGTACATAGTATGTGAGTGAGTTGCACTGAAAAACTTAGAATATAAGAAACGCACAGTGTAGTACATAGTATATGAGTGAGTTGCACTGAAAAACTTAGAATTTAAGAAACGCACAGTGTAGTACATAGTATATGAGTGAGTTGCACTGAAAAACTTAGAATTTAAGAAACGCACAGTGTAGTACATAGTTTATGAGTGAGTTGCACTGAAAAACTTAGAATATAAGAAACACACATTGTAGTACATAGTATATGAGTGAGTTGCACTGAAAAACTTAGAATATAAGAAACGCACAGTGTAGTACATAGTATATGAGTAAGTTGCACTGAAAAACTTAGAATATAAGAAACGCACAGTGTAGTACATAGTATATGAGTGAGTTGCACTGAAAAACTTAGAATTTACTGAAAAACAAGCATTACACGACATGCACAGTGTAGTACATAGTATATGAGTGAGTTGCACTGAAAAACTTAGAATATAAGAAACGCACAGTGTAGTACATAGTATATGAGTGAGTTGCACTGAAAAACTTAGAATATAAGAAACGCACAGTGTAGTACATAGTATATGAGTGAGTTGCACTGAAAAACTTAGAATATAAGAAACGCACAGTGTAGTACATAGTATATGAGTGAGTTGCACTGAAAAACTTAGAATATAAGAAACGCACAGTGTAGTACATAGTATATGAGTGAGTTGCACTGAAAAACTTAGAATATAAGAAACGCACAGTGTAGTACATAGTATATGAGTGAGTTGCACTGAAAAACTTAGAATATAAGAAACGCACAGTGTAGTACATAGTATATGAGTGAGTTGCACTGAAAAACTTAGAATATAAGAAACGCACAGTGTAGTACATAGTATATGAGTGAGTTGCACTGAAAAACTTAGAATATAAGAAACGCACAGTGTAGTACATAGTATATGAGTGAGTTGCACTGAAAAACTTCGAATATAAGAAACGGACAGTGTAGTACATAGTATATGAGTGAGTTGCACTGAAAAACTTAGAATATAAGAAACGCACAGTGTAGTACATAGTATATGAGTGAGTTGCACTGAAAAACTTAGAATATAAGAAACGCACAGTGTAGTACATAGTATATGAGTGAGTTGCACTGAAAAACTTAGAATATAAGAAACGCACAGTGTAGTACATAGTATATGAGTGAGTTGCACTGAAAAACTTAGAATATAAGAAACGGACAGTGTAGTACATAGTATACGAGTGAGTTGCACTGAAAAACTTAGAATATAAGAAACGCACAGTGTAGTACATAGTATACGAGTGAGTTGCACTGAAAAACTTAGAATATAAGAAACGCACAGTGTAGTACATAGTATACGAGTGAGTTGCACTGAAAAACTTAGAATATAAGAAACGCACAGTGTAGTACATAGTATATGAGTGAGTTGCACTGAAAAACTTAGAATATAAGAAACGCACAGTGTAGTACATAGTATATGAGTGAGTTGCACTGAAAAACTTAGAATATAAGAAACGCACAGTGTAGTACATAGTATATGAGTGAGTTGCACTGAAAAACTTAGAATATAAGAAACGCACAGTGTAGTACATAGTATATGAGTGAGTTGCACTGAAAAACGTAGAATATAAGAAACGCACAGTGTAGTACATAGTATATGAGTGAGTTGCACTGAAAAACTTAGAATTTACTGAAAAACCCGCATTACACGAAATGCACAGTGTAGTACATAGTATATGAGTGAGTTGCACTGAAAAACTTAGAATATAAGAAACGCACAGTGTAGTACATAGTATATGAGTGAGTTGCACTGAAAAACTTAGAATATAAGAAACGCACAGTGTAGTACATAGTATATGAGTGAGTTGCACTGAAAAACTTAGAATTTAAGAAACGCACAGTGTAGTACATAGTATATGAGTGAGTTGCACTGAAAAACTTAGAATTTAAGAAACGCACAGTGTAGTACATAGTATATGATTGAGTTCCACTGAAAAACTTAGAATATAAGAAACGCACATTGTAGTACATAGTATATGAGTGAGTTGCACTGAAAAACTTAGAATATAAGAAACGCACAGTGTAGTACATAGTACATGAGTGAGTTGCACTGAAAAACTTAGAATATAAGAAACGCACAGTGTAGTACATAGTATATGAGTGAGTTGCACTGAAAAACTTAGAATTTACTGAAAAACCCGCATTACACGAAATGCACAGTGTAGTACATAGTATATGAGTGAGTTGCACTGAAAAACTTAGAATATAAGAAACGCACAGTGTAGTACGTAGTATATGAGTGAGTTGCACTGAAAAACTTAGAATATAAGAAACGCACAGTGTAGTACATAGTATATGAGTGAGTTGCACTGAAAAACTTAGAATATAAGAAACGCACAGTGTAATACATAGTATATGAGTGTGTTGCACAGAAAAACTTAGAATATAAGAAACGCACAGTGTAGTACATAGTATATGAGTGAGTTGCACTGAAAAACTTAGAATATAAGAAACGCACAGTGTAGTACATAGTATATGAGTGAGTTGCACTGAAAAACTTAGAATATAAGAAACGCACAGTATAGAACATAGTATATGAATGACTTGCACTGAAAAACTGAGAATATAAGAAACGCACAGTGTAGTACATAGTATATGAGTGAGTTGCACTGAAAAACTTAGAATATAAGAAACGCACAGTGTAGTACATAGTATATGAGTGAGTTGCACTGAAAAACTTAGAATTTACTGAAAAACCCGCATTACACGAAATGCACAGTGTAGTACATAGTATATGAGTGAGTTGCACTGAAAAACTTAGAATATAAGAAACGCACAGTGTAGTACATAGTATATGAGTGAGTTGCACTGAAAAACTTAGAATTTAAGAAACGCACAGTGTAGTACATAGTATATGAGTGAGTTGCACTGAAAAACTTAGAATTTAAGAAACGCACAGTGTAGTACATAGTTTATGAGTGAGTTGCACTGAAAAACTTAGAATATAAGAAACGCACTTTGTAGTACATAGTATATGAGTGAGTTGCACTGAAAAACTTAGAATATGAGAAACGCACAGTGTAGTACATAGTATATGAGTGAGTTGCACTGAAAAACTTAGAATATAAGAAACGCACAGTGTAGTACATAGTATATGAGTGAGTTGCACTGAAAAACTTAGAATTTACTGAAAAACCCGCATTACACGAAATGCACAGTATAGTACATAGTATATGAGTGAGTTGCACTGAAAAACTTAGAATATAAGAATCGCACAGTGTAGTACATAGTATATGAGTGAGTTGCACTGAAAAACTTAGAATATAAGAAACGCACAGTGTAGTACATAGTATATGAGTGAGTTGCACTGAAAAACTTAGAATATAAGAAACGCACAGTGTAGTACATAGTATATGAGTGTGTTGCACAGAAAAACTTAGAATATAAGAAACGCACAGTGTAGTACATAGTATATGAGTGAGTTGCACTGAAAAACTTAGAATATAAGAAACGCACAGTGTAGTACATAGTATATGAGTGAGTTGCACTGAAAAACTTAGATATAAGAAACGCACAGTGTAGTACATAGTATATGAGTGAGTTGCACTGAAAAACTTAGAATATAAGAAACGCACAGTGTAGTACATAGTATATGAGTGAGTTGCACTGAAAAACTTAGAATATAAGAAACGCACAGTGTAGTACATAGTATATGAGTGAGTTGCACTGAAAAACTTAGAATATAAGAAACGGACAGTGTAGTACATAGTATATGAGTGAGTTGCACTGAAAAACTTAGAATATAAGAAACGCACAGTGTAGTACATAGTATACGAGTGAGTTGCACTGAAAAACTTAGAATATAAGAAACGCACAGTGTAGTACATAGTATACGAGTGAGTTGCACTGAAAAACTTAGAATATAAGAAACGCACAGTGTAGTACATAGTATACGAGTGAGTTGCACTGAAAAACTTAGAATATAAGAAACGCACAGTGTAGTACATAGTATATGAGTGAGTTGCACTGAAAAACTTAGAATATAAGAAACGCACAGTGTAGTACATAGTATATGAGTGAGTTGCACTGAAAAACTTAGAATATAAGAAACGCACAGTGTAGTACATAGTATATGAGTGAGTTGCACTGAAAAACGTAGAATATAAGAAACGCACAGTGTAGTACATAGTATATGAGTGAGTTGCACTGAAAAACTTAGAATTTACTGAAAAACCCGCATTACACGAAATGCACAGTGTAGTACATAGTATATGAGTGAGTTGCACTGAAAAACTTAGAATATAAGAAACGCACAGTGTAGTACATAGTATATGAGTGAGTTGCACTGAAAAACTTAGAATATAAGAAACGCACAGTGTAGTACATAGTATATGAGTGAGTTGCACTGAAAAACTTAGAATATAAGAAACACACAGTGTAGTACATAGTATATGAGTGAGTTGCACTGAAAAACTTAGAATTTACTGAAAAACCCGCATTACACGAAATGCACAGTGTAGTACATAGTATATGAGTGAGTTGCACTGAAAAACTTAGAATATAAGAAACGCACAGTGTAGTACGTAGTATATGAGTGAGTTGCACTGAAAAACTTAGAATATAAGAAACGCACAGTGTAGTACATAGTATATGAGTGAGTTGCACTGAAAAACTTAGAATATAAGAAACGCACAGTGTAGTACATAGTATATGAGTGAGTTGCACTGAAAAACTTAGAATTTACTGAAAAACCCGCATTACACGAAATGCACAGTGTAGTACATAGTATATGAGTGAGTTGCACTGAAAAACTTAGAATATAAGAAACGCACAGTGTAGTACATAGTATATGAGTGAGTTGCACTGAAAAATTTAGAATATAAGAAACGCACAGTGTAGTACATAGTATATGAGTGAGTTGCACTGAAAAACTTAGAATTTAAGAAACGCACAGTGTAGTACATAGTATATGAGTGAGTTGCACTGAAAAACTTAGAATTTAAGAAACGCACAGTGTAGTACATAGTATATGATTGAGTTCCACTGAAAAACTTAGAATATAAGAAACGCACATTGTAGTACATAGTATATGAGTGAGTTGCACTGAAAAACTTAGAATATAAGAAACGCACAGTGTAGTACATAGTATATGAGTGAGTTGCACTGAAAAACTTAGAATATAAGAAACGCACAGTGTAGTACATAGTATATGAGTGAGTTGCACTGAAAAACTTAGAATTTACTGAAAAACCCGCATTACACGAAATGCACAGTATAGTACATAGTATATGAGTGAGTTGCACTGAAAAACTTAGAATATAAGAAACGCACAGTGTAGTACATAGTATATGAGTGAGTTGCACTGAAAAACTTAGAATATAAGAAACGCACAGTGTAGTACATAGTATATGAGTGAGTTGCACTGAAAAACTTAGAATTTACTGAAAAACCCGCATTACACGAAATGCACAGTGTAGTACATAGTATATGAGTGAGTTGCACTGAAAAACTTAGAATATAAGAAACGCACAGTGTAGTACATAGTATATGAGTGAGTTGCACTGAAAAACTTAGAATATAAGAAACGCACAGTGTAGTACATAGTATATGAGTGAGTTGCACTGAAAAACTTAGAATATAAGAAACGCACAGTGTAGTACATAGTATATGAGTGAGTTGCACTGAAAAACTTAGAATATAAGAAACGCACAGTGTAGTACATAGTATATGAGTGAGTTGCACTGAAAAACGTAGAATATAAGAAACGCACAGTGTAGTACATAGTATATGAGTGAGTTGCACTGAAAAACTTAGAATTTACTGAAAAACCCGCATTACACGAAATGCACAGTGTAGTACATAGTATATGAGTGAGTTGCACTGAAAAACTTAGAATATAAGAAACGCACAGTGTAGTACATAGTATATGAGTGAGTTGCACTGAAAAACTTAGAATATAAGAAACGCACAGTGTAGTACATAGTATATGAGTGAGTTGCACTGAAAAACTTAGAATTTAAGAAACGCACAGTGTAGTACATAGTATATGAGTGAGTTGCACTGAAAAACTTAGAATATAAGAAACGCACAGTGTAGTACATAGTATATGAGTGTGTTGCACAGAAAAACTTAGAATATAAGAAACGCACATTGTAGTACATAGTATATGAGTGAGTTGCACTGAAAAACTTAGAATATAAGAAACGCACAGTGTAGTACATAGTATATGAGTGAGTTGCACTGAAAAACTTAGAATATAAGAAACGCATAGTATAGTACATAGTATATGAATGAGTTGCACTGAAAAACTGAGAATATAAGAAACGCACAGTGTAGTACATAGTATATGAGTGAGTTGCACTGAAAAACTTAGAATATAAGAAACGCACAGTGTAGTACATAGTATATGAGTGAGTTGCACTGAAAAACTTAGAATTTACTGAAAAACCCGCATTACACGAAATGCACAGTGTAGTACATAGTATGTGAGTGAGTTGCACTGAAAAACTTAGAATATAAGAAACGCACAGTGTAGTACATAGTATATGAGTGAGTTGCACTGAAAAACTTAGAATTTAAGAAACGCACAGTGTAGTACATAGTATATGAGTGAGTTGCACTGAAAAACTTAGAATTTAAGAAACGCACAGTGTAGTACATAGTTTATGAGTGAGTTGCACTGAAAAACTTAGAATATAAGAAACACACATTGTAGTACATAGTATATGAGTGAGTTGCACTGAAAAACTTAGAATATAAGAAACGCACAGTGTAGTACATAGTATATGAGTAAGTTGCACTGAAAAACTTAGAATATAAGAAACGCACAGTGTAGTACATAGTATATGAGTGAGTTGCACTGAAAAACTTAGAATTTACTGAAAAACAAGCATTACACGACATGCACAGTGTAGTACATAGTATATGAGTGAGTTGCACTGAAAAACTTAGAATATAAGAAACGCACAGTGTAGTACATAGTATATGAGTGAGTTGCACTGAAAAACTTAGAATATAAGAAACGCACAGTGTAGTACATAGTATATGAGTGAGTTGCACTGAAAAACTTAGAATATAAGAAACGCACAGTGTAGTACATAGTATATGAGTGAGTTGCACTGAAAAACTTAGAATATAAGAAACGCACAGTGTAGTACATAGTATATGAGTGAGTTGCACTGAAAAACTTAGAATATAAGAAACGCACAGTGTAGTACATAGTATATGAGTGAGTTGCACTGAAAAACTTAGAATATAAGAAACGCACAGTGTAGTACATAGTATATGAGTGAGTTGCACTGAAAAACTTAGAATATAAGAAACGCACAGTGTAGTACATAGTATATGAGTGAGTTGCACTGAAAAACTTAGAATATAAGAAACGCACAGTGTAGTACATAGTATATGAGTGAGTTGCACTGAAAAACTTCGAATATAAGAAACGGACAGTGTAGTACATAGTATATGAGTGAGTTGCACTGAAAAACTTAGAATATAAGAAACGCACAGTGTAGTACATAGTATATGATTGAGTTGCACTGAAAAACTTAGAATATAAGAAACGCACAGTGTAGTACATAGTATATGAGTGAGTTGCACTGAAAAACTTAGAATATAAGAAACGCACAGTGTAGTACATAGTATATGAGTGAGTTGCACTGAAAAACTTAGAATATAAGAAACGGACAGTGTAGTACATAGTATATGAGTGAGTTGCACTGAAAAACTTAGAATATAAGAAACGCACAGTGTAGTACATAGTATACGAGTGAGTTGCACTGAAAAACTTAGAATATAAGAAACGCACAGTGTAGTACATAGTATACGAGTGAGTTGCACTGAAAAACTTAGAATATAAGAAACGCACAGTGTAGTACATAGTATATGAGTGAGTTGCACTGAAAAACTTAGAATATAAGAAACGCACAGTGTAGTACATAGTATATGAGTGAGTTGCACTGAAAAACTTAGAATATAAGAAACGCACAGTGTAGTACATAGTATATGAGTGAGTTGCACTGAAAAACTTAGAATATAAGAAACGCACAGTGTAGTACATAGTATATGAGTGAGTTGCACTGAAAAACGTAGAATATAAGAAACGCACAGTGTAGTACATAGTATATGAGTGAGTTGCACTGAAAAACTTAGAATTTACTGAAAAACCCGCATTACACGAAATGCACAGTGTAGTACATAGTATATGAGTGAGTTGCACTGAAAAACTTAGAATATAAGAAACGCACAGTGTAGTACATAGTATATGAGTGAGTTGCACTGAAAAACTTAGAATATAAGAAACGCACAGTGTAGTACATAGTATATGAGTGAGTTGCACTGAAAAACTTAGAATTTAAGAAACGCACAGTGTAGTACATAGTATATGAGTGAGTTGCACTGAAAAACTTAGAATTTAAGAAACGCACAGTGTAGTACATAGTATATGATTGAGTTCCACTGAAAAACTTAGAATATAAGAAACGCACATTGTAGTACATAGTATATGAGTGAGTTGCACTGAAAAACTTAGAATATAAGAAACGCACAGTGTAGTACATAGTACATGAGTGAGTTGCACTGAAAAACTTAGAATATAAGAAACGCACAGTGTAGTACATAGTATATGAGTGAGTTGCACTGAAAAACTTAGAATTTACTGAAAAACCCGCATTACACGAAATGCACAGTGTAGTACATAGTATATGAGTGAGTTGCACTGAAAAACTTAGAATATAAGAAACGCACAGTGTAGTACGTAGTATATGAGTGAGTTGCACTGAAAAACTTAGAATATAAGAAACGCACAGTGTAGTACATAGTATATGAGTGAGTTGCACTGAAAAACTTAGAATATAAGAAACGCACAGTGTAATACATAGTATATGAGTGTGTTGCACAGAAAAACTTAGAATATAAGAAACGCACAGTGTAGTACATAGTATATGAGTGAGTTGCACTGAAAAACTTAGAATATAAGAAACGCACAGTGTAGTACATAGTATATGAGTGAGTTGCACTGAAAAACTTAGAATATAAGAAACGCACAGTATAGAACATAGTATATGAATGACTTGCACTGAAAAACTGAGAATATAAGAAACGCACAGTGTAGTACATAGTATATGAGTGAGTTGCACTGAAAAACTTAGAATATAAGAAACGCACAGTGTAGTACATAGTATATGAGTGAGTTGCACTGAAAAACTTAGAATTTACTGAAAAACCCGCATTACACGAAATGCACAGTGTAGTACATAGTATATGAGTGAGTTGCACTGAAAAACTTAGAATATAAGAAACGCACAGTGTAGTACATAGTATATGAGTGAGTTGCACTGAAAAACTTAGAATTTAAGAAACGCACAGTGTAGTACATAGTATATGAGTGAGTTGCACTGAAAAACTTAGAATTTAAGAAACGCACAGTGTAGTACATAGTTTATGAGTGAGTTGCACTGAAAAACTTAGAATATAAGAAACGCACTTTGTAGTACATAGTATATGAGTGAGTTGCACTGAAAAACTTAGAATATGAGAAACGCACAGTGTAGTACATAGTATATGAGTGAGTTGCACTGAAAAACTTAGAATATAAGAAACGCACAGTGTAGTACATAGTATATGAGTGAGTTGCACTGAAAAACTTAGAATTTACTGAAAAACCCGCATTACACGAAATGCACAGTATAGTACATAGTATATGAGTGAGTTGCACTGAAAAACTTAGAATATAAGAATCGCACAGTGTAGTACATAGTATATGAGTGAGTTGCACTGAAAAACTTAGAATATAAGAAACGCACAGTGTAGTACATAGTATATGAGTGAGTTGCACTGAAAAACTTAGAATATAAGAAACGCACAGTGTAGTACATAGTATATGAGTGTGTTGCACAGAAAAACTTAGAATATAAGAAACGCACAGTGTAGTACATAGTATATGAGTGAGTTGCACTGAAAAACTTAGAATATAAGAAACGCACAGTGTAGTACATAGTATATGAGTGAGTTGCACTGAAAAACTTAGATATAAGAAACGCACAGTGTAGTACATAGTATATGAGTGAGTTGCACTGAAAAACTTAGAATATAAGAAACGCACAGTGTAGTACATAGTATATGAGTGAGTTGCACTGAAAAACTTAGAATATAAGAAACGCACAGTGTAGTACATAGTATATGAGTGAGTTGCACTGAAAAACTTAGAATATAAGAAACGGACAGTGTAGTACATAGTATATGAGTGAGTTGCACTGAAAAACTTAGAATATAAGAAACGCACAGTGTAGTACATAGTATACGAGTGAGTTGCACTGAAAAACTTAGAATATAAGAAACGCACAGTGTAGTACATAGTATACGAGTGAGTTGCACTGAAAAACTTAGAATATAAGAAACGCACAGTGTAGTACATAGTATACGAGTGAGTTGCACTGAAAAACTTAGAATATAAGAAACGCACAGTGTAGTACATAGTATATGAGTGAGTTGCACTGAAAAACTTAGAATATAAGAAACGCACAGTGTAGTACATAGTATATGAGTGAGTTGCACTGAAAAACTTAGAATATAAGAAACGCACAGTGTAGTACATAGTATATGAGTGAGTTGCACTGAAAAACGTAGAATATAAGAAACGCACAGTGTAGTACATAGTATATGAGTGAGTTGCACTGAAAAACTTAGAATTTACTGAAAAACCCGCATTACACGAAATGCACAGTGTAGTACATAGTATATGAGTGAGTTGCACTGAAAAACTTAGAATATAAGAAACGCACAGTGTAGTACATAGTATATGAGTGAGTTGCACTGAAAAACTTAGAATATAAGAAACGCACAGTGTAGTACATAGTATATGAGTGAGTTGCACTGAAAAACTTAGAATATAAGAAACACACAGTGTAGTACATAGTATATGAGTGAGTTGCACTGAAAAACTTAGAATTTACTGAAAAACCCGCATTACACGAAATGCACAGTGTAGTACATAGTATATGAGTGAGTTGCACTGAAAAACTTAGAATATAAGAAACGCACAGTGTAGTACGTAGTATATGAGTGAGTTGCACTGAAAAACTTAGAATATAAGAAACGCACAGTGTAGTACATAGTATATGAGTGAGTTGCACTGAAAAACTTAGAATATAAGAAACGCACAGTGTAGTACATAGTATATGAGTGAGTTGCACTGAAAAACTTAGAATTTACTGAAAAACCCGCATTACACGAAATGCACAGTGTAGTACATAGTATATGAGTGAGTTGCACTGAAAAACTTAGAATATAAGAAACGCACAGTGTAGTACATAGTATATGAGTGAGTTGCACTGAAAAATTTAGAATATAAGAAACGCACAGTGTAGTACATAGTATATGAGTGAGTTGCACTGAAATACTTAGAATTTAAGAAACGCACAGTGTAGTACATAGTATATGAGTGAGTTGCACTGAAAAACTTAGAATTTAAGAAACGCACAGTGTAGTACATAGTATATGATTGAGTTCCACTGAAAAACTTAGAATATAAGAAACGCACATTGTAGTACATAGTATATGAGTGAGTTGCACTGAAAAACTTAGAATATAAGAAACGCACAGTGTAGTACATAGTATATGAGTGAGTTGCACTGAAAAACTTAGAATATAAGAAACGCACAGTGTAGTACATAGTATATGAGTGAGTTGCACTGAAAAACTTAGAATTTACTGAAAAACCCGCATTACACGAAATGCACAGTATAGTACATAGTATATGAGTGAGTTGCACTGAAAAACTTAGAATATAAGAAACGCACAGTGTAGTACATAGTATATGAGTGAGTTGCACTGAAAAACTTAGAATATAAGAAACGCACAGTGTAGTACATAGTATATGAGTGAGTTGCACTGAAAAACTTAGAATTTACTGAAAAACCCGCATTACACGAAATGCACAGTGTAGTACATAGTATATGAGTGAGTTGCACTGAAAAACTTAGAATATAAGAAACGCACAGTGTAGTACATAGTATATGAGTGAGTTGCACTGAAAAACTTAGAATATAAGAAACGCACAGTGTAGTACATAGTATATGAGTGAGTTGCACTGAAAAACTTAGAATATAAGAAACGCACAGTGTAGTACATAGTATATGAGTGAGTTGCACTGAAAAACTTAGAATATAAGAAACGCACAGTGTAGTACATAGTATATGAGTGAGTTGCACTGAAAAACGTAGAATATAAGAAACGCACAGTGTAGTACATAGTATATGAGTGAGTTGCACTGAAAAACTTAGAATTTACTGAAAAACCCGCATTACACGAAATGCACAGTGTAGTACATAGTATATGAGTGAGTTGCACTGAAAAACTTAGAATATAAGAAACGCACAGTGTAGTACATAGTATATGAGTGAGTTGCACTGAAAAACTTAGAATATAAGAAACGCACAGTGTAGTACATAGTATATGAGTGAGTTGCACTGAAAAACTTAGAATTTAAGAAACGCACAGTGTAGTACATAGTATATGATTGAGTTCCACTGAAAAACTTAGAATATAAGAAACGCACATTGTAGTACATAGTATATGAGTGAGTTGCACTGAAAAACTTAGAATATAAGAAACGCACAGTGTAGTACATAGTATATGAGTGAGTTGCACTGAAAAACTTAGAATATAAGAAACGCACAGTGTAGTACATAGTATATGAGTGAGTTGCACTGAAAAACTTAGAATTTACTGAAAAACCCGCATTACACGAAATGCACAGTGTAGTACATAGTATATGAGTGAGTTGCACTGAAAAACTTAGAATATAAGAAACGCACAGTGTAGTACGTAGTATATGAGTGAGTTGCACTGAAAAACTTAGAATATAAGAAACGCACAGTGTAGGACATAGTATATGAGTGAGTTGCACTGAAAAACTTAGAATATAAGAAACGCACAGTGTAGTACATAGTATATGAGTGAGTTGCACTGAAAAACTTAGAATTTACTGAAAAACCCGCATTACACGAAATGCACAGTGTAGTACATAGTATATGAGTGAGTTGCACTGAAAAACTTAGAATATAAGAAACGCACAGTGTAGTACATAGTATATGAGTGAGTTGCACTGAAAAATTTAGAATATAAGAAACGCACAGTGTAGTACATAGTATATGAGTGAGTTGCACTGAAAAACTTAGAATTTAAGAAACGCACAGTGTAGTACATAGTATATGATTGAGTTCCACTGAAAAACTTAGAATATAAGAAACGCACATTGTAGTACATAGTATATGAGTGAGTTGCACTGAAAAACTTAGAATATAAGAAACGCACAGTGTAGTACATAGTATATGAGTGAGTTGCACTGAAAAACTTAGAATATAAGAAACGCACAGTGTAGTACATAGTATATGAGTGAGTTGCACTGAAAAACTTAGAATTTACTGAAAAACCCGCATTACACGAAATGCACAGTATAGTACATAGTATATGAGTGAGTTGCACTGAAAAACTTAGAATATAAGAAACGCACAGTGTAGTACATAGTATATGAGTGAGTTGCACTGAAAAACTTAGAATATAAGAAACGCACAGTGTAGTACATAGTATATGAGTGAGTTGCACTGAAAAACTTAGAATTTACTGAAAAACCCGCATTACACGAAATGCACAGTGTAGTACATAGTATATGAGTGAGTTGCACTGAAAAACTTAGAATATAAGAAACGCACAGTGTAGTACATAGTATATGAGTGAGTTGCACTGAAAAACTTAGAATATAAGAAACGCACAGTGTAGTACATAGTATATGAGTGAGTTGCACTGAAAAACTTAGAATTTAAGAAACGCACAGTGTAGTACATAGTATATGATTGAGTTCCACTGAAAAACTTAGAATATAAGAAACGCACATTGTAGTACATAGTACATGAGTGAGTTGCACTGAAAAACTTAGAATATAAGAAACGCACAGTGTAGTACATAGTATATGAGTGAGTTGCACTGAAAAACTTAGAATATAAGAAACGCACAGTGTAGTACATAGTATATGAGTGAGTTGCACTGAAAAACTTAGAATATAAGAAACGCACAGTGTAGTACATAGTATATGAGTGAGTTGCACTGAAAAACTTAGAATATAAGAAACGCACAGTGTAGTACATAGTATATGAGTGAGTTGCACTGAAAAACTTAGAATATAAGAAACGCACAGTGTAGTACATAGTATATGAGTGAGTTGCACTGAAAAACTTAGAATATAAGAAACGGACAGTGTAGTACATAGTATATGAGTGAGTTGCACTGAAAAACTTAGAATATAAGAAACGCACAGTGTAGTACATAGTATACGAGTGAGTTGCACTGAAAAACTTAGAATATAAGAAACGCACAGTGTAGTACATAGTATACGAGTGAGTTTCACTGAAAAACTTAGAATATAAGAAATGCACAGTGTAGTACATAGTATACGAGTGAGTTGCACTGAAAAACTTAGAATATAAGAAACGCACAGTGTAGTACATAGTATACGAGTGAGTTGCACTGAAAAACTTAGAATATAAGAAACGCACAGTGTAGTACATAGTATATGAGTGAGTTGCACTGAAAAACTTAGAATATAAGAAACGCACAGTGTAGTACATAGTATATGAGTGAGTTGCACTGAAAAACGTAGAATATAAGAAACGCACAGTGTAGTACATAGTATATGAGTGAGTTGCACTGAAAAACTTAGAATTTACTGAAAAACCCGCATTACACGAAATGCACAGTGTAGTACATAGTATATGAGTGAGTTGCACTGAAAAACTTAGAATATAAGAAACGCACAGTGTAGTACATAGTATATGAGTGAGTTGCACTGAAAAACTTAGAATATAAGAAACGCACAGTGTAGTACATAGTATATGAGTGAGTTGCACTGAAAAACTTAGAATTTAAGAAACGCACAGTGTAGTACATAGTATATGAGTGAGTTGCACTGAAAAACTTAGAATTTAAGAAACGCACAGTGTAGTACATAGTATATGATTGAGTTCCACTGAAAAACTTAGAATATAAGAAACGCACATTGTAGTACATAGTATATGAGTGAGTTGCACTGAAAAACTTAGAATATAAGAAACGCACAGTGTAGTACATAGTATATGAGTGAGTTGCACTGAAAAACTTAGAATATAAGAAACGCACAGTGTAGTACATAGTATATGAGTGAGTTGCACTGAAAAACTTAGAATTTAATGAAAAACCCGCATTACACGAAATGCACAGTGTAGTACATAGTATATGAGTGAGTTGCACTGAAAAACTTAGAATATAAGAAACGCACAGTGTAGTACGTAGTATATGAGTGAGTTGCACTGAAAAACTTAGAATATAAGAAACGCACAGTGTAGTACATAGTATATGAGTGAGTTGCACTGAAAAACTTAGAATATAAGAAACGCACAGTGTAGTACATAGTATATGAGTGAGTTGCACTGAAAAACTTAGAATTTACTGAAAAACCCGCATTACACGAAATGCACAGTGTAGTACATAGTATATGAGTGAGTTGCACTGAAAAACTTAGAATATAAGAAACGCACAGTGTAGTACATAGTATATGAGTGAGTTGCACTGAAAAATTTAGAATATAAGAAACGCACAGTGTAGTACATAGTATATGAGTGAGTTGCACTGAAAAACTTAGAATTTAAGAAACGCACAGTGTAGTACATAGTATATGAGTGAGTTGCACTGAAAAACTTAGAATTTAAGAAACGCACAGTGTAGTACATAGTATATGATTGAGTTCCACTGAAAAACTTAGAATATAAGAAACGCACATTGTAGTACATAGTATATGAGTGAGTTGCACTGAAAAACTTAGAATATAAGAAACGCACAGTGTAGTACATAGTATATGAGTGAGTTGCACTGAAAAACTTAGAATATAAGAAACGCACAGTGTAGTACATAGTATATGAGTGAGTTGCACTGAAAAACTTAGAATTTACTGAAAAACCCGCATTACACGAAATGCACAGTGTAGTACATAGTATATGAGTGAGTTGCACTGAAAAACTTAGAATATAAGAAACGCACAGTGTAGTACATAGTATATGAGTGAGTTGCACTGAAAAACTTAGAATATAAGAAACGCACAGTGTAGTACATAGTATATGAGTGAGTTGCACTGAAAAACTTAGAATTTACTGAAAAACCCGCATTACACGAAATGCACAGTGTAGTACATAGTATATGAGTGAGTTGCACTGAAAAACTTAGAATATAAGAAACGCACAGTGTAGTACATAGTATATGAGTGAGTTGCACTGAAAAACTTAGAATATAAGAAACGCACAGTGTAGTACATAGTATATGAGTGAGTTGCACTGAAAAACTTAGAATTTAAGAAACGCACAGTGTAGTACATAGTATATGAGTGAGTTGCACTGAAAAACTTAGAATTTAAGAAACGCACAGTGTAGTACATAGTATATGATTGAGTTCCACTGAAAAACTTAGAATATAAGAAACGCACATTGTAGTACATAGTACATGAGTGAGTTGCACTGAAAAACTTAGAATATAAGAAACGCACAGTGTAGTACATAGTATATGAGTGAGTTGCACTGAAAAACTTAGAATATAAGAAACGCACAGTGTAGTACATAGTATATGAGTGTGTTGCACAGAAAAACTTAGAATATAAGAAACGCACAGTGTAGTACATAGTATATGAGTGAGTTGCACTGAAAAACTTAGAATATAAGAAACGCACAGTGTAGTACATAGTATATGAGTGAGTTGCACTGAAAAACTTAGAATATAAGAAACGCACAGTATAGTACATAGTATATGAATGAGTTGCACTGAAAAACTGAGAATATAAGAAACGCACAGTGTAGTACATAGTATATGAGTGAGTTGCACTGAAAAACTTAGAATATAAGAAACGCACAGTGTAGTACATAGTATATGAGTGAGTTGCACTGAAAAACTTAGAATATAAGAAACGCACAGTGTAGTACATAGTATATGAGTGAGTTGCACTGAAAAACTTAGAATTTAAGAAACGCACAGTGTAGTACATAGTATATGAGTGAGTTGCACTGAAAAACTTAGAATTTAAGAAACGCACAGTGTAGTACATAGTATATGATTGAGTTCCACTGAAAAACTTAGAATATAAGAAACGCACATTGTAGTACATAGTACATGAGTGAGTTGCACTGAAAAACTTAGAATATAAGAAACGCACAGTGTAGTACATAGTATATGAGTGAGTTGCACTGAAAAACTTAGAATATAAGAAACGCACAGTGTAGTACATAGTATATGAGTGAGTTGCACTGAAAAACTTAGAATATAAGAAACGCACAGTGTAGTACATAGTATATGAGTGAGTTGCACTGAAAAACTTAGAATATAAGAAACGCACAGTGTAGTACATAGTATATGAGTGAGTTGCACTGAAAAACTTAGAATATAAGAAACGCACAGTGTAGTACATAGTATATGAGTGAGTTGCACTGAAAAACTTAGAATATAAGAAACGGACAGTGTAGTACATAGTATATGAGTGAGTTGCACTGAAAAACTTAGAATATAAGAAACGCACAGTGTAGTACATAGTATACGAGTGAGTTGCACTGAAAAACTTAGAATATAAGAAACGCACAGTGTAGTACATAGTATACGAGTGAGTTGCACTGAAAAACTTAGAATATAAGAAACGCACAGTGTAGTACATAGTATACGAGTGAGTTGCACTGAAAAACTTAGAATATAAGAAACGCACAGTGTAGTACATAGTATACGAGTGAGTTGCACTGAAAAACTTAGAATATAAGAAACGCACAGTGTAGTACATAGTATATGAGTGAGTTGCACTGAAAAACTTAGAATTTAAGAAACGCACAGTGTAGTACATAGTATATGAGTGAGTTGCACTGAAAAACTTAGAATTTAAGAAACGCACAGTGTAGTACATAGTATATGATTGAGTTCCACTGAAAAACTTAGAATATAAGAAACGCACATTGTAGTACATAGTACATGAGTGAGTTGCACTGAAAAACTTAGAATATAAGAAACGCACAGTGTAGTACATAGTATATGAGTGAGTTGCACTGAAAAACTTAGAATATAAGAAACGCACAGTGTAGTACATAGTATATGAGTGAGTTGCACTGAAAAACTTAGAATATAAGAAACGCACAGTGTAGTACATAGTATATGAGTGAGTTGCACTGAAAAACTTAGAATATAAGAAACGCACAGTGTAGTACATAGTATATGAGTGAGTTGCACTGAAAAACTTAGAATATAAGAAACGCACAGTGTAGTACATAGTATATGAGTGAGTTGCACTGAAAAACTTAGAATATAAGAAACGGACAGTGTAGTACATAGTATATGAGTGAGTTGCACTGAAAAACTTAGAATATAAGAAACGCACAGTGTAGTACATAGTATACGAGTGAGTTGCACTGAAAAACTTAGAATATAAGAAACGCACAGTGTAGTACATAGTATACGAGTGAGTTGCACTGAAAAACTTAGAATATAAGAAACGCACAGTGTAGTACATAGTATACGAGTGAGTTGCACTGAAAAACTTAGAATATAAGAAACGCACAGTGTAGTACATAGTATACGAGTGAGTTGCACTGAAAAACTTAGAATATAAGAAACGCACAGTGTAGTACATAGTATATGAGTGAGTTGCACTGAAAAACTTAGAATATAAGAAACGCACAGTGTAGTACATAGTATATGAGTGAGTTGCACTGAAAAACGTAGAATATAAGAAACGCACAGTGTAGTACATAGTATATGAGTGAGTTGCACTGAAAAACTTAGAATTTACTGAAAAACCCGCATTACACGAAATGCACAGTGTAGTACATAGTATATGAGTGAGTTGCACTGAAAAACTTAGAATATAAGAAACGCACAGTGTAGTACATAGTATATGAGTGAGTTGCACTGAAAAACTTAGAATATAAGAAACGCACAGTGTAGTACATAGTATATGAGTGAGTTGCACTGAAAAACTTAGAATTTAAGAAACGCACAGTGTAGTACATAGTATATGAGTGAGTTGCACTGAAAAACTTAGAATTTAAGAAACGCACAGTGTAGTACATAGTATATGATTGAGTTCCACTGAAAAACTTAGAATATAAGAAATGCACATTGTAGTACATAGTATATGAGTGAGTTGCACTGAAAAACTTAGAATATAAGAAACGCACATTGTAGTACATAGTATATGAGTGAGTTGCACTGAAAAACTTAGAATATAAGAAACGCACAGTGTAGTACATAGTATATGAGTGAGTTGCACTGAAAAACTTAGAATTTACTGAAAAACCCGCATTACACGAAATGCACAGTGTAGTACATAGTATATGAGTGAGTTGCACTGAAAAACTTAGAATATAAGAAACGCACAGTGTAGTACGTAGTATATGAGTGAGTTGCACTGAAAAACTTAGAATATAAGAAACGCACAGTGTAGTACATAGTATATGAGTGAGTTGCACTGAAAAACTTAGAATATAAGAAACGCACAGTGTAGTACATAGTATATGAGTGAGTTGCACTGAAAAACTTAGAATTTACTGAAAAACCCGCATTACACGAAATGCACAGTGTAGTACATAGTATATGAGTGAGTTGCACTGAAAAACTTAGAATATAAGAAACGCACAGTGTAGTACATAGTATATGAGTGAGTTGCACTGAAAAATTTAGAATATAAGAAACGCACAGTGTAGTACATAGTATATGAGTGAGTTGCACTGAAAAACTTAGAATTTAAGAAACGCACAGTGTAGTACATAGTATATGAGTGAGTTGCACTGAAAAACTTAGAATTTAAGAAACGCACAGTGTAGTACATAGTATATGATTGAGTTCCACTGAAAAACTTAGAATATAAGAAACGCACATTGTAGTACATAGTATATGAGTGAGTTGCACTGAAAAACTTAGAATATAAGAAACGCACATTGTAGTACATAGTATATGAGTGAGTTGCACTGAAAAACTTAGAATATAAGAAACGCACAGTGTAGTACATAGTATATGAGTGAGTTGCACTGAAAAACTTAGAATTTACTGAAAAACCCGCATTACACGAAATGCACAGTGTAGTACATAGTATATGAGTGAGTTGCACTGAAAAACTTAGAATATAAGAAACGCACAGTGTAGTACGTAGTATATGAGTGAGTTGCACTGAAAAACTTAGAATATAAGAAACGCACAGTGTAGTACATAGTATATGAGTGAGTTGCACTGAAAAACTTAGAATATAAGAAACGCACAGTGTAGTACATAGTATATGAGTGAGTTGCACTGAAAAACTTAGAATTTACTGAAAAACCCGCATTACACGAAATGCACAGTGTAGTACATAGTATATGAGTGAGTTGCACTGAAAAACTTAGAATATAAGAAACGCACAGTGTAGTACATAGTATATGAGTGAGTTGCACTGAAAAATTTAGAATATAAGAAACGCACAGTGTAGTACATAGTATATGAGTGAGTTGCACTGAAAAACTTAGAATTTAAGAAACGCACAGTGTAGTACATAGTATATGAGTGAGTTGCACTGAAAAACTTAGAATTTAAGAAACGCACAGTGTAGTACATAGTATATGATTGAGTTCCACTGAAAAACTTAGAATATAAGAAACGCACATTGTAGTACATAGTATATGAGTGAGTTGCACTGAAAAACTTAGAATATAAGAAACACACAGTGTAGTACATAGTATATGAGTGAGTTGCACTGAAAAACTTAGAATATAAGAAACGCACAGTGTAGTACATAGTATATGAGTGAGTTGCACTGAAAAACTTAGAATTTACTGAAAAACCCGCATTACACGAAATGCACAGTGTAGTACATAGTATATGAGTGAGTTGCACTGAAAAACTTAGAATATAAGAAACGCACAGTGTAGTACATAGTATATGAGTGAGTTGCACTGAAAAACTTAGAATATAAGAAACGCACAGTGTAGTACATAGTATATGAGTGAGTTGCACTGAAAAACTTAGAATTTACTGAAAAACCCGCATTACACGAAACGCACAGTGTAGTACATAGTATATGAGTGAGTTGCACTGAAAAACTTAGAATATAAGAAACGGACAGTGTAGTACATAGTATATGAGTGAGTTGCACTGAAAAACTTAGAATATAAGAAACGCACAGTGTAGTACATAGTATACGAGTGAGTTGCACTGAAAAACTTAGAATATAAGAAACGCACAGTGTAGTACATAGTATACGAGTGAGTTGCACTGAAAAACTTAGAATATAAGAAACGCACAGTGTAGTACATAGTATACGAGTGAGTTGCACTGAAAAACTTAGAATATAAGAAACGCACAGTGTAGTACATAGTATACGAGTGAGTTGCACTGAAAAACTTAGAATATAAGAAACGCACAGTGTAGTACATAGTATATGAGTGAGTTGCACTGAAAAACTTAGAATTTAAGAAACGCACAGTGTAGTACATAGTATATGAGTGAGTTGCACTGAAAAACTTAGAATTTAAGAAACGCACAGTGTAGTACATAGTATATGATTGAGTTCCACTGAAAAACTTAGAATATAAGAAACGCACATTGTAGTACATAGTACATGAGTGAGTTGCACTGAAAAACTTAGAATATAAGAAACGCACAGTGTAGTACATAGTATATGAGTGAGTTGCACTGAAAAACTTAGAATATAAGAAACGCACAGTGTAGTACATAGTATATGAGTGAGTTGCACTGAAAAACTTAGAATATAAGAAACGCACAGTGTAGTACATAGTATATGAGTGAGTTGCACTGAAAAACTTAGAATATAAGAAACGCACAGTGTAGTACATAGTATATGAGTGAGTTGCACTGAAAAACTTAGAATATAAGAAACGCACAGTGTAGTACATAGTATATGAGTGAGTTGCACTGAAAAACTTAGAATATAAGAAACGGACAGTGTAGTACATAGTATATGAGTGAGTTGCACTGAAAAACTTAGAATATAAGAAACGCACAGTGTAGTACATAGTATACGAGTGAGTTGCACTGAAAAACTTAGAATATAAGAAACGCACAGTGTAGTACATAGTATACGAGTGAGTTGCACTGAAAAACTTAGAATATAAGAAACGCACAGTGTAGTACATAGTATACGAGTGAGTTGCACTGAAAAACTTAGAATATAAGAAACGCACAGTGTAGTACATAGTATACGAGTGAGTTGCACTGAAAAACTTAGAATATAAGAAACGCACAGTGTAGTACATAGTATATGAGTGAGTTGCACTGAAAAACTTAGAATATAAGAAACGCACAGTGTAGTACATAGTATATGAGTGAGTTGCACTGAAAAACGTAGAATATAAGAAACGCACAGTGTAGTACATAGTATATGAGTGAGTTGCACTGAAAAACTTAGAATTTACTGAAAAACCCGCATTACACGAAATGCACAGTGTAGTACATAGTATATGAGTGAGTTGCACTGAAAAACTTAGAATATAAGAAACGCACAGTGTAGTACATAGTATATGAGTGAGTTGCACTGAAAAACTTAGAATATAAGAAACGCACAGTGTAGTACATAGTATATGAGTGAGTTGCACTGAAAAACTTAGAATTTAAGAAACGCACAGTGTAGTACATAGTATATGAGTGAGTTGCACTGAAAAACTTAGAATTTAAGAAACGCACAGTGTAGTACATAGTATATGATTGAGTTCCACTGAAAAACTTAGAATATAAGAAACGCACATTGTAGTACATAGTATATGAGTGAGTTGCACTGAAAAACTTAGAATATAAGAAACGCACATTGTAGTACATAGTATATGAGTGAGTTGCACTGAAAAACTTAGAATATAAGAAACGCACAGTGTAGTACATAGTATATGAGTGAGTTGCACTGAAAAACTTAGAATTTACTGAAAAACCCGCATTACACGAAATGCACAGTGTAGTACATAGTATATGAGTGAGTTGCACTGAAAAACTTAGAATATAAGAAACGCACAGTGTAGTACGTAGTATATGAGTGAGTTGCACTGAAAAACTTAGAATATAAGAAACGCACAGTGTAGTACATAGTATATGAGTGAGTTGCACTGAAAAACTTAGAATATAAGAAACGCACAGTGTAGTACATAGTATATGAGTGAGTTGCACTGAAAAACTTAGAATTTACTGAAAAACCCGCATTACACGAAATGCACAGTGTAGTACATAGTATATGAGTGAGTTGCACTGAAAAACTTAGAATATAAGAAACGCACAGTGTAGTACATAGTATATGAGTGAGTTGCACTGAAAAATTTAGAATATAAGAAACGCACAGTGTAGTACATAGTATATGAGTGAGTTGCACTGAAAAACTTAGAATTTAAGAAACGCACAGTGTAGTACATAGTATATGAGTGAGTTGCACTGAAAAACTTAGAATTTAAGAAACGCACAGTGTAGTACATAGTATATGATTGAGTTCCACTGAAAAACTTAGAATATAAGAAACGCACATTGTAGTACATAGTATATGAGTGAGTTGCACTGAAAAACTTAGAATATAAGAAACGCACATTGTAGTACATAGTATATGAGTGAGTTGCACTGAAAAACTTAGAATATAAGAAACGCACAGTGTAGTACATAGTATATGAGTGAGTTGCACTGAAAAACTTAGAATTTACTGAAAAACCCGCATTACACGAAATGCACAGTGTAGTACATAGTATATGAGTGAGTTGCACTGAAAAACTTAGAATATAAGAAACGCACAGTGTAGTACGTAGTATATGAGTGAGTTGCACTGAAAAACTTAGAATATAAGAAACGCACAGTGTAGTACATAGTATATGAGTGAGTTGCACTGAAAAACTTAGAATATAAGAAACGCACAGTGTAGTACATAGTATATGAGTGAGTTGCACTGAAAAACTTAGAATTTACTGAAAAACCCGCATTACACGAAATGCACAGTGTAGTACATAGTATATGAGTGAGTTGCACTGAAAAACTTAGAATATAAGAAACGCACAGTGTAGTACATAGTATATGAGTGAGTTGCACTGAAAAATTTAGAATATAAGAAACGCACAGTGTAGTACATAGTATATGAGTGAGTTGCACTGAAAAACTTAGAATTTAAGAAACGCACAGTGTAGTACATAGTATATGAGTGAGTTGCACTGAAAAACTTAGAATTTAAGAAACGCACAGTGTAGTACATAGTATATGATTGAGTTCCACTGAAAAACTTAGAATATAAGAAACGCACATTGTAGTACATAGTATATGAGTGAGTTGCACTGAAAAACTTAGAATATAAGAAACACACAGTGTAGTACATAGTATATGAGTGAGTTGCACTGAAAAACTTAGAATATAAGAAACGCACAGTGTAGTACATAGTATATGAGTGAGTTGCACTGAAAAACTTAGAATTTACTGAAAAACCCGCATTACACGAAATGCACAGTGTAGTACATAGTATATGAGTGAGTTGCACTGAAAAACTTAGAATATAAGAAACGCACAGTGTAGTACATAGTATATGAGTGAGTTGCACTGAAAAACTTAGAATATAAGAAACGCACAGTGTAGTACATAGTATATGAGTGAGTTGCACTGAAAAACTTAGAATTTACTGAAAAACCCGCATTACACGAAATGCACAGTGTAGTACATAGTATATGAGTGAGTTGCACTGAAAAACTTAGAATATAAGAAACGCACAGTGTAGTACATAGTATATGAGTGAGTTGCACTGAAAAACTTAGAATATAAGAAACGCACAGTGTAGTACATAGTATATGAGTGAGTTGCACTGAAAAACTTAGAATTTAAGAAACGCACAGTGTAGTACATAGTATATGAGTGAGTTGCACTGAAAAACTTAGAATTTAAGAAACGCACAGTGTAGTACATAGTATATGATTGAGTTCCACTGAAAAACTTAGAATATAAGAAACGCACATTGTAGTACATAGTACATGAGTGAGTTGCACTGAAAAACTTAGAATATAAGAAACGCACAGTGTAGTACATAGTATATGAGTGAGTTGCACTGAAAAACTTAGAATATAAGAAACGCACAGTGTAGTACATAGTATATGAGTGTGTTGCACAGAAAAACTTAGAATATAAGAAACGCACAGTGTAGTACATAGTATATGAGTGAGTTGCACTGAAAAACTTAGAATATAAGAAACGCACAGTGTAGTACATAGTATATGAGTGAGTTGCACTGAAAAACTTAGAATATAAGAAACGCACAGTATAGTACATAGTATATGAATGAGTTGCACTGAAAAACTGAGAATATAAGAAACGCACAGTGTAGTACATAGTATATGAGTGAGTTGCACTGAAAAACTTAGAATATAAGAAACGCACAGTGTAGTACATAGTATATGAGTGAGTTGCACTGAAAAACTTAGAATATAAGAAACGCACAGTGTAGTACATAGTTTATGAGTGAGTTGCACTGAAAAACTTAGAATATAAGAAACGCACATTGTAGTACATAGTATATGAGTGAGTTGCACTGAAAAACTTAGAATATAAGAAACGCACAGTGTAGTACATAGTATATGAGTGAGTTGCACTGAAAAACTTAGAATATAAGAAACGCACAGTGTAGTACATAGTATATGAGTGAGTTGCACTGAAAAACTTAGAATTTACTGAAAAACCCGCATTACACGAAATGCACAGTGTAGTACATAGTATATGAGTGAGTTGCACTGAAAAACTTAGAATATAAGAAACGCACAGTGTAGTACATAGTATATGAGTGAGTTGCACTGAAAAACTTAGAATATAAGAAACGCACAGTGTAGTACATAGTATATGAGTGAGTTGCACTGAAAAACTTAGAATTTACTGAAAAACCCGCATTACACGAAATGCACAGTGTAGTACATAGTATATGAGTGAGTTGCACTGAAAAACTTAGAATATAAGAAACGCACAGTGTAGTACATAGTATATGAGTGAGTTGCACTGAAAAACTTAGAATATAAGAAACGCACAGTGTAGTACATAGTATATGAGTGAGTTGCACTGAAAAACTTAGAATTTAAGAAACGCACAGTGTAGTACATAGTATATGAGTGAGTTGCACTGAAAAACTTAGAATTTAAGAAACGCACAGTGTAGTACATAGTATATGATTGAGTTCCACTGAAAAACTTAGAATATAAGAAACGCACATTGTAGTACATAGTATATGAGTGAGTTGCACTGAAAAACTTAGAATATAAGAAACGCACAGTGTAGTACATAGTATATGAGTGAGTTGCACTGAAAAACTTAGAATATAAGAAACGCACAGTGTAGTACATAGTATATGAGTGAGTTGCACTGAAAAACTTAGAATATAAGAAACGCACAGTGTAGTACATAGTATATGAGTGAGTTGCACTGAAAAACTTAGAATTTAAGAAACGCACAGTGTAGTACATAGTATATGAGTGAGTTGCACTGAAAAACTTAGAATTTAAGAAACGCACAGTGTAGTACATAGTTTATGAGTGAGTTGCACTGAAAAACTTAGAATATAAGAAACGCACCTTGTAGTACATAGTTTATGAGTGAGTTGCACTGAAAAACTTAGAATATAAGAAACGCACAGTGTAGTACATAGTATATGAGTGAGTTGCACTGAAAAACTTAGAATATAAGAAACGCACAGTGTAGTACATAGTATATGAGTGAGTTGCACTGAAAAACTTAGAATTTACTGAAAAACCCGCATTACACGAAATGCACAGTGTAGTACATAGTATATGAGTGAGTTGCACTGAAAAACTTAGAATATAAGAAACGCACAGTGTAGTACATAGTATATGAGTGAGTTGCACTGAAAAACTTAGAATATAAGAAACGCACAGTGTAGTACATAGTATATGAGTGAGTTGCACTGAAAAACTTAGAATATAAGAAACGCACAGTGTAGTACATAGTATATGAGTGTGTTGCACAGAAAAACTTAGAATATAAGAAACGCACAGTGTAGTACATAGTATATGAGTGAGTTGCACTGAAAAACTTAGAATATAAGAAACGCACAGTGTAGTACATAGTATATGAGTGAGTTGCACTGAAAAACTTAGAATATAAGAAACGCACAGTATAGTACATAGTATATGAATGAGTTGCACTGAAAAACTGAGAATATAAGAAACGCACAGTGTAGTACATAGTATATGAGTGAGTTGCACTGAAAAACTTAGAATATAAGAAACGCACAGTGTAGTACATAGTATATGAGTGAGTTGCACTGAAAAACTTAGAATATAAGAAACGCACAGTGTAGTACATAGTTTATGAGTGAGTTGCACTGAAAAACTTAGAATATAAGAAACGCACATTGTAGTACATAGTATATGAGTGAGTTGCACTGAAAAACTTAGAATATAAGAAACGCACAGTGTAGTACATAGTATATGAGTGAGTTGCACTGAAAAACTTAGAATATAAGAAACGCACAGTGTAGTACATAGTATATGAGTGAGTTGCACTGAAAAACTTAGAATTTACTGAAAAACCCGCATTACACGAAATGCACAGTGTAGTACATAGTATATGAGTGAGTTGCACTGAAAAACTTAGAATATAAGAAACGCACAGTGTAGTACATAGTATATGAGTGAGTTGCACTGAAAAACTTAGAATATAAGAAACGCACAGTGTAGTACATAGTATATGAGTGAGTTGCACTGAAGAACTTAGAATTTACTGAAAAACCCGCATTACACGAAATGCACAGTGTAGTACATAGTATATGAGTGAGTTGCACTGAAAAACTTAGAATATAAGAAACGCACAGTGTAGTACATAGTATATGAGTGAGTTGCACTGAAAAACTTAGAATATAAGAAACGCACAGTGTAGTACATAGTATATGAGTGAGTTGCACTGAAAAACTTAGAATATAAGAAACGCACAGTGTAGTACATAGTATATGAGTGAGTTGCACTGAAAAACTTAGAATTTACTGAAAAACCCGCATTACACGAAATGCACAGTGTAGTACATAGTATATGAGTGAGTTGCACTGAAAAACTTAGAATATAAGAAACGCACAGTGTAGTACATAGTATATGAGTGAGTTGCACTGAAAAACTTAGAATTTAAGAAACGCACAGTGTAGTACATAGTATATGAGTGAGTTGCACTGAAAAACTTAGAATTTAAGAAACGCACAGTGTAGTACATAGTTTATGAGTGAGTTGCACTGAAAAACTTAGAATATAAGAAACGCACATTGTAGTACATAGTATATGAGTGAGTTGCACTGAAAAACTTAGAATATAAGAAACGCACAGTGTAGTACATAGTATATGAGTGAGTTGCACTGAAAAACTTAGAATATAAGAAACGCACAGTGTAGTACATAGTATATGAGTGAGTTGCACTGAAAAACTTAGAATTTACTGAAAAACCAGCATTACACGAAATGCACAGTGTAGTACATAGTATATGAGTGAGTTGCACTGAAAAACTTAGAATATAAGAAACGCACAGTGTAGTACATAGTATATGAGTGAGTTGCACTGAAAAACTTATAATATAAGAAACGCACAGTGTAGTACATAGTATATGAGTGAGTTGCACTGAAAAACTTAGAATTTACTGAAAAACCAGCATTACACGAAATGCACAGTGTAGTACATAGTATATGAGTGAGTTGCACTGAAAAACTTAGAATATAAGAAACGCACAGTGTAGTACATAGTATATGAGTGTGTTGCACAGAAAAACTTAGAATATAAGAAACGCACATTGTAGTACATAGTATATGAGTGAGTTGCACTGAAAAACTTAGAATATAAGAAACGCACAGTGTAGTACATAGTATATGAGTGAGTTGCACTGAAAAACTTAGAATATAAGAAAGGCACAGTATAGTACATAGTATATGAATGAGTTGCACTGAAAAACTGAGAATATAAGAAACGCACAGTGTAGTACATAGTATATGAGTGTGTTGCACAGAAAAACTTAGAATATAAGAAACGCACATTGTAGTACATAGTATATGAGTGAGTTGCACTGAAAAACTTAGAATATAAGAAACGCACAGTGTAGTACATAGTATATGAGTGAGTTGCACTGAAAAACTTAGAATATAAGAAAGGCACAGTATAGTACATAGTATATGAATGAGTTGCACTGAAAAACTGAGAATATAAGAAACGCACAGTGTAGTACATAGTATATGAGTGAGTTGCACTGAAAAACTTAGAATATAAGAAACACACAGTGTAGTACATAGTATATGAGTGAGTTGCACTGAAAAACTTAGAATTTACTGAAAAACCCGCATTACACGAAATGCACAGTGTAGTACATAGTATATGAGTGAGTTGCACTGAAAAACTTAGAATATAAGAAACGCACAGTGTAGTACATAGTATATGAGTGAGTTGCACTGAAAAACTTAGAATTTAAGAAACGCACAGTGTAGTACATAGTATATGAGTGAGTTGCACTGAAAAACTTAGCATTTAAGAAACGCACAGTGTAGTACATAGTTTATGAGTGAGTTGCACTGAAAAACTTAGAATATAAGAAACACACATTGTAGTACATAGTATATGAGTGAGTTGCACTGAAAAACTTAGAATATAAGAAACGCACAGTGTAGTACATAGTATATGAGTAAGTTGCACTGAAAAACTTAGAATATAAGAAACGCACAGTGTAGTACATAGTATATGAGTGAGTTGCACTGAAAAACTTAGAATTTACTGAAAAACCAGCATTACACGAAATGCACAGTGTAGTACATAGTATATGAGTGAGTTGCACTGAAAAACTTAGAATATAAGAAACGCACACTGTAGTACATAGTATATGAGTGAGTTGCACTGAAAAACTTAGAATATAAGAAACGCACAGTGTCGTACATAGTATATGAGTGAGTTGCACTGAAAAACTTAGAATTTACTGAAAAACCCGCATTACACGAAATGCACAGTGTAGTACATAGTATATGAGTGAGTTGCACTGAAAAACTTAGAATATAAGAAACGCACAGTGTAGTACATAGTATATGAGTGAGTTGCACTGAAAAACTTAGAATATAAGAAACGCACAGTGTAGTACATAGTATATGAGTGAGTTGCACTGAAAAACTTAGAATTTAAGAAACGCACAGTGTAGTACATAGTATATGAGTGAGTTGCACTGAAAAACTTAGAATTTAAGAAACGCACAGTGTAGTACATAGTATATGATTGAGTTCCACTGAAAAACTTAGAATATAAGAAACGCACATTGTAGTACATAGTACATGAGTGAGTTGCACTGAAAAACTTAGAATATAAGAAACGCACAGTGTAGTACATAGTATATGAGTGAGTTGCACTGAAAAACTTAGAATATAAGAAACGCACAGTGTAGTACATAGTATATGAGTGTGTTGCACAGAAAAACTTAGAATATAAGAAACGCACAGTGTAGTACATAGTATATGAGTGAGTTGCACTGAAAAACTTAGAATATAAGAAACGCACAGTGTAGTACATAGTATATGAGTGAGTTGCACTGAAAAACTTAGAATATAAGAAACGCACAGTATAGTACATAGTATATGAATGAGTTGCACTGAAAAACTGAGAATATAAGAAACGCACAGTGTAGTACATAGTATATGAGTGAGTTGCACTGAAAAACTTAGAATATAAGAAACGCACAGTGTAGTACATAGTATATGAGTGAGTTGCACTGAAAAACTTAGAATATAAGAAACGCACAGTGTAGTACATAGTTTATGAGTGAGTTGCACTGAAAAACTTAGAATATAAGAAACGCACATTGTAGTACATAGTATATGAGTGAGTTGCACTGAAAAACTTAGAATATAAGAAACGCACAGTGTAGTACATAGTATATGAGTGAGTTGCACTGAAAAACTTAGAATATAAGAAACGCACAGTGTAGTACATAGTATATGAGTGAGTTGCACTGAAAAACTTAGAATTTACTGAAAAACCCGCATTACACGAAATGCACAGTGTAGTACATAGTATATGAGTGAGTTGCACTGAAAAACTTAGAATATAAGAAACGCACAGTGTAGTACATAGTATATGAGTGAGTTGCACTGAAAAACTTAGAATATAAGAAACGCACAGTGTAGTACATAGTATATGAGTGAGTTGCACTGAAAAACTTAGAATTTACTGAAAAACCCGCATTACACGAAATGCACAGTGTAGTACATAGTATATGAGTGAGTTGCACTGAAAAACTTAGAATATAAGAAACGCACAGTGTAGTACATAGTATATGAGTGAGTTGCACTGAAAAACTTAGAATATAAGAAACGCACAGTGTAGTACATAGTATATGAGTGAGTTGCACTGAAAAACTTAGAATTTAAGAAACGCACAGTGTAGTACATATTATATGAGTGAGTTGCACTGAAAAACTTAGAATTTAAGAAACGCACAGTGTAGTACATAGTATATGATTGAGTTCCACTGAAAAACTTAGAATATAAGAAACGCACATTGTAGTACATAGTATATGAGTGAGTTGCACTGAAAAACTTAGAATATAAGAAACGCACAGTGTAGTACATAGTATATGAGTGAGTTGCACTGAAAAACTTAGAATATAAGAAACGCACAGTGTAGTACATAGTATATGAGTGAGTTGCACTGAAAAACTTAGAATTTACTGAAAAACCCGCATTACACGAAATGCACAGTGTAGTACATAGTATATGAGTGAGTTGCACTGAAAAACTTAGAATATAAGAAACGCACAGTGTAGTACGTAGTATATGAGTGAGTTGCACTGAAAAACTTAGAATATAAGAAACGCACAGTGTAGTACATAGTATATGAGTGAGTTGCACTGAAAAACTTAGAATATAAGAAACGCACAGTGTAATACATAGTATATGAGTGTGTTGCACAGAAAAACTTAGAATATAAGAAACGCACAGTGTAGTACATAGTATATGAGTGAGTTGCACTGAAAAACTTAGAATATAAGAAACGCACAGTGTAGTACATAGTATATGAGTGAGTTGCACTGAAAAACTTAGAATATAAGAAACGCACAGTGTAGTACATAGTATATGAGTGAGTTGCACTGAAAAACTTAGAATTTAAGAAACGCACAGTGTAGTACATAGTTTATGAGTGAGTTGCACTGAAAAACTTAGAATATAAGAAACGCACTTTGTAGTACATAGTATATGAGTGAGTTGCACTGAAAAACTTAGAATATAAGAAACGTACAGTGTAGTATATAGTATATGAGTGAGTTGCACTGAAAAACTTAGAATATAAGAAACGCACAGTGTAGTACATAGTATATGAGTGAGTTGCACTGAAAAACTTAGAATATAAGAAACGCACAGTGTAGTACATAGTATATGAGTGAGTTGCACTGAAAAACTTAGAATATAAGAAACGCACAGTGTAGTACATAGTATATGAGTGTGTTGCACAGAAAAACTTAGAATATAAGAAACGCACAGTGTAGTACATAGTATATGAGTGAGTTGCACTGAAAAACTTAGAATATAAGAAACGCACAGTGTAGTACATAGTATATGAGTGAGTTGCACTGAAAAACTTAGAATATAAGAAACGCACAGTATAGTACATAGTATATGAATGAGTTGCACTGAAAAACTGAGAATATAAGAAACGCACAGTGTAGTACATAGTATATGAGTGAGTTGCACTGAAAAACTTAGAATATAAGAAACGCACAGTGTAGTACATAGTATATGAGTGAGTTGCACTGAAAAACTTAGAATATAAGAAACGCACAGTGTAGTACATAGTTTATGAGTGAGTTGCACTGAAAAACTTAGAATATAAGAAACGCACATTGTAGTACATAGTATATGAGTGAGTTGCACTGAAAAACTTAGAATATAAGAAACGCACAGTGTAGTACATAGTATATGAGTGAGTTGCACTGAAAAACTTAGAATATAAGAAACGCACAGTGTAGTACATAGTATATGAGTGAGTTGCACTGAAAAACTTAGAATTTACTGAAAAACCCGCATTACACGAAATGCACAGTGTAGTACATAGTATATGAGTGAGTTGCACTGAAAAACTTAGAATATAAGAAACGCACAGTGTAGTACATAGTATATGAGTGAGTTGCACTGAAAAACTTAGAATATAAGAAACGCACAGTGTAGTACATAGTATATAAGTGAGTTGCACTGAAAAACTTAGAATTTACTGAAAAACCCGCATTACACGAAATGCACAGTGTAGTACATAGTATATGAGTGAGTTGCACTGAAAAACTTAGAATATAAGAAACGCACAGTGTAGTACATAGTATATGAGTGAGTTGCACTGAAAAACTTAGAATATAAGAAACGCACAGTGTAGTACATAGTATATGAGTGAGTTGCACTGAAAAACTTAGAATATAAGAAACGCACAGTGTAGTACATAGTATATGAGTGAGTTGCACTGAAAAACTTAGAATTTACTGAAAAACCCGCATTACACGAAATGCACAGTGTAGTACATAGTATATGAGTGAGTTGCACTGAAAAACTTAGAATATAAGAAACGCACAGTGTAGTACATAGTATATGAGTGAGTTGCACTGAAAAACTTAGAATTTAAGAAACGCACAGTGTAGTACATAGTATATGAGTGAGTTGCACTGAAAAACTTAGAATTTAAGAAACGCACAGTGTAGTACATAGTTTATGAGTGAGTTGCACTGAAAAACTTAGAATATAAGAAACGCACATTGTAGTACATAGTATATGAGTGAGTTGCACTGAAAAACTTAGAATATAAGAAACGCACAGTGTAGTACATAGTATATGAGTGAGTTGCACTGAAAAACTTAGAATATAAGAAACGCACAGTGTAGTACATAGTATATGAGTGAGTTGCACTGAAAAACTTAGAATTTACTGAAAAACCAGCATTACACGAAATGCACAGTGTAGTACATAGTATATGAGTGAGTTGCACTGAAAAACTTAGAATATAAGAAACGCACAGTGTAGTACATAGTATATGAGTGAGTTGCACTGAAAAACTTATAATATAAGAAACGCACAGTGTAGTACATAGTATATGAGTGAGTTGCACTGAAAAACTTAGAATATAAGAAACGCACAGTGTAGTACATAGTATATGAGTGTGTTGCACAGAAAAACTTAGAATATAAGAAACGCACATTGTAGTACATAGTATATGAGTGAGTTGCACTGAAAAACTTAGAATATAAGAAACGCACAGTGTAGTACATAGTATATGAGTGAGTTGCACTGAAAAACTTAGAATATAAGAAAGGCACAGTATAGTACATAGTATATGAATGAGTTGCACTGAAAAACTGAGAATATAAGAAACGCACAGTGTAGTACATAGTATATGAGTGAGTTGCACTGAAAAACTTAGAATATAAGAAACACACAGTGTAGTACATAGTATATGAGTGAGTTGCACTGAAAAACTTAGAATTTACTGAAAAACCCGCATTACACGAAATGCACAGTGTAGTACATAGTATATGAGTGAGTTGCACTGAAAAACTTAGAATATAAGAAACGCACAGTGTAGTACATAGTATATGAGTGAGTTGCACTGAAAAACTTAGAATTTAAGAAATGCACAGTGTAGTACATAGTATATGAGTGAGTTGCACTGAAAAACTTAGCATTTAAGAAACGCACAGTGTAGTACATAGTTTATGAGTGAGTTGCACTGAAAAACTTAGAATATAAGAAACACACATTGTAGTACATAGTATATGAGTGAGTTGCACTGAAAAACTTAGAATATAAGAAACGCACAGTGTAGTACATAGTATATGAGTAAGTTGCACTGAAAAACTTAGAATATAAGAAACGCACAGTGTAGTACATAGTATATGAGTGAGTTGCACTGAAAAACTTAGAATTTACTGAAAAACCAGCATTACACGAAATGCACAGTGTAGTACATAGTATATGAGTGAGTTGCACTGAAAAACTTAGAATATAAGAAACGCACACTGTAGTACATAGTATATGAGTGAGTTGCACTGAAAAACTTAGAATATAAGAAACGCACAGTGTAGTACATAGTATATGAGTGAGTTGCACTGAAAAACTTAGAATATAAGAAACGCACAGTGTAGTACATAGTATATGAGTGAGTTGCACTGAAAAACTTAGAATATAAGAAACGCACAGTGTAGTACATAGTATATGAGTGAGTTGCACTGAAAAACTTAGAATATAAGAAACGCACAGTGTAGTACATAGTATATGAGTGAGTTGCACTGAAAAACTTAGAATATAAGAAACGCACAGTGTAGTACATAGTATATGAGTGAGTTGCACTGAAAAACTTAGAATATAAGAAACGTACAGTGTAGTACATAGTATATGAGTGAGTTGCACTGAAAAACTTAGAATATAAGAAACGCACAGTGTAGTACATAGTATATGAGTGAGTTGCACTGAAAAACTTAGAATATAAGAAACGGACAGTGTAGTACATAGTATATGAGTGAGTTGCACTGAAAAACTTAGAATATGAGAAACGCACAGTGTAGTACATAGTATATGAGTGAGTTGCACTGAAAAACTTAGAATATAAGAAACGCACAGTGTAGTACATAGTATATGAGTGAGTTGCACTGAAAAACTTAGAATATAAGAAACGCACAGTGTAGTACATAGTATATGAGTGAGTTGCACTGAAAAACTTAGAATATAAGAAACGGACAGTGTAGTACATAGTATATGAGTGACTTGCACTGAAAAACTGAGAATATAAGAAACGCACAGTGTAGTACATAGTATATGAGTGAGTTGCACTGAAAAACTTAGAATATAAGAAACGCACATTGTAGTACATAGTATATGAGTGAGTTGCACTGAAAAACTTAGAATATAAGAAACGCACAGTGTAGTACATAGTATATGAGTGAGTTGCACTGAAAAACTTAGAATATAAGAAACGCACAGTGTAGTACATAGTATATGAGTGAGTTGCACTGAAAAACTTAGAATTTACTGAAAAACCCGCATTACACGAAATGCACAGTGTAGTACATAGTATATGAGTGAGTTGCACTGAAAAACTTAGAATATAAGAAACGCACAGTGTAGTACATAGTATATGAGTGAGTTGCACTGAAAAACTTAGAATATAAGAAACGCACAGTGTAGTACATAGTATATGAGTGAGTTGCACTGAAAAACTTAGAATATAAGAAACGCACAGTGTAGTACATAGTATATGAGTGAGTTGCACTGAAAAACTTAGAATATAAGAAACGCACAGTGTAGTACATAGTATATGAGTGAGTTGCACTGAAAAACTTAGAATATAAGAAACGCACAGTGTAGTACATAGTATATGAGTGTGTTGCACAGAAAAACTTAGAATATAAGAAACGCACAGTGTAGTACATAGTATATGAGTGAGTTGCACTGAAAAACTTAGAATATAAGAAACGCACAGTGTAGTACATAGTATATGAGTGAGTTGCACTGAAAAACTTAGAATATAAGAAACGCACAGTATAGTACATAGTATATGAATGAGTTGCACTGAAAAACTGAGAATATAAGAAACGCACAGTGTAGTACATAGTATATGAGTGAGTTGCACTGAAAAACTTAGAATATAAGAAACGCACAGTGTAGTACATAGTATATGAGTGAGTTGCACTGAAAAACTTAGAATATAAGAAACGCACAGTGTAGTACATAGTTTATGAGTGAGTTGCACTGAAAAACTTAGAATATAAGAAACGCACATTGTAGTACATAGTATATGAGTGAGTTGCACTGAAAAACTTAGAATATAAGAAACGCACAGTGTAGTACATAGTATATGAGTGAGTTGCACTGAAAAACTTAGAATATAAGAAACGCACAGTGTAGTACATAGTATATGAGTGAGTTGCACTGAAAAACTTAGAATTTACTGAAAAACCCGCATTACACGAAATGCACAGTGTAGTACATAGTATATGAGTGAGTTGCACTGAAAAACTTAGAATATAAGAAACGCACAGTGTAGTACATAGTATATGAGTGAGTTGCACTGAAAAACTTAGAATATAAGAAACGCACAGTGTAGTACATAGTATATGAGTGAGTTGCACTGAAAAACTTAGAATATAAGAAACGCACAGTATAGTACATAGTATATGAATGAGTTGCACTGAAAAACTGAGAATATAAGAAACACACAGTGTAGTACATAGTATATGAGTGAGTTGCACTGAAAAACTTAGAATATAAGAAACACACAGTGTAGTACATAGTATATGAGTGAGTTGCACTGAAAAACTTAGAATTTACTGAAAAACCCGCATTACACGAAATGCACAGTGTAGTACATAGTATATGAGTGAGTTGCACTGAAAAGCTTAGAATATAAGAAACGCACAGTGTAGTACATAGTATATGAGTGAGTTGCACTGAAAAACTTAGAATTTAAGAAATGCACAGTGTAGTACATAGTATATGAGTGAGTTGCACTGAAAAACTTAGCATTTAAGAAACGCACAGTGTAGTACATAGTTTATGAGTGAGTTGCACTGAAAAACTTAGAATATAAGAAACACACATTGTAGTACATAGTATATGAGTGAGTTGCACTGAAAAACTTAGAATATAAGAAACGCACAGTGTAGTACATAGTATATGAGTAAGTTGCACTGAAAAACTTAGAATATAAGAAACGCACAGTGTAGTACATAGTATATGAGTGAGTTGCACTGAAAAACTTAGAATTTACTGAAAAACCAGCATTACACGAAATGCACAGTGTAGTACATAGTATATGAGTGAGTTGCACTGAAAAACTTAGAATATAAGAAACGCACAGTGTAGTACATAGTATATGAGTGAGTTGCACTGAAAAACTTAGAATATAAGAAAGGCACAGTATAGTACATAGTATATGAATGAGTTGCACTGAAAAACTGAGAATATAAGAAACGCACAGTGTAGTACATAGTATATGAGTGAGTTGCACTGAAAAACTTAGAATATAAGAAACACACAGTGTAGTACATAGTATATGAGTGAGTTGCACTGAAAAACTTAGAATTTACTGAAAAACCCGCATTACACGAAATACACAGTGTAGTACATAGTATATGAGTGAGTTGCACTGAAAAACTTAGAATATAAGAAACGCACAGTGTAGTACATAGTATATGAGTGAGTTGCACTGAAAAACTTAGAATTTAAGAAACGCACAGTGTAGTACATAGTATATGAGTGAGTTGCACTGAAAAACTTAGCATTTAAGAAACGCACAGTGTAGTACATAGTTTATGAGTGAGTTGCACTGAAAAACTTAGAATATAAGAAACACACATTGTAGTACATAGTATATGAGTGAGTTGCACTGAAAAACTTAGAATATAAGAAACGCACAGTGTAGTACATAGTATATGAGTAAGTTGCACTGAAAAACTTAGAATATAAGAAACGCACAGTGTAGTACATAGTATATGAGTGAGTTGCACTGAAAAACTTAGAATTTACTGAAAAACCAGCATTACACGAAATGCACAGTGTAGTACATAGTATATGAGTGAGTTGCACTGAAAAACTTAGAATATAAGAAACGCACACTGTAGTACATAGTATATGAGTGAGTTGCACTGAAAAACTTAGAATATAAGAAACGCACAGTGTAGTACATAGTATATGAGTGAGTTGCACTGAAAAACTTAGAATATAAGAAACGCACAGTGTAGTACATAGTATATGAGTGAGTTGCACTGAAAAACTTAGAATATAAGAAACGCACAGTGTAGTACATAGTATATGAGTGAGTTGCACTGAAAAACTTAGAATATAAGAAACGCACAGTGTAGTACATAGTATATGAGTGAGTTGCACTGAAAAACTTAGAATATAATAAACGTACAGTGTAGTACATAGTATATGAGTGAGTTGCACTGAAAAACTTAGAATATGAGAAACGCACAGTGTAGTACATAGTATATGAGTGAGTTGCACTGAAAAACTTAGAATATAAGAAACGGACAGTGTAGTACATAGTATATGAGTGAGTTGCACTGAAAAACTTAGAATATGAGAAACGCACAGTGTAGTACATAGTATATGAGTGAGTTGCACTGAAAAACTTAGAATATAAGAAACGCACAGTGTAGTACATAGTATATGAGTGAGTTGCACTGAAAAACTTAGAATTTAAGAAACGCACAGTGTAGTACATAGTATATGAGTGAGTTGCACTGAAAAACTTAGCATTTAAGAAACGCACAGTGTAGTACATAGTTTATGAGTGAGTTGCACTGAAAAACTTAGAATATAAGAAACACACATTGTAGTACATAGTATATGAGTGAGTTGCACTGAAAAACTTAGAATATAAGAAACGCACAGTGTAGTACATAGTATATGAGTAAGTTGCACTGAAAAACTTAGAATATAAGAAACGCACAGTGTAGTACATAGTATATGAGTGAGTTGCACTGAAAAACTTAGAATTTACTGAAAAACCAGCATTACACGAAATGCACAGTGTAGTACATAGTATATGAGTGAGTTGCACTGAAAAACTTAGAATATAAGAAACGCACACTGTAGTACATAGTATATGAGTGAGTTGCACTGAAAAACTTAGAATATAAGAAACGCACAGTGTAGTACATAGTATATGAGTGAGTTGCACTGAAAAACTTAGAATATAAGAAACGCACAGTGTAGTACATAGTATATGAGTGAGTTGCACTGAAAAACTTAGAATATAAGAAACGCACAGTGTAGTACATAGTATATGAGTGAGTTGCACTGAAAAACTTAGAATATAAGAAACGCACAGTGTAGTACATAGTATATGAGTGAGTTGCACTGAAAAACTTAGAATATAAGAAACGCACAGTGTAGTACATAGTATATGAGTGAGTTGCACTGAAAAACTTAGAATATAAGAAACGTACAGTGTAGTACATAGTATATGAGTGAGTTGCACTGAAAAACTTAGAATATGAGAAACGCACAGTGTAGTACATAGTATATGAGTGAGTTGCACTGAAAAACTTAGAATATAAGAAACGGACAGTGTAGTACATAGTATATGAGTGAGTTGCACTGTAAAACTTAGAATATGAGAAACGCACAGTGTAGTACATAGTATATGAGTGAGTTGCACTGAAAAACTTAGAATATAAGAAACGCACAGTGTAGTACATAGTATATGAGTGAGTTGCACTGAAAAACTTAGAATATAAGAAACGCACAGTGTAGTACATAGTATATGAGTGAGTTGCACTGAAAAACTTAGAATATAAGAAAAGGACAGTGTAGTACATAGTATATGAGTGAGTTGCACTGAAAAACTGAGAATATAAGAAACGCACAGTGTAGTACATAGTATATGAGTGAGTTGCACTGAAAAACTTAGAATATAAGAAACGCACAGTGTAGTACATAGTATATGAGTGAGTTGCACTGAAAAACTTAGAATATAAGAAACGCACATTGTAGTACATAGTATATGAGTGAGTTGCACTGAAAAACTTAGAATATAAGAAACGCACAGTGTAGTACATAGTATATGAGTGAGTTGCACTGAAAAACTTAGAATATAAGAAACGCACAGTGTAGTACATAGTATATGAGTGAGTTGCACTGAAAAACTTAGAATTTACTGAAAAACCCGCATTACACGAAATGCACAGTGTAGTACATAGTATATGAGTGAGTTGCACTGAAAAACTTAGAATATAAGAAACGCACAGTGTAGTACATAGTATATGAGTGAGTTGCACTGAAAAACTTAGAATATAAGAAACGCACAGTGTAGTACATAGTATATGAGTGAGTTGCACTGAAAAACTTAGAATATAAGAAACGGACAGTGTAGTACATAGTATATGAGTGAGTTGCACTGAAAAACTTAGAATATGAGAAACGCACAGTGTAGTACATAGTATATGAGTGAGTTGCACTGAAAAACTTAGAATATAAGAAACGCACAGTGTAGTACATAGTATATGAGTGAGTTGCACTGAAAAACTTAGAATATAAGAAACGCACAGTGTAGTACATAGTATATGAGTGAGTTGCACTGAAAAACTTAGAATATAAGAAACGCACAGTGTAGTACTTAGTATATGAGTGAGTTGCACTGAAAAACTTAGAATATAAGAAACGCACAGTGTAGTACATAGTATATGAGTGAGTTGCACTGAAAAACTTAGAATATAAGAAACGCACAGTGTAGTACATAGTATATGAGTGAGTTGCACTGAAAAACTTAGAATATAAGAAACGCACAGTGTAGTACATAGTATATGAGTGAGTTGCACTGAAAAACTTAGAATATAAGAAACGCACAGTGTAGTACATAGTATATGAGTGAGTTGTACTGAAAAACTTAGAATATAAGTAACGCACAGTGTAGTACATAGTATATGAGTGAGTTGCACTGAAAAACTTAGAATATAAGAAACGCACAGTGTAGTACATAGTATATGAGTGAGTTGCACTGAAAAACTTAGAATATAAGAAACGCACAGTGTAGTACATAGTATATGAGTGAGTTGCACTGAAAAACTTAGAATTTAAGAAACGCACAGTGTAGTACATAGTATATGAGTGAGTTGCACTGAAAAACTTAGAATTTAAGAAACGCACAGTGTAGTACATAGTATATGAGTGAGTTGCACTGAAAAACTTAGAATATAAGAAACGCACAGTATAGTACATAGTATATGAATGAGTTGCACTGAAAAACTGAGAATATAAGAAACACACAGTGTAGTACATAGTATATGAGTGAGTTGCACTGAAAAACTTAGAATATAAGAAACACACATTGTAGTACATAGTATATGAGTGAGTTGCACTGAAAAACTTAGAATATAAGAAACGCACAGTGTAGTACATAGTATATGAGTAAGTTGCACTGAAAAACTTAGAATATAAGAAACGCACAGTGTAGTACATAGTATATGAGTGAGTTGCACTGAAAAACTTAGAATTTACTGAAAAACCAGCATTACACGAAATGCACAGTGTAGTACATAGTATATGAGTGAGTTGCACTGAAAAACTTAGAATATAAGAAACGCACAGTGTAGTACATAGTATATGAGTGAGTTGCACTGAAAAACTTAGAATATAAGAAACGCACAGTGTAGTACATAGTATATGAGTGAGTTGCACTGAAAAACTTAGAATATAAGAAACGCACAGTGTAGTACATAGTATATGAGTGAGTTGCACTGAAAAACTTAGAATATAAGAAACGCACAGTGTAGTACATAGTATATGAGTGAGTTGCACTGAAAAACTTAGAATATAAGAAACGCACAGTGTAGTACATAGTATATGAGTGAGTTGCACTGAAAAACTTAGAATATAAGAAACGCACAGTGTAGTACATAGTATATGAGTGAGTTGCACTGAAAAACTTAGAATATAAGAAACGCACAGTGTAGTACATAGTATATGAGTGAGTTGCACTGAAAAACTTAGAATTTACTGAAAAACCCGCATTACACGAAATGCACAGTGTAGTACATAGTATATGAGTGAGTTGCACTGAAAAACTTAGAATATAAGAAACGCACAGTGTAGTACATAGTATATGAGTGAGTTGCACTGAAAAACTTAGAATATAAGAAACGCACAGTGTAGTACATAGTATATGAGTGAGTTGCACTGAAAAACTTAGAATATAAGAAACGCACAGTGTAATACATAGTATATGAGTGAGTTGCACTGAAAAACTTAGAATATAAGAAACGCACAGTGTAGTACATAGTATATGATTGAGTTGCACTGAAAAACTTAGAATATAAGAAACGCACAGTGTAGTACATAGTATATGAGTGAGTTGCACTGAAAAACTTAGAATATAAGAAACGCACAGTGTAGTACATAGTATATGAGTGAGTTGCACTGAAAAACTTAGAATATAAGAAACGCACAGTGTAGTACATAGTATATGAGTGAGTTGCACTGAAAAACTTAGAATATAAGAAACGCACAGTGTAGTACATAGTATATGAGTGAGTTGCACTGAAAAACTTAGAATATAAGAAACGCACAGTGTAGTACATAGTATATGAGTGAGTTGCACTGAAAAACTTAGAATATAAGAAACGCACAGTGTAGTACATAGTATATGAGTGAGTTGCACTGAAAAACTTAGAATTTACTGAAAAACCAGCATTACACGAAATGCACAGTGTAGTACATAGTATATGAGTGAGTTGCACTGAAAAACTTAGAATATAAGAAACGCACAGAGCAGTACATAGTATATGAGTGAGTTGCACTGAAAAACTTAGAATATAAGAAACGCACAGTGTAGTACATAGTATATGAGTGAGTTGCACTGAAAAACTTAGAATGTACTGAAAAACCCGCATTACACGAAATGCACAGTGTAGTACATAGTATATGAGTGAGTTGCACTGAAAAACTTTGAATATAAGAAACGCACAGTGTAGTACATAGTATATGAGTGAGTTGCACTGAAAAACTTAGAATATAAGAAACGCACAGTGTAGTACATAGTATATGAGTGAGTTGCACTGAAAAACTTAGAATTTAAGAAACGCACAGTGTAGTACATAGTATATGAGTGAGTTGCACTGAAAAACTTAGAATATAAGAAACGCACAGTATAGTACATAGTATATGAATGAGTTGCACTGAAAAACTGAGAATATAAGAAACACACAGTGTAGTACATAGTATATGAGTGAGTTGCACTGAAAAACTTAGAATATAAGAAACACACATTGTAGTACATAGTATATGAGTGAGTTGCACTGAAAAACTTAGAATATAAGAAACGCACAGTGTAGTACATAGTATATGAGTAAGTTGCACTGAAAAACTTAGAATATAAGAAACGCACAGTGTAGTACATAGTATATGAGTGAGTTGCACTGAAAAACTTAGAATTTACTGAAAAACCAGCATTACACGAAATGCACAGTGTAGTACATAGTATATGAGTGAGTTGCACTGAAAAACTTAGAATATAAGAAACGCACAGTGTAGTACATAGTATATGAGTGAGTTGCACTGAAAAACTTAGAATATAAGAAACGCACAGTGTAGTACATAGTATATGAGTGAGTTGCACTGAAAAACTTAGAATATAAGAAACGCACAGTGTAGTACATAGTATATGAGTGAGTTGCACTGAAAAACTTAGAATATAAGAAACGCACAGTGTAGTACATAGTATATGAGTGAGTTGCACTGAAAAACTTAGAATATAAGAAACGCACAGTGTAGTACATAGTATATGAGTGAGTTGCACTGAAAAACTTAGAATATAAGAAACGCACAGTGTAGTACATAGTATATGAGTGAGTTGCACTGAAAAACTTAGAATATAAGAAACGCACAGTGTAGTACATAGTATATGAGTGAGTTGCACTGAAAAACTTAGAATTTACTGAAAAACCCGCATTACACGAAATGCACAGTGTAGTACATAGTATATGAGTGAGTTGCACTGAAAAACTTAGAATATAAGAAACGCACAGTGTAGTACATAGTATATGAGTGAGTTGCACTGAAAAACTTAGAATATAAGAAACGCACAGTGTAGTACATAGTATATGAGTGAGTTGCACTGAAAAACTTAGAATATAAGAAACGCACAGTGTAATACATAGTATATGAGTGAGTTGCACTGAAAAACTTAGAATATAAGAAACGCACAGTGTAGTACATAGTATATGATTGAGTTGCACTGAAAAACTTAGAATATAAGAAACGCACAGTGTAGTACATAGTATATGAGTGAGTTGCACTGAAAAACTTAGAATATAAGAAACGCACAGTGTAGTACATAGTATATGAGTGAGTTGCACTGAAAAACTTAGAATATAAGAAACGCACAGTGTAGTACATAGTATATGAGTGAGTTGCACTGAAAAACTTAGAATATAAGAAACGCACAGTGTAGTACATAGTATATGAGTGAGTTGCACTGAAAAACTTAGAATATAAGAAACGCACAGTGTAGTACATAGTATATGAGTGAGTTGCACTGAAAAACTTAGAATATAAGAAACGCACAGTGTAGTACATAGTATATGAGTGAGTTGCACTGAAAAACTTAGAATTTACTGAAAAACCAGCATTACACGAAATGCACAGTGTAGTACATAGTATATGAGTGAGTTGCACTGAAAAACTTAGAATATAAGAAACGCACAGAGCAGTACATAGTATATGAGTGAGTTGCACTGAAAAACTTAGAATATAAGAAACGCACAGTGTAGTACATAGTATATGAGTGAGTTGCACTGAAAAACTTAGAATGTACTGAAAAACCCGCATTACACGAAATGCACAGTGTAGTACATAGTATATGAGTGAGTTGCACTGAAAAACTTTGAATATAAGAAACGCACAGTGTAGTACATAGTATATGAGTGAGTTGCACTGAAAAACTTAGAATATAAGAAACGCACAGTGTAGTACATAGTATATGAGTGAGTTGCACTGAAAAACTTAGAATATAAGAAACGCACATTGTAGTACATAGTGTATGAGTGAGTTGCACTCAAAAACTTAGAATTTAAGAAACGCACAGTGTAGTACATAGTATATGAGTGAGTTGCACTGAAAAACTTAGAATATAAGAAAAGCACATTGTAGTACATAGTATATGAGTGAGTTGCACTGAAAAACTTAGAATATAAGAAACGCACAGTGTAGTACATAGTATATGAGTGAGTTGCACTGAAAAACTTAGAATATAAGAAACGCACAGTGTAGTACATAGTATATGAGTGAGTTGCACTGAAAAACTTAGAATATAAGAAACGCACAGTGTAGTACATAGTATATGAGTGAGTTGCACTGAAAAACTTAGAATATAAGAAACGCACAGTGTAGTACATAGTATATGAGTGAGTTGCACTGAAAAACTTAGAATATAAGAAACGCACAGTGTAGTACATAGTATATGAGTGAGTTGCACTGAAAAACTTAGAATTTACTGAAAAACCCGCATTACACGAAATGCACAGTGTAGTACATAGTATATGAGTGAGTTGCACTGAAAAACTTAGAATATAAGAAACGCACAGTGTAGTACATAGTATATGAGTGAGTTGCACTGAAAAACTTAGAATATAAGAAACGCACAGTGTAGTACATAGTATATGAGTGAGTTGCACTGAAAAACTTAGAATATAAGAAACGCACAGTGTAGTACTTAGTATATGAGTGAGTTGCACTGAAAAACTTAGAATATAAGAAACGCACAGTGTAGTACATAGTATATGAGTGAGTTGCACTGAAAAACTTAGAATATAAGAAACGCACAGTGTAGTACATAGTATATGAGTGAGTTGCACTGAAAAACTTAGAATATGAGAAACGCACAGTGTAGTACATAGTATATGAGTGAGTTGCACTGAAAAACTTAGAATATAAGAAACGCACAGTGTAGTACATAGTATATGAGTGAGTTGCACTGAAAAACTTAGAATATAAGTAACGCACAGTGTAGTACATAGTATATGAGTGAGTTGCACTGAAAAACTTAGAATATAAGAAACGCACAGTGTAGTACATAGTATATGAGTGAGTTGCACTGAAAAACTTAGAATATAAGAAACTCACAGTGTAGTACATAGTATATGAGTGAGTTGCACTGAAAAACTTAGAATATAAGAAACGCACAGTGTAGTACATAGTATATGAGTGAGTTGCACTGAAAAACTTAGAATATAAGAAACGCACAGTGTAGTACATAGTATATGAGTGAGTTGCACTGAAAAACTTAGAATATAAGAAACGCACAGTATAGTACATAGTATATGAATGAGTTGCACTGAAATACTGAGAATATAAGAAACACACAGTGTAGTACATAGTATATGAGTGAGTTGCACTGAAAAACTTAGAATATAAGAAACGCACAGTGTAGTACATAGTATATGAGTGAGTTGCACTGAAAAACTTAGAATTTACTGAAAAACCCGCATTACACGAAATGCACAGTGTAGTACATAGTATATGAGTGAGTTGCACTGAAAAACTTAGAATATAAGAAACGCACAGTGTAGTACATAGTATATGAGTGAGTTGCACTGAAAAACTTAGAATTTAAGAAACGCACAGTGTAGTACATAGTATATGAGTGAGTTGCACTGAAAAACTTAGCATTTAAGAAACGCACAGTGTAGTACATAGTTTATGAGTGAGTTGCACTGAAAAACTTAGAATATAAGAAACACACATTGTAGTACATAGTATATGAGTGAGTTGCACTGAAAAACTTAGAATATAAGAAACGCACAGTGTAGTACATAGTATATGAGTAAGTTGCACTGAAAAACTTAGAATATAAGAAACGCACAGTGTAGTACATAGTATATGAGTGAGTTGCACTGAAAAACTTAGAATTTACTGAAAAACCAGCATTACACGAAATGCACAGTGTAGTACATAGTATATGAGTGAGTTGCACTGAAAAACTTAGAATATAAGAAACGCACAGTGTAGTACATAGTATATGAGTGAGTTGCACTGAAAAACTTAGAATATAAGAAACGCACAGTTTAGTACATAGTATATGAGTGAGTTGCACTGAAAAACTTAGAATATAAGAAACGCACAGTGTAGTACATAGTATATGAGTGAGTTGCACTGAAAAACTTAGAATATAAGAAACGCACAGTGTAGTACATAGTATATGAGTGAGTTGCACTGAAAAACTTAGAATATAAGAAACGCACAGTGTAGTACATAGTATATGAGTGAGTTGCACTGAAAAACTTAGAATATAAGAAACGCACAGTGTAGTACATAGTATATGAGTGAGTTGCACTGAAAAACTTAGAATATAAGAAACGCACAGTGTAGTACATAGTATATGAGTGAGTTGCACTGAAAAACTTAGAATTTACTGAAAAACCCGCATTACACGAAATGCACAGTGTAGTACATAGTATATGAGTGAGTTGCACTGAAAAACTTAGAATATAAGAAACGCACAGTGTAGTACATAGTATATGAGTGAGTTGCACTGAAAAACTTAGAATATAAGAAACGCACAGTTTAGTACATAGTATATGAGTGAGTTGCACTGAAAAACTTAGAATATAAGAAACGCACAGTGTAGTACATAGTATATGAGTGAGTTGCACTGAAAAACTTAGAATATAAGAAACGCACAGTGTAGTACATAGTATATGAGTGAGTTGCACTGAAAAACTTAGAATATAAGAAACGCACAGTGTAGTACATAGTATATGAGTGAGTTGCACTGAAAAACTTAGAATATAAGAAACGCACAGTGTAGTACATAGTATATGAGTGAGTTGCACTGAAAAACTTAGAATATAAGAAACGCACAGTGTAGTACATAGTATATGAGTGAGTTGCACTGAAAAACTTAGAATTTACTGAAAAACCCGCATTACACGAAATGCACAGTGTAGTACATAGTATATGAGTGAGTTGCACTGAAAAACTTAGAATATAAGAAACGCACAGTGTAGTACATAGTATATGAGTGAGTTGCACTGAAAAACTTAGAATATAAGAAACGCACAGTGTAGTACATAGTATATGAGTGAGTTGCACTGAAAAACTTAGAATATAAGAAACGCACAGTGTAGTACATAGTATATGAGTGAGTTGCACTGAAAAACTTAGAATATAAGAAACGCACAGTGTAGTACATAGTATATGAGTGAGTTGCACTGAAAAACTTAGAATATAAGAAACGCACAGTTTAGTACATAGTATATGAGTGAGTTGCACTGAAAAACTTAGAATATAAGAAACGCACAGTGTAGTACATAGTATATGAGTGAGTTGCACTGAAAAACTTAGAATATAAGAAACGCACAGTGTAGTACATAGTATATGAGTGAGTTGCACTGAAAAACTTAGAATATAAGAAACGCACAGTGTAGTACATAGTATATGAGTGAGTTGCACTGAAAAACTTAGAATATAAGAAACGCACAGTGTAGTACATAGTATATGAGTGAGTTGCACTGAAAAACTTAGAATATAAGAAACGCACAGTGTAGTACATAGTATATGAGTGAGTTGCACTGAAAAACTTAGAATTTACTGAAAAACCCGCATTACACGAAATGCACAGTGTAGTACATAGTATATGAGTGAGTTGCACTGAAAAACTTAGAATATAAGAAACGCACAGTGTAGTACATAGTATATGAGTGAGTTGCACTGAAAAACTTAGAATATAAGAAACGCACAGTGTAGTACATAGTATATGAGTGAGTTGCACTGAAAAACTTAGAATTTACTGAAAAACCCGCATTACACGAAATGCACAGTGTAGTACATAGTATATGAGTGAGTTGCACTGAAAAACTTAGAATATAAGAAACGCACAGTGTAGTACATAGTATATGAGTGAGTTGCACTGAAAAACTTAGAATATAAGAAACGCACAGTGTAGTACATAGTATATGAGTGAGTTGCACTGAAAAACTTAGAATATAAGAAACGCACAGTGTAGTACATAGTATATGAGTGAGTTGCACTGAAAAACTTAGAATATAAGAAACGCACAGTGTAGTACATAGTATATGAGTGAGTTGCACTGAAAAACTTAGAATATAAGAAACGCACAGTTTAGTACATAGTATATGAGTGAGTTGCACTGAAAAACTTAGAATATAAGAAACGCACAGTGTAGTACATAGTATATGAGTGAGTTGCACTGAAAAACTTAGAATATAAGAAACGCACAGTGTAGTACATAGTATATGAGTGAGTTGCACTGAAAAACTTAGAATATAAGAAACGCACAGTGTAGTACATAGTATATGAGTGAGTTGCACTGAAAAACTTAGAATATAAGAAACGCACAGTGTAGTACATAGTATATGAGTGAGTTGCACTGAAAAACTTAGAATATAAGAAACGCACAGTGTAGTACATAGTATATGAGTGAGTTGCACTGAAAAACTTAGAATTTACTGAAAAACCCGCATTACACGAAATGCACAGTGTAGTACATAGTATATGAGTGAGTTGCACTGAAAAACTTAGAATATAAGAAACGCACAGTGTAGTACATAGTATATGAGTGAGTTGCACTGAAAAACTTAGAATATAAGAAACGCACAGTGTAGTACATAGTATATGAGTGAGTTGCACTGAAAAACTTAGAATATAAGAAACGCACAGTGTAGTACATAGTATATGAGTGAGTTGCACTGAAAAACTTAGAATATAAGAAACGCACAGTGTAGTACATAGTATATGATTGAGTTGCACTGAAAAACTTAGAATATAAGAAACGCACAGTGTAGTACATAGTATATGAGTGAGTTGCACTGAAAAACTTAGAATATAAGAAACGCACAGTGTAGTACATAGTATATGAGTGAGTTGCACTGAAAAACTTAGAATATAAGAAACGCACAGTGTAGTACATAGTATATGAGTGAGTTGCACTGAAAAACTTAGAATATAAGAAACGCACAGTGTAGTACATAGTATATGAGTGAGTTGCACTGAAAAACTTAGAATATAAGAAACGCACAGTGTAGTACATAGTATATGAGTGAGTTGCACTGAAAAACTTAGAATATAAGAAACGCACAGTGTAGTACATAGTATATGAGTGAGTTGCACTGAAAAACTTAGAATATAAGAAACGCACAGTTTAGTACATAGTATATGAGTGAGTTGCACTGAAAAACTTAGAATATAAGAAACGCACAGTGTAGTACATAGTATATGAGTGAGTTGCACTGAAAAACTTAGAATATAAGAAACGCACAGTGTAGTACATAGTATATGAGTGAGTTGCACTGAAAAACTTAGAATATAAGAAACGCACAGTGTAGTACATAGTATATGAGTGAGTTGCACTGAAAAACTTAGAATATAAGAAACGCACAGTGTAGTACATAGTATATGAGTGAGTTGCACTGAAAAACTTAGAATATAAGAAACGCACAGTGTAGTACATAGTATATGAGTGAGTTGCACTGAAAAACTTAGAATTTACTGAAAAACCCGCATTACACGAAATGCACAGTGTAGTACATAGTATATGAGTGAGTTGCACTGAAAAACTTAGAATATAAGAAACGCACAGTGTAGTACATAGTATATGAGTGAGTTGCACTGAAAAACTTAGAATATAAGAAACGCACAGTGTAGTACATAGTATATGAGTGAGTTGCACTGAAAAACTTAGAATATAAGAAACGCACAGTGTAGTACATAGTATATGAGTGAGTTGCACTGAAAAACTTAGAATATAAGAAACGCACAGTGTAGTACATAGTATATGAGTGAGTTGCACTGAAAAACTTAGAATATAAGAAACGCACAGTTTAGTACATAGTATATGAGTGAGTTGCACTGAAAAACTTAGAATATAAGAAACGCACAGTGTAGTACATAGTATATGAGTGAGTTGCACTGAAAAACTTAGAATATAAGAAACGCACAGTGTAGTACATAGTATATGAGTGAGTTGCACTGAAAAACTTAGAATATAAGAAACGCACAGTGTAGTACATAGTATATGAGTGAGTTGCACTGAAAAACTTAGAATATAAGAAACGCACAGTGTAGTACATAGTATATGAGTGAGTTGCACTGAAAAACTTAGAATATAAGAAACGCACAGTGTAGTACATAGTATATGAGTGAGTTGCACTGAAAAACTTAGAATTTACTGAAAAACCCGCATTACACGAAATGCACAGTGTAGTACATAGTATATGAGTGAGTTGCACTGAAAAACTTAGAATATAAGAAACGCACAGTGTAGTACATAGTATATGAGTGAGTTGCACTGAAAAACTTAGAATATAAGAAACGCACAGTGTAGTACATAGTATATGAGTGAGTTGCACTGAAAAACTTAGAATTTACTGAAAAACCCGCATTACACGAAATGCACAGTGTAGTACATAGTATATGAGTGAGTTGCACTGAAAAACTTAGAATATAAGAAACGCACAGTGTAGTACATAGTATATGAGTGAGTTGCACTGAAAAACTTAGAATATAAGAAACGCACAGTGTAGTACATAGTATATGAGTGAGTTGCACTGAAAAACTTAGAATATAAGAAACGCACAGTGTAGTACATAGTATATGAGTGAGTTGCACTGAAAAACTTAGAATATAAGAAACGCACAGTGTAGTACATAGTATATGAGTGAGTTGCACTGAAAAACTTAGAATATAAGAAACGCACAGTTTAGTACATAGTATATGAGTGAGTTGCACTGAAAAACTTAGAATATAAGAAACGCACAGTGTAGTACATAGTATATGAGTGAGTTGCACTGAAAAACTTAGAATATAAGAAACGCACAGTGTAGTACATAGTATATGAGTGAGTTGCACTGAAAAACTTAGAATATAAGAAACGCACAGTGTAGTACATAGTATATGAGTGAGTTGCACTGAAAAACTTAGAATATAAGAAACGCACAGTGTAGTACATAGTATATGAGTGAGTTGCACTGAAAAACTTAGAATATAAGAAACGCACAGTGTAGTACATAGTATATGAGTGAGTTGCACTGAAAAACTTAGAATTTACTGAAAAACCCGCATTACACGAAATGCACAGTGTAGTACATAGTATATGAGTGAGTTGCACTGAAAAACTTAGAATATAAGAAACGCACAGTGTAGTACATAGTATATGAGTGAGTTGCACTGAAAAACTTAGAATATAAGAAACGCACAGTGTAGTACATAGTATATGAGTGAGTTGCACTGAAAAACTTAGAATATAAGAAACGCACAGTGTAGTACATAGTATATGAGTGAGTTGCACTGAAAAACTTAGAATATAAGAAACGCACAGTGTAGTACATAGTATATGATTGAGTTGCACTGAAAAACTTAGAATATAAGAAACGCACAGTGTAGTACATAGTATATGAGTGAGTTGCACTGAAAAACTTAGAATATAAGAAACGCACAGTGTAGTACATAGTATATGAGTGAGTTGCACTGAAAAACTTAGAATATAAGAAACGCACAGTGTAGTACATAGTATATGAGTGAGTTGCACTGAAAAACTTAGAATATAAGAAACGCACAGTGTAGTACATAGTATATGAGTGAGTTGCACTGAAAAACTTAGAATATAAGAAACGCACAGTGTAGTACATAGTATATGAGTGAGTTGCACTGAAAAACTTAGAATATAAGAAACGCACAGTGTAGTACATAGTATATGAGTGAGTTGCACTGAAAAACTTAGAATTTACTGAAAAACCCGCATTACACGAAATGCACAGTGTAGTACATAGTATATGAGTGAGTTGCACTGAAAAACTTAGAATATAAGAAACGCACAGTGTAGTACATAGTATATGAGTGAGTTGCACTGAAAAACTTAGAATATAAGAAACGCACAGTGTAGTACATAGTATATGAGTGAGTTGCACTGAAAAACTTAGAATATAAGAAACGCACAGTGTAGTACTTAGTATATGAGTGAGTTGCACTGAAAAACTTAGAATATAAGAAACGCACAGTGTAGTACATAGTATATGAGTGAGTTGCACTGAAAAACTTAGAATATAAGAAACGCACAGTGTAGTACATAGTATATGAGTGAGTTGCACTGAAAAACTTAGAATATGAGAAACGCACAGTGTAGTACATAGTATATGAGTGAGTTGCACTGAAAAACTTAGAATATAAGAAACGCACAGTGTAGTACATAGTATATGAGTGAGTTGCACTGAAAAACTTAGAATATAAGTAACGCACAGTGTAGTACATAGTATATGAGTGAGTTGCACTGAAAAACTTAGAATATAAGAAACGCACAGTGTAGTACATAGTATATGAGTGAGTTGCACTGAAAAACTTAGAATATAAGAAACTCACAGTGTAGTACATAGTATATGAGTGAGTTGCACTGAAAAACTTAGAATATAAGAAACGCACAGTGTAGTACATAGTATATGAGTGAGTTGCACTGAAAAACTTAGAATATAAGAAACGCACAGTGTAGTACATAGTATATGAGTGAGTTGCACTGAAAAACTTAGAATATAAGAAACGCACAGTATAGTACATAGTATATGAATGAGTTGCACTGAAATACTGAGAATATAAGAAACACACAGTGTAGTACATAGTATATGAGTGAGTTGCACTGAAAAACTTAGAATATAAGAAACGCACAGTGTAGTACATAGTATATGAGTGAGTTGCACTGAAAAACTTAGAATTTACTGAAAAACCCGCATTACACGAAATGCACAGTGTAGTACATAGTATATGAGTGAGTTGCACTGAAAAACTTAGAATATAAGAAACGCACAGTGTAGTACATAGTATATGAGTGAGTTGCACTGAAAAACTTAGAATTTAAGAAACGCACAGTGTAGTACATAGTATATGAGTGAGTTGCACTGAAAAACTTAGCATTTAAGAAACGCACAGTGTAGTACATAGTTTATGAGTGAGTTGCACTGAAAAACTTAGAATATAAGAAACACACATTGTAGTACATAGTATATGAGTGAGTTGCACTGAAAAACTTAGAATATAAGAAACGCACAGTGTAGTACATAGTATATGAGTAAGTTGCACTGAAAAACTTAGAATATAAGAAACGCACAGTGTAGTACATAGTATATGAGTGAGTTGCACTGAAAAACTTAGAATTTACTGAAAAACCAGCATTACACGAAATGCACAGTGTAGTACATAGTATATGAGTGAGTTGCACTGAAAAACTTAGAATATAAGAAACGCACAGTGTAGTACATAGTATATGAGTGAGTTGCACTGAAAAACTTAGAATATAAGAAACGCACAGTTTAGTACATAGTATATGAGTGAGTTGCACTGAAAAACTTAGAATATAAGAAACGCACAGTGTAGTACATAGTATATGAGTGAGTTGCACTGAAAAACTTAGAATATAAGAAACGCACAGTGTAGTACATAGTATATGAGTGAGTTGCACTGAAAAACTTAGAATATAAGAAACGCACAGTGTAGTACATAGTATATGAGTGAGTTGCACTGAAAAACTTAGAATATAAGAAACGCACAGTGTAGTACATAGTATATGAGTGAGTTGCACTGAAAAACTTAGAATATAAGAAACGCACAGTGTAGTACATAGTATATGAGTGAGTTGCACTGAAAAACTTAGAATTTACTGAAAAACCCGCATTACACGAAATGCACAGTGTAGTACATAGTATATGAGTGAGTTGCACTGAAAAACTTAGAATATAAGAAACGCACAGTGTAGTACATAGTATATGAGTGAGTTGCACTGAAAAACTTAGAATATAAGAAACGCACAGTGTAGTACATAGTATATGAGTGAGTTGCACTGAAAAACTTAGAATATAAGAAACGCACAGTGTAGTACATAGTATATGAGTGAGTTGCACTGAAAAACTTAGAATATAAGAAACGCACAGTGTAGTACATAGTATATGAGTGAGTTGCACTGAAAAACTTAGAATATAAGAAACGCACAGTTTAGTACATAGTATATGAGTGAGTTGCACTGAAAAACTTAGAATATAAGAAACGCACAGTGTAGTACATAGTATATGAGTGAGTTGCACTGAAAAACTTAGAATATAAGAAACGCACAGTGTAGTACATAGTATATGAGTGAGTTGCACTGAAAAACTTAGAATATAAGAAACGCACAGTGTAGTACATAGTATATGAGTGAGTTGCACTGAAAAACTTAGAATATAAGAAACGCACAGTGTAGTACATAGTATATGAGTGAGTTGCACTGAAAAACTTAGAATATAAGAAACGCACAGTGTAGTACATAGTATATGAGTGAGTTGCACTGAAAAACTTAGAATTTACTGAAAAACCCGCATTACACGAAATGCACAGTGTAGTACATAGTATATGAGTGAGTTGCACTGAAAAACTTAGAATATAAGAAACGCACAGTGTAGTACATAGTATATGAGTGAGTTGCACTGAAAAACTTAGAATATAAGAAACGCACAGTGTAGTACATAGTATATGAGTGAGTTGCACTGAAAAACTTAGAATATAAGAAACGCACAGTGTAGTACATAGTATATGAGTGAGTTGCACTGAAAAACTTAGAATATAAGAAACGCACAGTGTAGTACATAGTATATGATTGAGTTGCACTGAAAAACTTAGAATATAAGAAACGCACAGTGTAGTACATAGTATATGAGTGAGTTGCACTGAAAAACTTAGAATATAAGAAACGCACAGTGTAGTACATAGTATATGAGTGAGTTGCACTGAAAAACTTAGAATATAAGAAACGCACAGTGTAGTACATAGTATATGAGTGAGTTGCACTGAAAAACTTAGAATATAAGAAACGCACAGTGTAGTACATAGTATATGAGTGAGTTGCACTGAAAAACTTAGAATATAAGAAACGCACAGTGTAGTACATAGTATATGAGTGAGTTGCACTGAAAAACTTAGAATATAAGAAACGCACAGTGTAGTACATAGTATATGAGTGAGTTGCACTGAAAAACTTAGAATTTACTGAAAAACCAGCATTACACGAAATGCACAGTGTAGTACATAGTATATGAGTGAGTTGCACTGAAAAACTTAGAATATAAGAAACGCACAGAGCAGTACATAGTATATGAGTGAGTTGCACTGAAAAACTTAGAATATAAGAAACGCACAGTGTAGTACATAGTATATGAGTGAGTTGCACTGAAAAACTTAGAATGTACTGAAAAACCCGCATTACACGAAATGCACAGTGTAGTACATAGTATATGAGTGAGTTGCACTGAAAAACTTTGAATATAAGAAACGCACAGTGTAGTACATAGTATATGAGTGAGTTGCACTGAAAAACTTAGAATATAAGAAACGCACAGTGTAGTACATAGTATATGAGTGAGTTGCACTGAAAAACTTAGAATATAAGAAACGCACATTGTAGTACATAGTGTATGAGTGAGTTGCACTCAAAAACTTAGAATTTAAGAAACGCACAGTGTAGTACATAGTATATGAGTGAGTTGCACTGAAAAACTTAGAATATAAGAAAAGCACATTGTAGTACATAGTATATGAGTGAGTTGCACTGAAAAACTTAGAATATAAGAAACGCACAGTGTAGTACATAGTATATGAGTGAGTTGCACTGAAAAACTTAGAATTTACTGAAAAACCAGCATTACACGAAATGCACAGTATAGTACATAGTATATGAGTGAGTTGCACTGAAAAACTTAGAATATAAGAAACGCACAGTGTAGTACATAGTATATGAGTGAGTTGCACTGAAAAACTTAGAATATAAGAAACGCACAGTGTAGTACATAGTATATGAGTGAGTTGCACTGAAAAACTTAGAATTTAAGAAACACACAGTGTAGTACATAGTATATGAGTGAGTTGCACTGAAAAACTTAGAATTTAAGAAACGCACAGTGTAGTACATAGTATACGAGTGAGTTGCACTGAAAAACTTAGAATATAAGAAACGCACAGTGTAGTACATAGTATATGAGTGAGTTGCACTGAAAAACTTAGAATATAAGAAACGAACAGTGTAGTACATAATATATGAGTGAGTTGCTCTGAAAAACTTAGAATATAAGAAACGCACAGTGTAGTACATAGTATATGAGTGAGTTGCACTCAAAAACTTAGAATATAAGAAACGCACAGTGTAGTACATAGTATATGAGTGAGTTGCACTGAAAAACTTAGAATTTACTGAAAAACCCGCATTACACGAATTGCACAGTGTAGTATATAGTATATGAGTGAGTTGCACTGAAAAACTTAGAATATAAGAAACGCACAGTGTAGTACATAGTATATGAGTGAGTTGCACTGAATAAACTTAGAATTTAATGAAAAACCCGCATTACACGAAATGCACAGTGTAGTACATAGTATATGAGTGAGTTGCACTGAAAAACTTAGAATATAAGAAACGCACATTGTAGTACATAGTGTATGAGTGAGTTGCACTGAAAAACTTAGCATTTAAGAAACGCACAGTGTAGTACATAGTTTATGAGTGAGTTGCACTGAAAAACTTAGAATATAAGAAACGCACAGTGTAGTACATAGTATACGAGTGAGTTGCTCTGAAAAACTTAGAATATAAGAAACGCACAGTGTAGTATATAGTATATGAGTGAGTTGCACTGAAAAACTTAGAATATAAGAAACGCACAGTGTAGTACATAGTATATGAGTGAGTTGCACTGAAAAACTTAGAATTTACTGAAAAACCCGCATTACACGAAATGCACAGTGTAGTACATAGTATATGAGTGAGTTGCACTGAAAAACTTAGAATATAAGAAAGGCACATTGTAGTACATAGTGTATGAGTGAGTTGCACTGAAAAACTTAGAATTTAAGAAACGCACAGTGTAGTACATAGTATATGAGTGAGTTGCACTGAAAAACTTAGAATATAAGAAAAGCACAGTGTAGTACATAGTATATGAGTAAGTTGCACTGAAAAACTTAGAATATAAGAAACGCACAGTGTAGTACATAGTGTATGAGTGAGTTGCACTGAAAAACTTAGAATATAAGAAACGCACAGTGTAGTACATAGTATATGAGTGAGTTGCACTGAAAAACTTAGAATGTACTGAAAAACCCGCATTACACGAAATGCACAGTGTAGTACATAGTATATGACTGAGTTGCACTGAAAAACTTAGAATATAAGAAACGCACAGTGTAGTAAATAGTATATGAGTGAGTTGCACTGAAAAACTTAGAATATAAGAAACGCACAGTGTAGAACATAGTATATGAGTGAGTTGCACTGAAAAACTTAGAATATAAGAAACGCACAGTGTAGTACATAGTATATGAGTGAGTTGCACTGAAAAACTTAGAATATAAGAAACGCACAGTGTAGTACATAGTGTATGAGTGAGTTGCACTGAAAAACTTAGAATATAAGAAACGCACAGTGTAGTACATAGTGTATGAGTGAGTTGCACTGAAAAACTTAGAATTTAAGAAACGCACAGTGTAGTACATAGTATATGAGTGAGTTGCACTGAAAAACTTAGAATTTACTGAAAAACCCGCATTACACGAAATGCACAGTGTAGTACATAGTATATGAGTGAGTTGCACTGAAAAACTTAGAATATAAGAAACGCACATTGTAGTACATAGTGTATGAGTGAGTTGCACTGAAAAACTTAGAATTTAAGAAACGCACAGTGTAGTACATAGTATATGAGTTAGTTGCACTGAAAAACTTAGAATATAAGAAAAGCACAGTGTAGTACATAGTATATGAGTGAGTTGCACTGAAAACTTAGAATATAAGAAACGCACAGTGTAGTACATAGTATATGAGTGAGTTGCACTGAAAAACTTAGAATATAAGAAACGCACAGTGTAGTACATAGTATATGAGTGAGTTGCACTGAAAAACTTAGAATTTACTGAAAAACCCGCATTACACGAAATGCACAGTGTAGTACATAGTATATGAGTGAGTTGCACTGAAAAACTTAGAATATAAGAAACGCACAGTGTAGTACATAGTATATGAGTGAGTTGCACTGAAAAACTTAGAATGTACTGAAAAACCCGCATTACACGAAGTGCACAGTGTAGTACATAGTATATGAGTGAGTTGCACTGAAAAACTTTGAATATAAGAAACGCACAGTGTAGTACATAGTATATGAGTGAGTTGCACTGAAAAACTTAGAATATAAGAAACGCACAGTGTAGTACATAGTATATGAGTGAGTTGCACTGAAAAACTTAGAATATAAGAAACGCACATTGTAGTACATAGTGTATGAGTGAGTTGCACTGAAAAACTTAGAATTTAAGAAACGCACAGTGTAGTACATAGTATATGAGTGAGTTGCACTGAAAAACTTAGAATATAAGAAACGCACAGTGTAGTACATAGTATATGAGTGAGTTGCACTGAAAAACTTAGAATTTACTGAAAAACCAGCATTACACGAAATGCACAGTATAGTACATAGTATATGAGTGAGTTGCACTGAAAAACTTAGAATATAAGAAACGCACAGTGTAGTACATAGTATATGAGTGAGTTGCACTGAAAAACTTAGAATATAAGAAACGCACAGTGTAGTACATAGTATATGAGTGAGTTGCACTGAAAAACTTAGAATTTAAGAAACACACAATGTAGTACATAGTATATGAGTGAGTTGCACTGAAAAACTTAGAATTTAAGAAACGCACAGTGTAGTACATAGTATACGAGTGAGTTGCACTGAAAAACTTAGAATATAAGAAACGCACAGTGTAGTACATAGTATATGAGTGAGTTGCACTGAAAAACTTAGAATATAAGAAACGCACAGTGTAGTACATAGTATATGAGTGAGTTGCACTGAAAAACTTAGAATTTACTGAAAAACCCGCATTACACGAATTGCACAGTGTAGTATATAGTATATGAGTGAGTTGCACTGAAAAACTTAGAATATAAGAAACGCACAGTGTAGTACATAGTATATGAGTGAGTTGCACTGAAAAACTTAGAATTTACTGAAAAACCCGCATTACACGAAATGCACAGTGTAGTACATAGTATATGAGTGAGTTGCACTGAAAAACTTAGAATATAAGAAACGCATATTGTAGTACATAGTGTATGAGTGAGTTGCACTGAAAAACTTAGAATATAAGAAACGCACAGTGTAGTACATAGTATATGAGTGAGTTGCACTGAAAAACTTAGAATTTACTGAAAAACCCGCATTACACGAAATGCACAGTGTAGCACATAGTATATGAGTGAGTTGCACTGAAAAACTTAGAATATAAGAAACGCACAGTGTAGTACATAGTATATGAGTGAGTTGCACTGAAAAACTTAGAATATAAGAAACGCACAGTGTAGTACATAGTATATGAGTGAGTTGCACTGAAAAACTTAGAATATAAGAAACGCACAGTGTACTACATAGTATATGAGTGAGTTGCACTGAAAAACTTAGAATATAAGAAACGCACAGTATAGTACATAGTATATGAGTGAGTTGCACTGAAAAACTTAGAATTTACTGAAAAACCCGCATTACACGAAATGCACAGTGTAGTACATAGTATATGAGTGAGTTGCACTGAAAAACTTAGAATTTAAGAAACGCACAGTGTAGTACATAGTATATGAGTGAGTTGCACTGAAAAACTTAGAATATAAGAAACGCACAGTGTAGTACATAGTATATGAGTGAGTTGCACTGAAAAACTTAGAATATAAGAAACGAACAGTGTAGTACATAGTATATGAGTGAGTTGCACTGAAAAACTTAGAATATAAGAAACGCACAGTGTAGTACATAGTATATGAGTGAGTTGCACTGAAAAACTTAGAATATAAGAAACGCACAGTGTAGTACATAGTATATGAGTGAGTTGCACTGAAAAACTTAGAATTTACTGAAAAACCCGCATTACACGAAATGCACAGTGTAGTATATAGTATATGAGTGAGTTGCACTGAAAAACTTAGAATATAAGAAACGCACAGTGTAGTACATAGTATATGAGTGAGTTGCACTGAAAAACTTAGAATTTACTGAAAAACCCGCATTACACGAAATGCACAGTGTAGTACATAGTATATGAGTGAGTTGCACTGAAAAACTTAGAATATAAGAAACGCACATTGTAGTACATAGTGTATGAGTGAGTTGCACTGAAAAACTTAGAATTTAAGAAACGCACAGTGTAGTACATAGTATATGAGTGAGTTGCACTGAAAAACTTAGAATATAAGAAAAGCACAGTGTAGTACATAGTATATGAGTGAGTTGCACTGAAAAACTTAGAATATAAGAAACGCACAGTGTAGTACATAGTATATGAGTGAGTTGCACTGAAAAACTTAGAATATAAGAAACGCACAGTGTAGTACATAGTATATGAGTGAGTTGCACTGAAAAACTTAGAATTTACTGAAAAACCAGCATTACACGAAATGCACAGTATAGTACATAGTATATGAGTGAGTTGCACTGAAAAACTTAGAATATAAGAAACGCACAGTGTAGTACATAGTATATGAGTGAGTTGCACTGAAAAACTTAGAATATAAGAAACGCACAGTGTAGTACATAGTATATGAGTGAGTTGCACTGAAAAACTTAGAATTTAAGAAACACACAGTGTAGTACATAGTATATGAGTGAGTTGCACTGAAAAACTTAGAATTTAAGAAACGCACAGTGTAGTACATAGTATACGAGTGTGTTGCACTGAAAAACTTAGAATATAAGAAACGCACAGTGTAGTACATAGTATATGAGTGAGTTGCACTGAAAAACTTAGAATATAAGAAACGAACAGTGTAGTACATAGTATATGAGTGAGTTGCTCTGAAAAACTTAGAATATAAGAAACGCACAGTGTAGTACATAGCACTGAAAAACTTAGAATATAAGAAACGCACAGTGTAGTACATAGTATATGAGTGAGTTGCACTGAAAAACTTAGAATTTACTGAAAAACCCGCATTACACGAAATGCACAGTGTAGTACATAGTATATGAGTGAGATGCACTGAAAAACTTAGAATATAAGAAACGCATATTGTAGTACATAGTGTATGAGTGAGTTGCACTGAAAAACTTAGAATATAAGAAACGCACAGTGTAGTACATAGTATATGAGTGAGTTGCACTGAAAAACTTAGAATATAAGAAACGCACAGTGTAGTACATACTATATGAGTGAGTTGCACTGAAAAACTTAGAATATAAGAAACGCACAGTGTAGTACATAGTATATGAGTGAGTTGCACTGAAAAACTTAGAATTTACTGAAAAACCCGCATTACACGAAATGCACAGTGTAGTACATAGTATATGAGTGAGTTGCACTGAAAAACTTAGAATTTAAGAAACGCACAGTGTAGTACATAGTATATGAGTGAGTTGCACTGAAAAACTTAGAATATAAGAAACGCACAGTGTAGTACATAGTATATGAGTGAGTTGCACTGAAAAACTTAGAATATAAGAAACGCACAGTGTAGTACATAGTATATGAGTGAGTTGCACTGAAAAACTTAGAATATAAGAAACGCACAGTGTAGTACATAGTATATGAGTGAGTTGCACTGAAAAACTTAGAATTTACTGAAAAACCCGCATTACACGAAATGCACAGTGTAGCACATAGTATATGAGTGAGTTGCACTGAAAAACTTAGAATATAAGAAACGCACAGTGTAGTACATAGTATATGAGTGAGTTGCACTGAAAAACTTAGAATATAAGAAACGCACAGAGCAGTACATAGTATATGAGTGAGTTGCACTGAAAAACTTAGAATATAAGAAACGCACAGTGTAGTACATAGTATATGAGTGAGTTGCACTGAAAAACTTAGAATGTACTGAAAAACCCGCATTACACGAAATGCACAGTGTAGTACATAGTATATGAGTGAGTTGCACTGAAAAACTTTGAATATAAGAAACGCACAGTGTAGTACATAGTATATGAGTGAGTTGCACTGAAAAACTTAGAATATAAGAAACGCACAGTGTAGTACATAGTATATGAGTGAGTTGCACTGAAAAACTTAGAATATAAGAAACGCACATTGTAGTACATAGTGTATGAGTGAGTTGCACTCAAAAACTTAGAATTTAAGAAACGCACAGTGTAGTACATAGTATATGAGTGAGTTGCACTGAAAAACTTAGAATATAAGAAACGCACAGTGTAGTACATAGTATATGAGTGAGTTGCACTGAAAAACTTAGAATATAAGAAACGCACAGTGTAGTACATAGTATATGAGTGAGTTGCACTGAAAAACTTAGAATTTACTGAAAAACCAGCATTACACGAAATGCACAGTATAGTACATAGTATATGAGTGAGTTGCACTGAAAAACTTAGAATATAAGAAACGCACAGTGTAGTACATAGTATATGAGTGAGTTGCACTGAAAAACTTAGAATATAAGAAACGCACAGTGTAGTACATAGTATATGAGTGAGTTGCACTGAAAAACTTAGAATTTAAGAAACACACAGTGTAGTACATAGTATATGAGTGAGTTGCACTGAAAAACTTAGAATTTAAGAAACGCACAGTGTAGTACATAGTATACGAGTGAGTTGCACTGAAAAACTTAGAATATAAGAAACGCACAGTGTAGTACATAGTATATGAGTGAGTTGCACTGAAAAACTTAGAATATAAGAAACGAACAGTGTAGTACATAGTATATGAGTGAGTTGCTCTGAAAAACTTAGAATATAAGAAACGCACAGTGTAGTACATAGTATATGAGTGAGTTGCACTGAAAAACTTAGAATTTACTGAAAAACCCGCATTACACGAATTGCACAGTGTAGTATATAGTATATGAGTGAGTTGCACTGAAAAACTTAGAATATAAGAAACGCACAGTGTAGTACATAGTATATGAGTGAGTTGCACTGAAAAACTTAGAATTTACTGAAAAACCCGCATTACACGAAATGCACAGTGTAGTACTTAGTATATGAGTGAGTTGCACTGAAAAACTTAGAATATAAGAAACGCACATTGTAGTACATAGTGTATGAGTGAGTTGCACTGAAAAACTTAGAATTTAAGAAACGCACAGTGTAGTACATAGTATATGAGTGAGTTGCACTGAAAAACTTAGAATTTACTGAAAAACCCGCATTACACGAAATGCACAGTGTAGTACATAGTATATGAGTGAGTTGCACTGAAAAACTTAGAATTTAAGAAACGCACAGTGTAGTACATAGTATATTAGTGAGTTGCACTGAAAAACTTAGAATATAAGAAACGCACAGTGTAGTACATAGTATATGAGTGAGTTGCACTGAAAAACTTAGAATATAAGAAACGCACAGTGTAGTACATAGTATATGAGTGAGTTGCACTGAAAAACTTAGAATATAAGAAACGCACAGTGTAGGACATAGTATATGAGTGAGTTGCACTGAAAAACTTAGAATTTACTGAAAAACCCGCATTACACGAAATGCACAGTGTAGCACATAGTATATGAGTGAGTTGCACTGAAAAACTTAGAATATAAGAAACGCACAGTGTAGTACATAGTATATGAGTGAGTTGCACTGAAAAACTTAGAATATAAGAAACGCACAGAGCAGTACATAGTATATGAGTGAGTTGCACTGAAAAACTTAGAATATAAGAAACGCACAGTGTAGTACATAGTATATGAGTGAGTTGCACTGAAAAACTTAGAATGTACTGAAAAACCCGCATTACACGAAATGCACAGTGTAGTACATAGTATATGAGTGAGTTGCACTGAAAAACTTTGAATATAAGAAACGCACAGTGTAGTACATAGTATATGAGTGAGTTGCACTGAAAAACTTAGAATATAAGAAACGCACAGTGTAGTACATAGTATATGAGTGAGTTGCACTGAAAAACTTAGAATATAAGAAACGCACATTGTAGTACATAGTGTATGAGTGAGTTGCACTCAAAAACTTAGAATTTAAGAAACGCACAGTGTAGTACATAGTATATGAGTGAGTTGCACTGAAAAACTTAGAATATAAGAAAAGCACATTGTAGTACATAGTATATGAGTGAGTTGCACTGAAAAACTTAGAATATAAGAAACGCACAGTGTAGTACATAGTATATGAGTGAGTTGCACTGAAAAACTTAGAATATAAGAAACACACAGTGTAGTACATAGTATATGAGTGAGTTGCACTGAAAAACTTAGAATTTACTGAAAAACCAGCATTACACGAAATGCACAGTATAGTACATAGTATATGAGTGAGTTGCACTGAAAAACTTAGAATATAAGAAACGCACAGTGTAGTACATAGTATATGAGTGAGTTGCACTGAAAAACTTAGAATATAAGAAACGCACAGTGTAGTACATAGTATATGAGTGAGTTGCACTGAAAAACTTAGAATTTAAGAAACACACAGTGTAGTACATAGTATATGAGTGAGTTGCACTGAAAAACTTAGAATTTAAGAAACGCACAGTGTAGTACATAGTATACGAGTGAGTTGCACTGAAAAACTTAGAATATAAGAAACGCACAGTGTAGTACATAGTATATGAGTGAGTTGCACTGAAAAACTTAGAATGTACTGAAAAACCCGCATTACACGAAATGCACAGTGTAGTACATAGTATATGAGTGAGTTGCACTGAAAAACTTAGAATTTAAGAAACGCACAGTGTAGTACATAGTATATGAGTGAGTTGCACTGAAAAACTTAGAATATAAGAAACGCACAGTGTAGTACATAGTATATGAGTGAGTTGCACTGACAAACTTAGAATATAAGAAACGCACATTGTAGTACATAGTGTATGAGTGAGTTGCACTGAAAAACTTAGCATTTAAGAAACGCACAGTGTAGTACATAGTTTATGAGTGAGTTGCACTGAAAAACTTAGAATATAAGAAACGCACAGTGTAGTACATAGTATACGAGTGAGTTGCTCTGAAAAACTTAGAATATAAGAAACGCACAGTGTAGTACATAGTATATGAGTGAGTTGCACTGAAAAACTTAGAATATAAGAAACGCACAGTGTAGTACATAGTATATGAGTGAGTTGCACTGAAAAACTTAGAATTTACTGAAAAACCCGCATTACACGAATTGCACAGTGTAGTATATAGTATATGAGTGAGTTGCACTGAAAAACTTAGAATATAAGAAACGCACAGTGTAGTACATAGTATATGAGTGAGTTGCACTGAAAAACTTAGAATTTACTGAAAAACCCCCATTACACGAAATGCACAGTGTAGTACATAGTATATGAGTAAGTTGCACTGAAAAACTTAGAATATAAGAAACGCATATTGTAGTACATAGTGTATGAGTGAGTTGCACTGAAAAACTTAGAATATAAGAAACGCACAGTGTAGTACATAGTATATGAGTGAGTTGCACTGAAAAACTTAGAATTTACTGAAAAACCCGCATTACACGAAATGCACAGTGTAGCACATAGTATATGAGTGAGTTGCACTGAAAAACTTAGAATATAAGAAACGCACAGTGTAGTACATAGTATATGAGTGAGTTGCACTGAAAAACTTAGAATATAAGAAACGCACAGTGTAGAACATAGTATATGAGTGAGTTGCACTGAAAAACTTAGAATATAAGAAACGAACAGTGTAGTACATAGTATATGAGTGAGTTGCACTGAAAAACTTAGAATATAAGAAACGCACAGTGTAGTACATAGTATATGAGTGAGTTGCACTGAAAAACTTAGAATATAAGAAACGCACAGTGTAGTACATAGTATATGAGTGAGTTGCACTGAAAAACTTAGAATTTACTGAAAAACCCGCATTACACGAAATGCACAGTGTAGTATATAGTATATGAGTGAGTTGCACTGAAAAACTTAGAATATAAGAAACGCACAGTGTAGTACATAGTATATGAGTGAGTTGCACTGAAAAACTTAGAATTTACTGAAAAACCCGCATTACACGAAATGCACAGTGTAGTACATAGTATATGAGTGAGTTGGACTGAAAAACTTAGAATATAAGAAAGGCACATTGTAGTACATAGTGTATGAGTGAGTTGCACTGAAAAACTTAGAATTTAAGAAACGCACAGTGTAGTACATAGTATATGAGTGAGTTGCACTGAAAAACTTAGAATATAAGAAAAGCACAGTGTAGTACATAGTATATGAGTGAGTTGCACTGAAAAACTTAGAATATAAGAAACGCACAGTGTAGTACATAGTATATGAGTGAGTTGCACTGAAAAACTTAGAATATAAGAAACGCACAGTGTAGTACATAGTATATGAGTGAGTTGCACTGAAAAACTTAGAATGTACTGAAAAACCCGCATTACACGAAATGCACAGTGTAGTACATAGTATATGACTGAGTTGCACTGAAAAACTTAGAATATAAGAAACGCACAGTGTAGTACATAGTGTATGAGTGAGTTGCACTGAAAAACTTAGAATATAAGAAACGCACAGTGTAGTACATAGTGTATGAGTGAGTTGCACTGAAAAACTTAGAATTTAAGAAACGCACAGTGTAGTACATAGTATATGAGTGAGTTGCACTGAAAAACTTAGAATATAAGAAAAGCAAAGTGTAGTACATAGTATATGAGTGAGTTGCACTGAAAAACTTAGAATATAAGAAACGCACAGTGTAGTACATAGTATATGAGTGAGTTGCACTGAAAAACTTAGAATATAAGAAACGCACAGTGTAGTACATAGTATATGAGTGAGTTGCACTGAAAAACTTAGAATTTAAGAAACACACAGTGTAGTACATAGTATATGAGTGAGTTGCACTGAAAAACTTAGAATTTAAGAAACGCACAGTGTAGTACATAGTATATGAGTGAGTTGCACTGAAAAACTTAGAATTTAAGAAACACACAATGTAGTACATAGTATATGAGTGAGTTGCACTGAAAAACTTAGAATTTAAGAAACGCACAGTGTAGTACATAGTATACGAGTGAGTTGCACTGAAAAACTTAGAATATAAGAAACGCACAGTGTAGTACATAGTATATGAGTGAGTTGCACTGAAAAACTTAGAATATAAGAAACGCACAGTGTAGTACATAGTATATGAGTGAGTTGCACTGAAAAACTTAGAATTTACTGAAAAACCCGCATTACACGAATTGCACAGTGTAGTATATAGTATATGAGTGAGTTGCACTGAAAAACTTAGAATATAAGAAACGCATATTGTAGTACATAGTGTATGAGTGAGTTGCACTGAAAAACTTAGAATATAAGAAACGCACAGTGTAGTACATAGTATATGAGTGAGTTGCACTGAAAAACTTAGAATTTACTGAAAAACCCGCATTACACGAAATGCACAGTGTAGCACATAGTATATGAGTGAGTTGCACTGAAAAACTTTGAATATAAGAAACGCACAGTGTAGTACATAGTATATGAGTGAGTTGCACTGAAAAACTTAGAATATAAGAAACGCACAGTGTAGTACATAGTATATGAGTGAGTTGCACTGAAAAACTTAGAATATAAGAAACGCACAGTGTACTACATAGTATATGAGTGAGTTGCACTGAAAAACTTAGAATATAAGAAACGCACAGTATAGTACATAGTATATGAGTGAGTTGCACTGAAAAACTTAGAATTTACTGAAAAACCCGCATTACACGAAATGCACAGTGTAGTACATAGTATATGAGTGAGTTGCACTGAAAAACTTAGAATTTAAGAAACGCACAGTGTAGTACATAGTATATGAGTGAGTTGCACTGAAAAACTTAGAATATAAGAAACGCACAGTGTAGTACATAGTATATGAGTGAGTTGCACTGAAAAACTTAGAATATAAGAAACGAACAGTGTAGTACATAGTATATGAGTGAGTTGCACTGAAAAACTTAGAATATAAGAAACGCACAGTGTAGTACATAGTATATGAGTGAGTTGCACTGAAAAACTTAGAATATAAGAAACGCACAGTGTAGTACATAGTATATGAGTGAGTTGCACTGAAAAACTTAGAATTTACTGAAAAACCCGCAATACACGAAATGCACAGGGTAGTATATAGTATATGAGTGAGTTGCACTGAAAAACTTAGAATATAAGAAACGCACAGTGTAGTACATAGTATATGAGTGAGTTGCACTGAAAAACTTAGAATTTACTGAAAAACCCGCATTACACGAAATGCACAGTGTAGTACATAGTATATGAGTGAGTTGCACTGAAAAACTTAGAATATAAGAAACGCACATTGTAGTACATAGTGTATGAGTGAGTTGCACTGAAAAACTTAGAATTTAAGAAACGCACAGTGTAGTACATAGTATATGAGTGAGTTGCACTGAAAAACTTAGAATATAAGAAAAGCACAGTGTAGTACATAGTATATGAGTGAGTTGCACTGAAAAACTTAGAATATAAGAAACGCACAGTGTAGTACATAGTATATGAGTGAGTTGCACTGAAAAACTTAGAATATAAGAAACGCACAGTGTAGTACATAGTATATGAGTGAGTTGCACTGAAAAACTTAGAATTTACTGAAAAACCAGCATTACACGAAATGCACAGTATAGTACATAGTATATGAGTGAGTTGCACTGAAAAACTTAGAATATAAGAAACGCACAGTGTAGTACATAGTATATGAGTGAGTTGCACTGAAAAACTTAGAATATAAGAAACGCACAGTGTAGTACATAGTATATGAGTGAGTTGCACTGAAAAACTTAGAATTTAAGAAACACACAGTGTAGTACATAGTATATGAGTGAGTTGCACTGAAAAACTTAGAATTTAAGAAACGCACAGTGTAGTACATAGTATACGAGTGTGTTGCACTGAAAAACTTAGAATATAAGAAACGCACAGTGTAGTACATAGTATATGAGTGAGTTGCACTGAAAAACTTAGAATATAAGAAACGAACAGTGTAGTACATAGTATATGAGTGAGTTGCTCTGAAAAACTTAGAATATAAGAAACGCACAGTGTAGTACATAGCACTGAAAAACTTAGAATATAAGAAACGCACAGTGTAGTACATAGTATATGAGTGAGTTGCACTGAAAAACTTAGAATTTACTGAAAAACCCGCATTACACGAAATGCACAGTGTAGTACATAGTATATGAGTGAGATGCACTGAAAAACTTAGAATATAAGAAACGCATATTGTAGTACATAGTGTATGAGTGAGTTGCACTGAAAAACTTAGAATATAAGAAACGCACAGTGTAGTACATAGTATATGAGTGAGTTGCACTGAAAAACTTAGAATATAAGAAACGCACAGTGTAGTACATAGTATATGAGTGAGTTGCACTGAAAAACTTAGAATATAAGAAACGCACAGTGTAGTACATAGTATATGAGTGAGTTGCACTGAAAAACTTAGAATTTACTGAAAAACCCGCATTACACGAAATGCACAGTGTAGTACATAGTATATGAGTGAGTTGCACTGAAAAACTTAGAATTTAAGAAACGCACAGTGTAGTACATAGTATATGAGTGAGTTGCACTGAAAAACTTAGAATATAAGAAACGCACAGTGTAGTACATAGTATATGAGTGAGTTGCACTGAAAAACTTAGAATATAAGAAACGCACAGTGTAGTACATAGTATATGAGTGAGTTGCACTGAAAAACTTAGAATATAAGAAACGCACAGTGTAGTACATAGTATATGAGTGAGTTGCACTGAAAAACTTAGAATTTACTGAAAAACCCGCATTACACGAAATGCACAGTGTAGCACATAGTATATGAGTGAGTTGCACTGAAAAACTTAGAATATAAGAAACGCACAGTGTAGTACATAGTATATGAGTGAGTTGCACTGAAAAACTTAGAATATAAGAAACGCACAGAGCAGTACATAGTATAAGAGTGAGTTGCACTGAAAAACTTAGAATATAAGAAACGCACAGTGTAGTACATAGTATATGAGTGAGTTGCACTGAAAAACTTAGAATGTACTGAAAAACCCGCATTACACGAAATGCACAGTGTAGTACATAGTATATGAGTGAGTTGCACTGAAAAACTTTGAATATAAGAAACGCACAGTGTAGTACATAGTATATGAGTGAGTTGCACTGAAAAACTTAGAATATAAGAAACGCACAGTGTAGTACATAGTATATGAGTGAGTTGCACTGAAAAACTTAGAATATAAGAAACGCACATTGTAGTACATAGTGTATGAGTGAGTTGCACTCAAAAACTTAGAATTTAAGAAACGCACAGTGTAGTACATAGTATATGAGTGAGTTGCACTGAAAAACTTAGAATATAAGAAAAGCACATTGTAGTACATAGTATATGAGTGAGTTGCACTGAAAAACTTAGAATATAAGAAACGCACAGTGTAGTACATAGTATATGAGTGAGTTGCACTGAAAAACTTAGAATATAAGAAACGCACAGTGTAGTACATAGTATATGAGTGAGTTGCACTGAAAAACTTAGAATTTACTGAAAAACCAGCATTACACGAAATGCACAGTATAGTACATAGTATATGAGTGAGTTGCACTGAAAAACTTAGAATATAAGAAACGCACAGTGTAGTACATAGTATATGAGTGAGTTGCACTGAAAAACTTAGAATATAAGAAACGCACAGTGTAGTACATAGTATATGAGTGAGTTGCACTGAAAAACTTAGAATTTAAGAAACACACAGTGTAGTACATAGTATATGAGTGAGTTGCACTGAAAAACTTAGAATTTAAGAAACGCACAGTGTAGTACATAGTATACGAGTGAGTTGCACTGAAAAACTTAGAATATAAGAAACGCACAGTGTAGTACATAGTATATGAGTGAGTTGCACTGAAAAACTTAGAATATAAGAAACGAACAGTGTAGTACATAGTATATGAGTGAGTTGCTCTGAAAAACTTAGAATATAAGAAACGCACAGTGTAGTACATAGTATATGAGTGAGTTGCACTGAAAAACTTAGAATATAAGAAACGCACAGTGTAGTACATAGTATATGAGTGAGTTGCACTGAAAAACTTAGAATTTACTGAAAAACCCGCATTACACGAATTGCACAGTGTAGTATATAGTATATGAGTGAGTTGCACTGAAAAACTTAGAATATAAGAAACGCACAGTGTAGTACATAGTATATGAGTGAGTTGCACTGAAAAACTTAGAATTTACTGAAAAACCCGCATTACACGAAATGCACAGTGTAGTACTTAGTATATGAGTGAGTTGCACTGAAAAACTTAGAATATAAGAATCGCACATTGTAGTACATAGTGTATGAGTGAGTTGCACTGAAAAACTTAGAATTTAAGAAACGCACAGTGTAGTACATAGTATATGAGTGAGTTGCACTGAAAAACTTAGAATATAAGAAAAGCACAGTGTAGTACATAGTATATGAGTGAGTTGCACTGAAAAACTTAGAATATAAGAAACGCACAGTGTAGTACATAGTATATGAGTGAGTTGCACTGAAAAACTTAGAATATAAGAAACGCACAGTGTAGTACATAGTATATGAGTGAGTTGCACTGAAAAACTTAGAATTTAAGAAACTCACAGTGTAGTACATAGTATATGAGTGAGTTGCACTGAAAAACTTAGAATATAAGAAAAGCACATTGTAGTACATAGTATATGAGTGAGTTGCACTGAAAAACTTAGAATATAAGAAACGCACAGTGTAGTACATAGTATATGAGTGAGTTGCACTGAAAAACTTAGAATATAAGAAACGCACAGTGTAGTACATAGTATATGAGTGAGTTGCACTGAAAAACTTAGAATTTAAGAAACACACAGTGTAGTACATAGTATATGAGTGAGTTGCACTGAAAAACTTAGAATTTAAGAAACGCACAGTGTAGTACATAGTATACGAGTGAGTTGCACTGAAAAACTTAGAATATAAGAAACGCACAGTGTAGTACATAGTATATGAGTGAGTTGCACTGAAAAACTTAGAATATAAGAAACGAACAGTGTAGTACATAGAATATGAGTGAGTTGCTCTGAAAAACTTAGAATATAAGAAACGCACAGTGTAGTACATAGTATATGAGTGAGTTGCACTGAAAAACTTAGAATATAAGAAACGCACAGTGTAGTACATAGTATATGAGTGAGTTGCACTGAAAAACTTAGAATTTACTGAAAAACCCGCATTACACGAATTGCACAGTGTAGTATATAGTATATGAGTGAGTTGCACTGAAAAACTTAGTATATAAGAAACGCACAGTGTAGTACATAGTATATGAGTGAGTTGCACTGAAAAACTTAGAATTTACTGAAAAACCCGCATTACACGAAATGCACAGTGTAGTACTTAGTATATGAGTGAGTTGCACTGAAAAACTTAGAATATAAGAAACGCACATTGTAGTACATAGTGTATGAGTGAGTTGCACTGAAAAACTTAGAATTTAAGAAACGCACAGTGTAGTACATAGTATATGAGTGAGTTGCACTGAAAAACTTAGAATATAAGAAAAGCACAGTGTAGTACATAGTATATGAGTGAGTTGCACTGAAAAACTTAGAATATAAGAAACGCACAGTGTAGTACATAGTATATGAGTGAGTTGCACTGAAAAACTTAGAATATAAGAAACGCACAGTGTAGTACATAGTATATGAGTGAGTTGCACTGAAAAACTTAGAATTTACTGAAAAACCAGCATTACACGAAATGCACAGTGTAGTACATAGTATATGAGTGAGTTGCACTGAAAAACTTAGAATATAAGAAACGCACAGAGCAGTACATAGTATATGAGTGAGTTGCACTGAAAAACTTAGAATATAAGAAACGCACAGTGTAGTACATAGTATATGAGTGAGTTGCACTGAAAAACTTAGAATGTACTGAAAAACCCGCATTACACGAAATGCACAGTGTAGTACATAGTATATGAGTGAGTTGCACTGAAAAACTTTGAATATAAGAAACGCACAGTGTAGTACATAGTATATGAGTGAGTTGCACTGAAAAACTTAGAATATAAGAAACGCACATTGTAGTACATAGTGTATGAGTGAGTTGCACTCAAAAAATTAGAATTTAAGAAACGCACAGTGTAGTACATAGTATATGAGTGAGTTGCACTGAAAAACTTAGAATATAAGAAACGCACAGTGTAGTACATAGTATATGAGTGAGTTGCACTGAAAAACTTAGAATTTACTGAAAAACCCGCATTACACGAATTGCACAGTGTAGTATATAGTATATGAGTGAGTTGCACTGAAAAACTTAGAATATAAGAAACGCACAGTGTAGTACATAGTATATGAGTGAGTTGCACTGAAAAACTTAGAATTTACTGAAAAACCCGCATTACACGAAATGCACAGTGTAGTACTTAGTATATGAGTGAGTTGCACTGAAAAACTTAGAATATAAGAAACGCACATTGTAGTACATAGTGTATGAGTGAGTTGCACTGAAAAACTTAGAATTTAAGAAACGCACAGTTTAGTACATAGTATATGAGTGAGTTGCACTGAAAAACTTAGAATATAAGAAAAGCACAGTGTAGTACATAGTATATGAGTGAGTTGCACTGAAAAACTTAGAATATAAGAAACACACAGTGTAGTACATAGTATATGAGTGAGTTGCACTGAAAAACTTAGAATATAAGAAACGCACAGTGTAGTACATAGTATATGAGTGAGTTGCACTGAAAAACTTAGAATTTACTGAAAAACCAGCATTACACGAAATGCACAGTGTAGTACATAGTATATGAGTGAGTTGCACTGAAAAACTTAGAATATAAGAAACGCACAGAGCAGTACATAGTATATGAGTGAGTTGCACTGAAAAACTTAGAATATAAGAAACGCACAGTGTAGTACATAGTATATGAGTGAGTTGCACTGAAAAACTTAGAATGTACTGAAAAACCCGCATTACACGAAATGCACAGTGTAGTACATAGTATATGAGTGAGTTGCACTGAAAAACTTTGAATATAAGAAACGCACAGTGTAGTACATAGTATATGAGTGAGTTGCACTGAAAAACTTAGAATATAAGAAACGCACAGTGTAGTACATAGTGTATGAGTGAGTTGCACTCAAAAACTTAGAATTTAAGAAACGCACAGTGTAGTACATAGTATATGAGTGAGTTGCACTGAAAAACTTAGAATATAAGAAACGCACAGTGTAGTACATAGTATATGAGTGAGTTGCACTGAAAAACTTAGAATATAAGAAACGCACAGTGTAGTACATAGTATATGAGTGAGTTGCACTGAAAAACTTAGAATTTACTGAAAAACCAGCATTACACGAAATGCACAGTATAGTACATAGTATATGAGTGAGTTGCACTGAAAAACTTAGAATATAAGAAACGCACAGTGTAGTACATAGTATATGAGTGAGTTGCACTGAAAAACTTAGAATATAAGAAACGCACAGTGTAGTACATAGTATATGAGTGAGTTGCACTGAAAAACTTAGAATTTAAGAAACACACAGTGTAGTACATAGTATATGAGTGAGTTGCACTGAAAAACTTAGAATATAAGAAACGCACATTGTAGTACATAGTGTATGAGTGAGTTGCACTGAAAAACTTAGAATTTAAGAAACGCACAGTGTAGTACATAGTATATGAGTGAGTTGCACTGAAAAACTTAGAATATAAGAAAAGCACAGTGTAGTACATAGTATATGAGTGAGTTGCACTGAAAAACTTAGAATATAAGAAACGCACAGTGTAGTACATAGTATATGAGTGAGTTGCACTGAAAAACTTAGAATATAAGAAACGCACAGTGTAGTACATAGTATATGAGTGAGTTGCACTGAAAAACTTAGAATTTACTGAAAAACCAGCATTACACGAAATGCACAGTGTAGTACATAGTATATGAGTGAGTTGCACTGAAAAACTTAGAATATAAGAAACGCACAGTGTAGTACATAGTATATGAGTGAGTTGCACTGAAAAACTTAGAATTTACTGAAAAACCCGCATTACACGAAATGCACAGTGTAGTACTTAGTATATGAGTGAGTTGCACTGAAAAACTTAGAATATAAGAAACGCACATTGTAGTACATAGTGTATGAGTGAGTTGCACTGAAAAACTTAGAATTTAAGAAACGCACAGTTTAGTACATAGTATATGAGTGAGTTGCACTGAAAAACTTAGAATATAAGAAAAGCACAGTGTAGTACATAGTATATGAGTGAGTTGCACTGAAAAACTTAGAATATAAGAAACACACAGTGTAGTACATAGTATATGAGTGAGTTGCACTGAAAAACTTAGAATATAAGAAACGCACAGTGTAGTACATAGTATATGAGTGAGTTGCACTGAAAAACTTAGAATTTACTGAAAAACCAGCATTACACGAAATGCACAGTGTAGTACATAGTATATGAGTGAGTTGCACTGAAAAACTTAGAATATAAGAAACGCACAGAGCAGTACATAGTATATGAGTGAGTTGCACTGAAAAACTTAGAATATAAGAAACGCACAGTGTAGTACATAGTATATGAGTGAGTTGCACTGAAAAACTTAGAATGTACTGAAAAACCCGCATTACACGAAATGCACAGTGTAGTACATAGTATATGAGTGAGTTGCACTGAAAAACTTTGAATATAAGAAACGCACAGTGTAGTACATAGTATATGAGTGAGTTGCACTGAAAAACTTAGAATATAAGAAACGCACAGTGTAGTACATAGTGTATGAGTGAGTTGCACTCAAAAACTTAGAATTTAAGAAACCCACAGTGTAGTACATAGTATATGAGTGAGTTGCACTGAAAAACTTAGAATATAAGAAACGCACAGTGTAGTACATAGTATATGAGTGAGTTGCACTGAAAAACTTAGAATATAAGAAACGCACAGTGTAGTACATAGTATATGAGTGAGTTGCACTGAAAAACTTAGAATTTACTGAAAAACCAGCATTACACGAAATGCACAGTATAGTACATAGTATATGAGTGAGTTGCACTGAAAAACTTAGAATATAAGAAACGCACAGTGTAGTACATAGTATATGAGTGAGTTGCACTGAAAAACTTAGAATATAAGAAACGCACAGTGTAGTACATAGTATATGAGTGAGTTGCACTGAAAAACTTAGAATTTAAGAAACACACAGTGTAGTACATAGTATATGAGTGAGTTGCACTGAAAAACTTAGAATTTAAGAAACGCACAGTGTAGTACATAGTATATGAGTGAGTTGCACTGAAAAACTTAGAATATAAGAAACGAACAGTGTAGTACATAGTATATGAGTGAGTTGCTCTGAAAAACTTAGAATATAAGAAACGCACAGTGTAGTACATAGTATATGAGTGAGTTGCACTGAAAAACTTAGAATATAAGAAATGCACAGAGCAGTACATAGTATATGAGTGAGTTGCACTGAAAAACTTAGAATATAAGAAAAGCACATTGTAGTACATAGTATATGAGTGAGTTGCACTGAAAAACTTAGAATATAAGAAACGCACAGTGTAGTACATAGTATATGAGTGAGTTGCACTGAAAAACTTAGAATATAAGAAACGCACAGTGTAGTACATAGTATATGAGTGAGTTGCACTGAAAAACTTAGAATTTACTGAAAAACCAGCATTACACGAAATGCACAGTATAGTACATAGTATATGAGTGAGTTGCACTGAAAAACTTAGAATATAAGAAACGCACAGTGTAGTACATAGTATATGAGTGAGTTGCACTGAAAAACTTAGAATATAAGAAACGCACAGTGTAGTACATAGTATATGAGTGAGTTGCACTGAAAAACTTAGAATATAAGAAACGAACAGTGTAGTACATAGAATATGAGTGAGTTGCTCTGAAAAACTTAGAATATAAGAAACGCACAGTGTAGTACATAGTATATGAGTGAGTTGCACTGAAAAACTTAGAATATAAGAAACGCACAGTGTAGTACATAGTATATGAGTGAGTTGCACTGAAAAACTTAGAATTTACTGAAAAACCCGCATTACACGAATTGCACAGTGTAGTATATAGTATATGAGTGAGTTGCACTGAAAAACTTAGTATATAAGAAACGCACAGTGTAGTACATAGTATATGAGTGAGTTGCACTGAAAAACTTAGAATTTACTGAAAAACCCGCATTACACGAAATGCACAGTGTAGTACTTAGTATATGAGTGAGTTGCACTGAAAAACTTAGAATATAAGAAACGCACAGTGTAGTACATAGTATATGAGTGAGTTGCACTGAAAAACTTAGAATATAAGAAAAGCACAGTGTAGTACATAGTATATGAGTGAGTTGCACTGAAAAACTTAGAATATAAGAAACGCACAGTGTAGTACATAGTATATGAGTGAGTTGCACTGAAAAACTTAGAATATAAGAAACGCACAGTGTAGTACATAGTATATGAGTGAGTTGCACTGAAAAACTTAGAATTTACTGAAAAACCAGCATTACACGAAATGCACAGTGTAGTACATAGTATATGAGTGAGTTGCACTGAAAAACTTAGAATATAAGAAACGCACAGAGCAGTACATAGTATATGAGTGAGTTGCACTGAAAAACTTAGAATATAAGAAACGCACAGTGTAGTACATAGTATATGAGTGAGTTGCACTGAAAAACTTAGAATGTACTGAAAAACCCGCATTACACGAAATGCACAGTGTAGTACATAGTATATGAGTGAGTTGCACTGAAAAACTTTGAATATAAGAAACGCACAGTGTAGTACATAGTATATGAGTGAGTTGCACTGAAAAACTTAGAATATAAGAAACGCACAGTGTAGTACATAGTGTATGAGTGAGTTGCACTCAAAAACTTAGAATTTAAGAAACGCACAGTGTAGTACATAGTATATGAGTGAGTTGCACTGAAAAACTTAGAATATAAGAAACGCACAGTGTAGTACATAGTATATGAGTGAGTTGCACTGAAAAACTTAGAATTTACTGAAAAACCCGCATTACACGAATTGCACAGTGTAGTATATAGTATATGAGTGAGTTGCACTGAAAAACTTAGAATATAAGAAACGCACAGTGTAGTACATAGTATATGAGTGAGTTGCACTGAAAAACTTAGAATTTACTGAAAAACCCGCATTACACGAAATGCACAGTGTAGTACTTAGTATATGAGTGAGTTGCACTGAAAAACTTAGAATATAAGAAACGCACATTGTAGTACATAGTGTATGAGTGAGTTGCACTGAAAAACTTAGAATTTAAGAAACGCACAGTTTAGTACATAGTATATGAGTGAGTTGCACTGAAAAACTTAGAATATAAGAAAAGCACAGTGTAGTACATAGTATATGAGTGAGTTGCACTGAAAAACTTAGAATATAAGAAACGCACAGTGTAGTACATAGTATATGAGTGAGTTGCACTGAAAAACTTAGAATATAAGAAACGCACAGTGTAGTACATAGTATATGAGTGAGTTGCACTGAAAAACTTAGAATTTACTGAAAAACCAGCATTACACGAAATGCACAGTGTAGTACATAGTATATGAGTGAGTTGCACTGAAAAACTTAGAATATAAGAAACGCACAGAGCAGTACATAGTATATGAGTGAGTTGCACTGAAAAACTTAGAATATAAGAAACGCACAGTGTAGTACATAGTATATGAGTGAGTTGCACTGAAAAACTTAGAATGTACTGAAAAACCCGCATTACACGAAATGCACAGTGTAGTACATAGTATATGAGTGAGTTGCACTGAAAAACTTAGAATATAAGAAACGCACAGTGTAGTACATAGTATATGAGTGAGTTGCACTGAAAAACTTAGAATATAAGAAACGCACAGTGTAGTACATAGTATATGAGTGAGTTGCACTGAAAAACTTAGAATTTACTGAAAAACCAGCATTACACGAAATGCACAGTGTAGTACATAGTATATGAGTGAGTTGCACTGAAAAACTTAGAATATAAGAAACGCACAGAGCAGTACATAGTATATGAGTGAGTTGCACTGAAAAACTTAGAATATAAGAAACGCACAGTGTAGTACATAGTATATGAGTGAGTTGCACTGAAAAACTTAGAATGTACTGAAAAACCCGCATTACACGAAATGCACAGTGTAGTACATAGTATATGAGTGAGTTGCACTGAAAAACTTTGAATATAAGAAACGCACAGTGTAGTACATAGTATATGAGTGAGTTGCACTGAAAAACTTAGAATATAAGAAACGCACAGTGTAGTACATAGTGTATGAGTGAGTTGCACTCAAAAACTTAGAATTTAAGAAACGCACAGTGTAGTACATAGTATATGAGTGAGTTGCACTGAAAAACTTAGAATATAAGAAACGCACAGTGTAGTACATAGTATATGAGTGAGTTGCACTGAAAAACTTAGAATTTACTGAAAAACCCGCATTACACGAATTGCACAGTGTAGTATATAGTATATGAGTGAGTTGCACTGAAAAACTTAGAATATAAGAAACGCACAGTGTAGTTCATAGTATATGAGTGAGTTGCACTGAAAAACTTAGAATTTACTGAAAAACCCGCATTACACGAAATGCACAGTGTAGTCCTTAGTATATGAGTGAGTTGCACTGAAAAACTTAGAATATAAGAAACGCACATTGTAGTACATAGTGTATGAGTGAGTTGCACTGAAAAACTTAGAATTTAAGAAACGCACAGTTTAGTACATAGTATATGAGTGAGTTGCACTGAAAAACTTAGAATATAAGAAAAGCACAGTGTAGTACATAGTATATGAGTGAGTTGCACTGAAAAACTTAGAATATAAGAAACGCACAGTGTAGTACATAGTATATGAGTGAGTTGCACTGAAAAACTTAGAATATAAGAAACGCACAGTGTAGTACATAGTATATGAGTGAGTTGCACTGAAAAACTTAGAATTTACTGAAAAACCAGCATTACACGAAATGCACAGTGTAGTACATAGTATATGAGTGAGTTGCACTGAAAAACTTAGAATATAAGAAACGCACAGAGCAGTACATAGTATATGAGTGAGTTGCACTGAAAAACTTAGAATATAAGAAACGCACAGTGTAGTACATAGTATATGAGTGAGTTGCACTGAAAAACTTAGAATGTACTGAAAAACCCGCATTACACGAAATGCACAGTGTAGTACATAGTATATGAGTGAGTTGCACTGAAAAACTTTGAATATAAGAAACGCACAGTGTAGTACATAGTATATGAGTGAGTTGCACTGAAAAACTTAGAATATAAGAAACGCACAGTGTAGTACATAGTGTATGAGTGAGTTGCACTCAAAAACTTAGAATTTAAGAAACGCACAGTGTAGTACATAGTATATGAGTGAGTTGCACTGAAAAACTTAGAATATAAGAAACGCACAGTGTAGTACATAGTATATGAGTGAGTTGCACTGAAAAACTTAGAATATAAGAAACGCACAGTGTAGTACATAGTATATGAGTGAGTTGCACTGAAAAACTTAGAATTTACTGAAAAACCAGCATTACACGAAATGCACAGTATAGTACATAGTATATGAGTGAGTTGCACTGAAAAACTTAGAATATAAGAAACGCACAGTGTAGTACATAGTATATGAGTGAGTTGCACTGAAAAACTTAGAATATAAGAAACGCACAGTGTAGTACATAGTATATGAGTGAGTTGCACTGAAAAACTTAGAATTTAAGAAACACACAGTGTAGTACATAGTATATGAGTGAGTTGCACTGAAAAACTTAGAATTTAAGAAACGCACAGTGTAGTACATAGTATATGAGTGAGTTGCACTGAAAAACTTAGAATATAAGAAACGAACAGTGTAGTACATAGTATATGAGTGAGTTGCTCTGAAAAACTTAGAATATAAGAAACGCACAGTGTAGTACATAGTATATGAGTGAGTTGCACTGAAAAACTTAGAATATAAGAAATGCACAGAGCAGTACATAGTATATGAGTGAGTTGCACTGAAAAACTTAGAATATAAGAAAAGCACATTGTAGTACATAGTATATGAGTGAGTTGCACTGAAAAACTTAGAATATAAGAAACGCACAGTGTAGTACATAGTATATGAGTGAGTTGCACTGAAAAACTTAGAATATAAGAAACGCACAGTGTAGTACATAGTATATGAGTGAGTTGCTCTGAAAAACTTAGAATTTACTGAAAAACCAGCATTACACGAAATGCACAGTATAGTACATAGTATATGAGTGAGTTGCACTGAAAAACTTAGAATATAAGAAACGCACTGTGTAGTACATAGTATATGAGTGAGTTGCACTGAAAAACTTAGAATATAAGAAACGCACAGTGTAGTACATAGTATATGAGTGAGTTGCACTGAAAAACTTAGAATTTAAGAAACACACAGTGTAGTACATAGTATATGAGTGAGTTGCACTGAAAAACTTAGAATTTAAGAAACGCACAGTGTAGTACATAGTATACGAGTGAGTTGCACTGAAAAACTTAGAATATAAGAAACGCACAGTGTAGTACATAGTATATGAGTGAGTTGCACTGAAAAACTTAGAATATAAGAAACGAACAGTGTAGTACATAGTATATGAGTGAGTTGCTCTGAAAAACTTAGAATATAAGAAACGCACAGTGTAGTACATAGTATATGAGTGAGTTGCACTGAAAAACTTAGAATATAAGAAATGCACTGTGTAGTACATAGTATATGAGTGAGTTGCACTGAAAAACTTAGAATTTACTGAAAAACCCGCATTACACGAATTGCACAGTGTAGTATATAGTATATGAGTGAGTTGCACTGAAAAACTTAGAATATAAGAAACGCACAGTGTAGTACATAGTATATGAGTGAGTTGCACTGAAAAACTTAGAATTTACTGAAAAACCCGCATTACACGAAATGCACAGTGTAGTACTTAGTATATGAGTGAGTTGCACTGAAAAACTTAGAATATAAGAAACGCACATTGTAGTACATAGTGTATGAGTGAGTTGCACTGAAAAACTTAGAATTTAAGAAACGCACAGTGTAGTACATAGTATATGAGTGAGTTGCACTGAAAAAATTAGAATATAAGAAAAGCACAGTGTAGTACATAGTATATGAGTGAGTTGCACTGAAAAACTTAGAATATAAGAAACGCACAGTGTAGTACATAGTATATGAGTGAGTTGCACTGAAAAACTTAGAATATAAGAAACGCACAGTGTAGTACATAGTATATGAGTGAGTTGCACTGAAAAACTTAGAATTTAAGAAACACACAGTGTAGTACATAGTATATGAGTGAGTTGCACTGAAAAACTTAGAATATAAGAAAAGCACATTGTAGTACATAGTATATGAGTGAGTTGCACTGAAAAACTTAGAATATAAGAAACGCACAGTGTAGTACATAGTATATGAGTGAGTTGCACTGAAAAACTTAGAATATAAGAAACGCACAGTGTAGTACATAGTATATGAGTGAGTTGCACTGAAAAACTTAGAATTTACTGAAAAACCAGCATTACACGAAATGCACAGTATAGTACATAGTATATGAGTGAGTTGCACTGAAAAACTTAGAATATAAGAAACGCACAGTGTAGTACATAGTATATGAGTGAGTTGCACTGAAAAACTTAGAATATAAGAAACGCACAGTGTAGTACATAGTATATGAGTGAGTTGCACTGAAAAACTTAGAATTTAAGAAACACACAGTGTAGTACATAGTATATGAGTGAGTTGCACTGAAAAACTTAGAATTTAAGAAACGCACAGTGTAGTACATAGTATATGAGTGAGTTGCACTGAAAAACTTAGAATATAAGAAACGCACAGTGTAGTACATAGTATATGAGTGAGTTGCACTGAAAAACTTAGAATATAAGAAACGAACAGTGTAGTACATAGAATATGAGTGAGTTGCTCTGAAAAACTTAGAATATAAGAAACGCACAGTGTAGTACATAGTATATGAGTGAGTTGCACTGAAAAACTTAGAATATAAGAAACGCACAGTGTAGTACATAGTATATGAGTGAGTTGCACTGAAAAACTTAGAATTTACTGAAAAACCCGCATTACACGAATTGCACAGTGTAGTATATAGTATATGAGTGAGTTGCACTGAAAAACTTAGAATATAAGAAACGCACAGTGTAGTACATAGTATATGAGTGAGTTGCACTGAAAAACTTAGAATTTACTGAAAAACCCGCATTACACGAAATGCACAGTGTAGTACTTAGTATATGAGTGAGTTGCACTGAAAAACTTAGAATATAAGAAACGCACATTGTAGTACATAGTGTATGAGTGAGTTGCACTGAAAAACTTAGAATTTAAGAAACGCACAGTGTAGTACATAGTATATGAGTGAGTTGCACTGAAAAACTTAGAATATAAGAAAAGCACAGTGTAGTACATAGTATATGAGTGAGTTGCACTGAAAAACTTAGAATATAAGAAACGCACAGTGTAGTACATAGTATATGAGTGAGTTGCACTGAAAAACTTAGAATATAAGAAACGCACAGTGTAGTACATAGTATATGAGTGAGTTGCACTGAAAAACTTAGAATTTACTGAAAAACCAGCATTACACGAAATGCACAGTGTAGTACATAGTATATGAGTGAGTTGCACTGAAAAACTTAGAATATAAGAAACGCACAGAGCAGTACATAGTATATGAGTGAGTTGCACTGAAAAACTTAGAATATAAGAAACGCACAGTGTAGTACATAGTATATGAGTGAGTTGCACTGAAAAACTTAGAATGTACTGAAAAACCCGCATTACACGAAATGCACAGTGTAGTACATAGTATATGAGTGAGTTGCACTGAAAAAATTTGAATATAAGAAACGCACAGTGTAGTACATAGTATATGAGTGAGTTGCACTGAAAAACTTAGAATATAAGAAACGCACAGTGTAGTACATAGTGTATGAGTGAGTTGCACTCAAAAACTTAGAATTTAAGAAACGCACAGTGTAGTACATAGTATATGAGTGAGTTGCACTGAAAAACTTAGAATATAAGAAACGCACAGTGTAGTACATAGTATATGAGTGAGTTGCACTGAAAAACTTAGAATTTACTGAAAAACCCGCATTACACGAATTGCACAGTGTAGTATATAGTATATGAGTGAGTTGCACTGAAAAACTTAGAATATAAGAAACGCACAGTGTAGTACATAGTATATGAGTGAGTTGCACTGAAAAACTTAGAATTTACTGAAAAACCCGCATTACACGAAATGTACAGTGTAGTACTTAGTATATGAGTGAGTTGCACTGAAAAACTTAGAATATAAGAAACGCACATTGTAGTACATAGTGTATGAGTGAGTTGCACTGAAAAACTTAGAATTTAAGAAACGCACAGTTTAGTACATAGTATATGAGTGAGTTGCACTGAAAAACTTAGAATATAAGAAAAGCACAGTGTAGTACATAGTATATGAGTGAGTTGCACTGAAAAACTTAGAATATAAGAAACGCACAGTGTAGTACATAGTATATGAGTGAGTTGCACTGAAAAACTTAGTATATAAGAAACGCACAGTGTAGTACATAGTATATGAGTGAGTTGCACTGAAAAACTTAGAATTTACTGAAAAACCAGCATTACACGAAATGCACAGTGTAGTACATAGTATATGAGTGAGTTGCACTGAAAAACTTAGAATATAAGAAACGCACAGAGCAGTACATAGTATATGAGTGAGTTGCACTGAAAAACTTAGAATATAAGAAACGCACAGTGTAGTACATAGTATATGAGTGAGTTGCACTGAAAAACTTAGAATGTACTGAAAAACCCGCATTACACGAAATGCACAGTGTAGTACATAGTATATGAGTGAGTTGCACTGAAAAACTTTGAATATAAGAAACGCACAGTGTAGTACATAGTATATGAGTGAGTTGCACTGAAAAACTTAGAATATAAGAAACGCACAGTGTAGTACATAGTGTATGAGTGAGTTGCACTCAAAAACTTAGAATTTAAGAAACGCACAGTGTAGTACATAGTATATGAGTGAGTTGCACTGAAAAACTTAGAATATAAGAAACGCACAGTGTAGTACATAGTATATGAGTGAGTTGCACTGAAAAACTTAGAATATAAGAAACGCACAGTGTAGTACATAGTATATGAGTGAGTTGCACTGAAAAACTTAGAATTTACTGAAAAACCAGCATTACACGAAATGCACAGTATAGTACATAGTATATGAGTGAGTTGCACTGAAAAACTTAGAATATAAGAAACGCACAGTGTAGTACATAGTATATGAGTGAGTTGCACTGAAAAACTTAGAATATAAGAAACGCACAGTGTAGTACATAGTATATGAGTGAGTTGCACTGAAAAACTTAGAATTTAAGAAACACACAGTGTAGTACATAGTATATGAGTGAGTTGCACTGAAAAACTTAGAATTTAAGAAACGCACAGTGTAGTACATAGTATACGAGTGAGTTGCACTGAAAAACTTAGAATATAAGAAACGCACAGTGTAGTACATAGTATATGAGTGAGTTGCACTGAAAAACTTAGAATAAAAGAAACGAACAGTGTAGTACATAGTATATGAGTGAGTTGCTTTGAAAAACTTAGAATATAAGAAACGCACAGTGTAGTACATAATATATGAGTGAGTTGCACTGAAAAACTTAGAATATAAGAAACGCACAGTGTAGTACATAGTATATGAGTGAGTTGCACTGAAAAACTTAGAATTTACTGAAAAACCCGCATTACACGAATTGCACAGTGTAGTATATAGTATATGAGTGAGTTGCACTGAAAAACTTAGAATATAAGAAACGCACAGTGTAGTACATAGTATATGAGTGAGTTGCACTGAAAAACTTAGAATTTACTGAAAAACCCGCATTACACGAAATGCACAGTGTAGTACATAGTATATGAGTAAGTTGCACTGAAAAACTTAGAATATAAGAAACGCATATTGTAGTACATAGTGTATGAGTGAGTTGCACTGAAAAACTTAGAATATAAGAAACGCACAGTGTAGTACATAGTATATGAGTGAGTTGCACTGAAAAACTTAGAATTTACTGAAAAACCCGCATTACACGAAATGCACAGTGTAGCACATAGTATATGAGTGAGTTGCACTGAAAAACTTAGAATATAAGAAACGCACAGTGTAGTACATAGTATATGAGTGAGTTGCACTGAAAAACTTAGAATATAAGAAACGCACAGTGTAGTACATAGTATATGAGTGAGTTGCACTGAAAAACTTAGAATATAAGAAACGCACAATGTAGTACATAGTATATGAGTGAGTTGCACTGAAAAACTTAGAATATAAGAAACGCACAGTGTAATACATAGTATATGAGTGAGTTGCACTGAAAAACTTAGAATTTACTGAAAAACCCGCATTACACGAAATGCACAGTGTAGTACTTAGTATATGAGTGAGTTGCACTTAAAAACTTAGAATATAAGAAACGCACATTGTAGTACATAGTGTATGAGTGAGTTGCACTGAAAAACTTAGAATATAAGAAACGCACATTGTAGTACATAGTGTATGAGTGAGTTGCACTGAAAAACTTAGAATTTAAGAAACGCACAGTGTAGTACATAGTATATGAGTGAGTTGCACTGAAAAACTTAGAATATAAGAAAAGCACAGTGTAGTACATAGTATATGAGTGAGTTGCACTGAAAAACTTAGAATATAAGAAACGCACAGTGTAGTACATAGTATATGAGTGAGTTGCACTGAAAAACTTAGAATATAAGAAACGCACAGTGTAGTACATAGTATATGAGTGAGTTGCACTGAAAAACTTAGAATTTACTGAAAAACCAGCATTACACGAAATGCACAGTGTAGTACATAGTATATGAGTGAGTTGCACTGAAAAACTTAGAATATAAGAAACGCACAGAGCAGTACATAGTATATGAGTGAGTTGCACTGAAAAACTTAGAATATAAGAAACGCACAGTGTAGTACATAGTATATGAGTGAGTTGCACTGAAAAACTTAGAATGTACTGAAAAACCCGCATTACACGAAATGCACAGTGTAGTACATAGTATATGAGTGAGTTGCACTGAAAAACTTTGAATATAAGAAACGCACAGTGTAGTACATAGTATATGAGTGAGTTGCACTGAAAAACTTAGAATATAAGAAACGCACAGTGTAGTACATAGTGTATGAGTGAGTTGCACTCAAAAACTTAGAATTTAAGAAACGCACAGTATAGTACATAGTATATGAGTGAGTTGCACTGAAAAACTTAGAATTTACTGAAAAACCCGCATTACACGAATTGCACAGTGTAGTATATAGTATATGAGTGAGTTGCACTGAAAAACTTAGAATATAAGAAAGGCACAGTGTAGTACATAGTATATGAGTGAGTTGCACTGAAAAACTTAGAATTTACTGAAAAACCCGCATTACACGAAATGCACAGTGTAGTACATAGTATATGAGTAAGTTGCACTGAAAAACTTAGAATATAAGAAACGCATATTGTAGTACATAGTGTATGAGTGAGTTGCACTGAAAAACTTAGAATATAAGAAACGCACAGTGTAGTACATAGTATATGAGTGAGTTGCACTGAAAAACTTAGAATTTACTGAAAAACCCGCATTACACGAAATGCACAGTGTAGCACATAGTATATGAGTGAGTTGCACTTAAAAACTTAGAATATAAGAAACGCACAGTGTAGTACATAGTATATGAGTGAGTTGCACTGAAAAACTTAGAATATAAGAAACGCACAGTGTAGTACATAGTATATGAGTGAGTTGCACTGAAAAACTTAGAATATAAGAAACGCACAGTGTAATACATAGTATATGAGTGAGTTGCACTGAAAAACTTAGAATATAAGAAACGCACAGTGTAGTACATAGTATATGAGTGAGTTGCACTGAAAAACTTAGAATTTACTGAAAAACCCGCATTACACGAAATGCACAGTGTAGTACATAGTATATGAGTGAGTTGCACTGAAAAACTTAGAATTTAAGAAACGCACAGTGTAGTACATAGTATATGAGTGAGTTGCACTGAAAAACTTAGAATATAAGAAACGCACAGTGTAGTACATAGTATATGAGTGAGTTGCACTGAAAAACTTAGAATATAAGAAACGAACAGTGTAGTACATAGTATATGAGTGAGTTGCACTGAAAAACTTAGAATATAAGAAACGCACAGTGTAGTACATAGTATATGAGTGAGTTGCACTGAAAAACTTAGAATATAAGAAACGCACAGTGTAGTACATAGTATATGAGTGAGTTGCACTGAAAAACTTAGAATTTACTGAAAAACCCGCATTACACGAAATGCACAGTATAGTATATAGTATATGAGTGAGTTGCACTGAAAAACTTAGAATATAAGAAACGCACAGTGTAGTACATAGTATATGAGTGAGTTGCACTGAAAAACTTAGAATTTACTGAAAAACCCGCATTACACGAAATGCACAGTGTAGTACATAGTATATGAGTGAGTTGCACTGAAAAACTTAGAATATAAGAAACGCACATTGTAGTACATAGTGTATGAGTGAGTTGCACTGAAAAACTTAGAATTTAAGAAACGCACAGTGTAGTACATAGTATATGAGTGAGTTGCACTGAAAAACTTAGAATATAAGAAAAGCACAGTGTAGTACATAGTATATGAGTGAGTTGCACTGAAAAACTTAGAATATAAGAAACGCACAGTGTAGTACATAGTATATGAGTGAGTTGCACTGAAAAACTTAGAATATAAGAAACGCACAGTGTAGTACATAGTATATGAGTGAGTTGCACTGAAAAACTTAGAATTTACTGAAAAACCCGCATTACACGAAATGCACAGTGTAGTACATAGTATATGAGTGAGTTGCACTGAAAAACTTAGAATATAAGAAACGCACAGTGTAGTACATAGTATATGAGTGAGTTGCACTGACAAACTTAGAATATAAGAAACGCACAGTGTAGTACATAGTATATGAGTGAGTTGCACTGAAAAACTTAGAATTTACTGAAAAACCCGCATTAGACGAAATGCAAAGTGTAGTATATAGTATATGAGTGAGTTGCACTGAAAAACTTAGAATATAAGAAACGCACAGTGTAGTACATAGTATATGAGTGAGTTGCACTGAAAAACTTAGAATGTACTGAAAAACCCGCATTACACGAAATGCACAGTGTAGTACATAGTATATGAGTGAGTTGCACTGAAAAACTTAGAATATAAGAAATGCACAGTGTAGTACATAGTATATGAGTGAGTTGCACTGAAAAACTTAGAATATAAGAAACGCACATTGTAGTACATAGTGTATGAGTGAGTTGCACTGAAAAACTTAGAATTTAAGAAACGCACAGTGTAGTACATAGTATATGAGTGAGTTGCACTGAAAAACTTAGAATATAAGAAACGCACAGTGTAGTACATAGTATATGAGTGAGTTGCACTGAAAAACTTAGAATTTACTGAAAAACCAGCATTACACGAAATGCACAGTATAGTACATAGTATATGAGTGAGTTGCACTGAAAAACTTAGAATATAAGAAACGCACAGTGTAGTACATAGTATATGAGTGAGTTGCACTGAAAAACTTAGAATATAAGAAACGCACAGTGTAGTACATAGTATATGAGTGAGTTGCACTGAAAAACTTAGAATATAAGAAACGCACAGTGTAGTACATAGTATATGAGTGAGTTGCACTGAAAAACTTAGAATTTACTGAAAAACCCGCATTACACGAAATGCACAGTGTAGTACATAGTATATGAGTGAGTTGCACTGAAAAACTTAGAATATAAGAAACGCACAGTGTAGTACATAGTATATGAGTGAGTTGCACTGACAAACTTAGAATGTACTGAAAAACCCGCATTACACGAAATGCACAGTGTAGTACATAGTATATGAGTGAGTTGCACTGAAAAACTTTGAATATAAGAAACGCACAGTGTAGTACATAGTATATGAGTGAGTTGCACTGAAAAACTTAGAATATAAGAAACGCACATTGTAGTACATAGTGTATGAGTGAGTTGCACTGAAAAACTTAGAATTTAAGAAACGCACAGTGTAGTACATAGTATTTGAGTGAGTTGCACTGAAAAACTTAGAATATAAGAAACGCACAGTGTAGTACATAGTATATGAGTGAGTTGCACTGAAAAACTTTGAATATAAGAAACGCACAGTGTAGTACATAGTATATGAGTGAGTTGCACTGAAAAACTTAGAATATAAGAAACGCACATTGTAGTACATAGTGTATGAGTGAGTTGCACTGAAAAACTTAGAATTTAAGAAACGCACAGTGTAGTACATAGTATATGAGTGAGTTGCACTGAAAAACTTAGAATATAAGAAACGCACAGTGTAGTACATAGTATATGAGTGAGTTGCACTGAAAAACTTAGAATTTACTGAAAAACCAGCATTACACGAAATGCACAGTATAGTACATAGTATATGAGTGAGTTGCACTGAAAAACTTAGAATATAAGAAACGCACAGTGTAGTACATAGTATATGAGTGAGTTGCACTGAAAAACTTAGAATATAAGAAACGCACAGTGTAGTACATAGTATATGAGTGAGTTGCACTGAAAAACTTAGAATTTAAGAAACACACAGTGTAGTACATAGTATATGAGTGAGTTGCTCTGAAAAACTTAGAATATAAGAAACGCACAGTGTAGTACATATTATATGAGTGAGTTGCACTGAAAAACTTAGAATATAAGAAACGCACAGTGTAGTACATAGTATATGAGTGAGTTGCACTGAAAAACTTAGAATTTACTGAAAAACCCGCATTACACGAATTGCACAGTGTAGTATATAGTATATGAGTGAGTTGCACTGAAAAACTTAGAATATAAGAAACGCATAGTGTAGTACATAGTATATGAGTGAGTTGCACTGAAAAACTTAGAATTTACTGAAAAACCCGCATTACATGAAATGCACAGAGTAGTACATAGTATATGAGTAAGTTGCACTGAAAAACTTAGAATATAAGAAACGCATATTGTAGTACATAGTGTATGAGTGAGTTGCACTGAAAAACTTAGAATATAAGAAACGCACAGTGTAGTACATAGTATATGAGTGAGTTGCACTGAAAAACTTAGAATTTACTGAAAAACCCGCATTACACGAAATGCACAGTGTAGCACATAGTATATGAGTGAGTTGCACTGAAAAACTTAGAATATAAGAAACGCACAGTGTAGTACATAGTATATGAGTGAGTTGCACTGAAAAACTTAGAATATAAGAAACGCACAGTGTAGTACATAGTATATGAGTGAGTTGCACTGAAAAACTTAGGATATAAGAAACGCACAGTGTAGTACATAGTATATGAGTGAGTTGCACTGAAAAACTTAGAATATAAGAAACGCACAGTGTAATACATAGTATATGAGTGAGTTGCACTGAAAAACTTAGAATATAAGAAACGCACAGTGTAGTACATAGTATATGAGTGAGTTGCACTGAAAAACTTAGAATTTACTGAAAAACCCGCATTACACGAAATGCACAGTGTAGTACATAGTATATGAGTGAGTTGCACTGAAAAACTTAGAATTTAAGAAACGCACAGTGTAGTACATAGTATATGAGTGAGTTGCACTGAAAAACTTAGAATATAAGAAACGCACAGTGTAGTACATAGTATATGAGTGAGTTGCACTGAAAAACTTAGAATATAAGAAACGAACAGTGTAGTACATAGTATATGAGTGAGTTGCACTGAAAAACTTAGAATATAAGAAACGCACAGTGTAGTACATAGTATATGAGTGAGTTGCACTGAAAAACTTAGAATATAAGAAACGCACAGTGTAGTACATAGTATATGAGTGAGTTGCACTGAAAAACTTAGAATTTACTGAAAAACCCGCATTACACGAAATGCACAGTGTAGTATATAGTATATGAGTGAGTTGCACTGAAAAACTTAGAATATAAGAAACGCACAGTGTAGTACATAGTATATGAGTGAGTTGCACTGAAAAACTTAGAATTTACTGAAAAACCCGCATTACACGAAATGCACAGTGTAGTACATAGTATATGAGTGAGTTGCACTGAAAAACTTAGAATATAAGAAACGCACATTGTAGTACATAGTGTATGAGTGAGTTGCACTGAAAAACTTAGAATTTAAGAAACGCACAGTGTAGTACATAGTATATGAGTGAGTTGCACTGAAAAACTTAGAATATAAGAAAAGCACAGTGTAGTACATAGTATATGAGTGAGTTGCACTGAAAAACTTAGAATATAAGAAACGCACAGTGTAGTACATAGTATATGAGTGAGTTGCACTGAAAAACTTAGAATATAAGAAACGCACAGTGTAGTGCATAGTATATGAGTGAGTTGCACTGAAAAACTTAGAATTTACTGAAAAACCCGCATTACACGAAATGCACAGTGTAGTACATAGTATATGAGTGAGTTGCACTGAAAAACTTAGAATATAAGAAACGCACAGTGTAGTACATAGTATATGAGTGAGTTGCACTGACAAATTTAGAATATAAGAAACGCACAGTGTAGTACATAGTATATGAGTGAGTTGCACTGAAAAACTTAGAATTTACTGAAAAACCCGCATTACACGAAATGCACAGTGTAGTATATAGTATATGAGTGAGTTGCACTGAAAAACTTAGAATATAAGAAACGCACAGTGTAGTACATAGTATATGAGTGAGTTGCACTGAAAAACTTAGAATGTACTGAAAAACCCGCATTACACGAAATGCACAGTGTAGTACATAGTATATGAGTGAGTTGCACTGAAAAACTTTGAATATAAGAAACGCACAGTGTAGTACATAGTATATGAGTGAGTTGCACTGAAAAACTTAGAATATAAGAAACGCACAGTATAGTACATAGTATATGAGTGAGTTGCACTGAAAAACTTAGAATATAAGAAACGCACATTGTAGTACATAGTGTATGAGTGAGTTGCACTGAAAAACTTAGAATTTAAGAAACGCACAGTGTAGTACATAGTATATGAGTGAGTTGCACTGAAAAACTTAGAATATAAGAAACGCACAGTGTAGTACATAGTATATGAGTGAGTTGCACTGAAAAACTTAGAATTTACTGAAAAACCAGCATTACACGAAATGCACAGTATAGTACATAGTATATGAGTGAGTTGCACTGAAAAACTTAGAATATAAGAAACGCACAGTGTAGTACATAGTATATGAGTGAGTTGCACTGAAAAACTTAGAATATAAGAAACGCACAGTGTAGTACATAGTATATGAGTGAGTTGCACTGAAAAACTTAGAATTTAAGAAACACACAGTGTAGTACATAGTATATGAGTGAGTTGCACTGAAAAACTTAGAATTTAAGAAACGCACAGTGTAGTACATAGTATACGAGTGAGTTGCACTGAAAAACTTAGAATATAAGAAACGCACAGTGTAGTACATAGTATATGAGTGAGTTGCACTGAAAAACTTAGAGTATAAGAAACGAACAGTGTAGTACATAGTATATGAGTGAGTTGCTCTGAAAAACTTAGAATATAAGTAACGCACAGTGTAGTACATAGTATATGAGTGAGTTGCACTGAAAAACTTAGAATATAAGAAACGCACAGTGTAGTACATAGTATATGAGTGAGTTGCACTGAAAAACTTAGAATTTACTGAAAAACCCGCATTACACGAAATGCACAGTGTAGTACATAGTATATGAGTGAGTTGCACTGAAAAACTTAGAATTTAAGAAACGCACAGTGTAGTACATAGTATATGAGTGAGTTGCACTGAAAAACTTAGAATATAAGAAACGCACAGTGTAGTACATAGTATATGAGTGAGTTGCACTGAAAAACTTAGAATATAAGAAACGAACAGTGTAGTACATAGTATATGAGTGAGTTGCACTGAAAAACTTAGAATATAAGAAACGCACAGTGTAGTACATAGTATATGAGTGAGTTGCACTGAAAAACTTAGAATATAAGAAACGCACAGTGTAGTACATAGTATATGAGTGAGTTGCACTGAAAAACTTAGAATTTACTGAAAAACCCGCATTACACGAAATGCACAGTATAGTATATAGTATATGAGTGAGTTGCACTGAAAAACTTAGAATATAAGAAACGCACAGTGTAGTACATAGTATATGAGTGAGTTGCACTGAAAAACTTAGAATTTACTGAAAAACCCGCATTACACGAAATGCACAGTGTAGTACATAGTATATGAGTGAGTTGCACTGAAAAACTTAGAATATAAGAAACGCACATTGTAGTACATAGTGTATGAGTGAGTTGCACTGAAAAACTTAGAATTTAAGAAACGCACAGTGTAGTACATAGTATATGAGTGAGTTGCACTGAAAAACTTAGAATATAAGAAAAGCACAGTGTAGTACATAGTATATGAGTGAGTTGCACTGAAAAACTTAGAATATAAGAAACGCACAGTGTAGTACATAGTATATGAGTGAGTTGCACTGAAAAACTTAGAATATAAGAAACGCACAGTGTAGTACATAGTATATGAGTGAGTTGCACTGAAAAACTTAGAATTTACTGAAAAACCCGCATTACACGAAATGCACAGTGTAGTACATAGTATATGAGTGAGTTGCACTGAAAAACTTAGAATATAAGAAACGCACAGTGTAGTACATAGTATATGAGTGAGTTGCACTGACAAACTTAGAATATAAGAAACGCACAGTGTAGTACATAGTATATGAGTGAGTTGCACTGAAAAACTTAGAATTTACTGAAAAACCCGCATTAGACGAAATGCAAAGTGTAGTATATAGTATATGAGTGAGTTGCACTGAAAAACTTAGAATATAAGAAACGCACAGTGTAGTACATAGTATATGAGTGAGTTGCACTGAAAAACTTAGAATGTACTGAAAAACCCGCATTACACGAAATGCACAGTGTAGTACATAGTATATGAGTGAGTTGCACTGAAAAACTTAGAATATAAGAAATGCACAGTGTAGTACATAGTATATGAGTGAGTTGCACTGAAAAACTTAGAATATAAGAAACGCACATTGTAGTACATAGTGTATGAGTGAGTTGCACTGAAAAACTTAGAATTTAAGAAACGCACAGTGTAGTACATAGTATATGAGTGAGTTGCACTGAAAAACTTAGAATATAAGAAACGCACAGTGTAGTACATAGTATATGAGTGAGTTGCACTGAAAAACTTAGAATTTACTGAAAAACCAGCATTACACGAAATGCACAGTATAGTACATAGTATATGAGTGAGTTGCACTGAAAAACTTAGAATATAAGAAACGCACAGTGTAGTACATAGTATATGAGTGAGTTGCACTGAAAAACTTAGAATATAAGAAACGCACAGTGTAGTACATAGTATATGAGTGAGTTGCACTGAAAAACTTAGAATATAAGAAACGCACAGTGTAGTACATAGTATATGAGTGAGTTGCACTGAAAAACTTAGAATTTACTGAAAAACCCGCATTACACGAAATGCACAGTGTAGTACATAGTATATGAGTGAGTTGCACTGAAAAACTTAGAATATAAGAAACGCACAGTGTAGTACATAGTATATGAGTGAGTTGCACTGACAAACTTAGAATGTACTGAAAAACCCGCATTACACGAAATGCACAGTGTAGTACATAGTATATGAGTGAGTTGCACTGAAAAACTTTGAATATAAGAAACGCACAGTGTAGTACATAGTATATGAGTGAGTTGCACTGAAAAACTTAGAATATAAGAAACGCACATTGTAGTACATAGTGTATGAGTGAGTTGCACTGAAAAACTTAGAATTTAAGAAACGCACAGTGTAGTACATAGTATTTGAGTGAGTTGCACTGAAAAACTTAGAATATAAGAAACGCACAGTGTAGTACATAGTATATGAGTGAGTTGCACTGAAAAACTTTGAATATAAGAAACGCACAGTGTAGTACATAGTATATGAGTGAGTTGCACTGAAAAACTTAGAATATAAGAAACGCACATTGTAGTACATAGTGTATGAGTGAGTTGCACTGAAAAACTTAGAATTTAAGAAACGCACAGTGTAGTACATAGTATATGAGTGAGTTGCACTGAAAAACTTAGAATATAAGAAACGCACAGTGTAGTACATAGTATATGAGTGAGTTGCACTGAAAAACTTAGAATTTACTGAAAAACCAGCATTACACGAAATGCACAGTATAGTACATAGTATATGAGTGAGTTGCACTGAAAAACTTAGAATATAAGAAACGCACAGTGTAGTACATAGTATATGAGTGAGTTGCACTGAAAAACTTAGAATATAAGAAACGCACAGTGTAGTACATAGTATATGAGTGAGTTGCACTGAAAAACTTAGAATTTAAGAAACACACAGTGTAGTACATAGTATATGAGTGAGTTGCTCTGAAAAACTTAGAATATAAGAAACGCACAGTGTAGTACATATTATATGAGTGAGTTGCACTGAAAAACTTAGAATATAAGAAACGCACAGTGTAGTACATAGTATATGAGTGAGTTGCACTGAAAAACTTAGAATTTACTGAAAAACCCGCATTACACGAATTGCACAGTGTAGTATATAGTATATGAGTGAGTTGCACTGAAAAACTTAGAATATAAGAAACGCATAGTGTAGTACATAGTATATGAGTGAGTTGCACTGAAAAACTTAGAATTTACTGAAAAACCCGCATTACATGAAATGCACAGAGTAGTACATAGTATATGAGTAAGTTGCACTGAAAAACTTAGAATATAAGAAACGCATATTGTAGTACATAGTGTATGAGTGAGTTGCACTGAAAAACTTAGAATATAAGAAACGCACAGTGTAGTACATAGTATATGAGTGAGTTGCACTGAAAAACTTAGAATTTACTGAAAAACCCGCATTACACGAAATGCACAGTGTAGCACATAGTATATGAGTGAGTTGCACTGAAAAACTTAGAATATAAGAAACGCACAGTGTAGTACATAGTATATGAGTGAGTTGCACTGAAAAACTTAGAATATAAGAAACGCACAGTGTAGTACATAGTATATGAGTGAGTTGCACTGAAAAACTTAGGATATAAGAAACGCACAGTGTAGTACATAGTATATGAGTGAGTTGCACTGAAAAACTTAGAATATAAGAAACGCACAGTGTAATACATAGTATATGAGTGAGTTGCACTGAAAAACTTAGAATATAAGAAACGCACAGTGTAGTACATAGTATATGAGTGAGTTGCACTGAAAAACTTAGAATTTACTGAAAAACCCGCATTACACGAAATGCACAGTGTAGTACATAGTATATGAGTGAGTTGCACTGAAAAACTTAGAATTTAAGAAACGCACAGTGTAGTACATAGTATATGAGTGAGTTGCACTGAAAAACTTAGAATATAAGAAACGCACAGTGTAGTACATAGTATATGAGTGAGTTGCACTGAAAAACTTAGAATATAAGAAACGAACAGTGTAGTACATAGTATATGAGTGAGTTGCACTGAAAAACTTAGAATATAAGAAACGCACAGTGTAGTACATAGTATATGAGTGAGTTGCACTGAAAAACTTAGAATATAAGAAACGCACAGTGTAGTACATAGTATATGAGTGAGTTGCACTGAAAAACTTAGAATTTACTGAAAAACCCGCATTACACGAAATGCACAGTGTAGTATATAGTATATGAGTGAGTTGCACTGAAAAACTTAGAATATAAGAAACGCACAGTGTAGTACATAGTATATGAGTGAGTTGCACTGAAAAACTTAGAATTTACTGAAAAACCCGCATTACACGAAATGCACAGTGTAGTACATAGTATATGAGTGAGTTGCACTGAAAAACTTAGAATATAAGAAACGCACATTGTAGTACATAGTGTATGAGTGAGTTGCACTGAAAAACTTAGAATTTAAGAAACGCACAGTGTAGTACATAGTATATGAGTGAGTTGCACTGAAAAACTTAGAATATAAGAAAAGCACAGTGTAGTACATAGTATATGAGTGAGTTGCACTGAAAAACTTAGAATATAAGAAACGCACAGTGTAGTACATAGTATATGAGTGAGTTGCACTGAAAAACTTAGAATATAAGAAACGCACAGTGTAGTACATAGTATATGAGTGAGTTGCACTGAAAAACTTAGAATTTACTGAAAAACCCGCATTACACGAAATGCACAGTGTAGTACATAGTATATGAGTGAGTTGCACTGAAAAACTTAGAATATAAGAAACGCACAGTGTAGTACATAGTATATGAGTGAGTTGCACTGACAAATTTAGAATATAAGAAACGCACAGTGTAGTACATAGTATATGAGTGAGTTGCACTGAAAAACTTAGAATTTACTGAAAAACCCGCATTACACGAAATGCACAGTGTAGTATATAGTATATGAGTGAGTTGCACTGAAAAACTTAGAATATAAGAAACGCACAGTGTAGTACATAGTATATGAGTGAGTTGCACTGAAAAACTTAGAATGTACTGAAAAACCCGCATTACACGAAATGCACAGTGTAGTACATAGTATATGAGTGAGTTGCACTGAAAAACTTTGAATATAAGAAACGCACAGTGTAGTACATAGTATATGAGTGAGTTGCACTGAAAAACTTAGAATATAAGAAACGCACAGTATAGTACATAGTATATGAGTGAGTTGCACTGAAAAACTTAGAATATAAGAAACGCACATTGTAGTACATAGTGTATGAGTGAGTTGCACTGAAAAACTTAGAATTTAAGAAACGCACAGTGTAGTACATAGTATATGAGTGAGTTGCACTGAAAAACTTAGAATATAAGAAACGCACAGTGTAGTACATAGTATATGAGTGAGTTGCACTGAAAAACTTAGAATTTACTGAAAAACCAGCATTACACGAAATGCACAGTATAGTACATAGTATATGAGTGAGTTGCACTGAAAAACTTAGAATATAAGAAACGCACAGTGTAGTACATAGTATATGAGTGAGTTGCACTGAAAAACTTAGAATATAAGAAACGCACAGTGTAGTACATAGTATATGAGTGAGTTGCACTGAAAAACTTAGAATTTAAGAAACACACAGTGTAGTACATAGTATATGAGTGAGTTGCACTGAAAAACTTAGAATTTAAGAAACGCACAGTGTAGTACATAGTATACGAGTGAGTTGCACTGAAAAACTTAGAATATAAGAAACGCACAGTGTAGTACATAGTATATGAGTGAGTTGCACTGAAAAACTTAGAGTATAAGAAACGAACAGTGTAGTACATAGTATATGAGTGAGTTGCTCTGAAAAACTTAGAATATAAGTAACGCACAGTGTAGTACATAGTATATGAGTGAGTTGCACTGAAAAACTTAGAATATAAGAAACGCACAGTGTAGTACATAGTATATGAGTGAGTTGCACTGAAAAACTTAGAATTTACTGAAAAACCCGCATTACACGAATTGCACAGTGTAGTATATAGTATATGAGTGAGTTGCACTGAAAAACTTAGAATATAAGAAACGCACAGTGTAGTACATAGTATATGAGTGAGTTGCACTGAAAAACTTAGAATTTACTGAAAAACCAGCATTACACGAAATGCACAGTGTAGTACATAGTATATGAGTGAGTTGCACTGAAAAACTTAGAATATAAGAAACGCACAGAGCAGTACATAGTATATGAGTGAGTTGCACTGAAAAACTTAGAATATAAGAAACGCACAGTGTAGTACATAGTATATGAGTGAGTTGCACTGAAAAACTTAGAATGTACTGAAAAACCCGCATTACACGAAATGCACAGTGTAGTACATAGTATATGAGTGAGTTGCACTGAAAAACTTTGAATATAAGAAACGCACAGTGTAGTACATAGTATATGAGTGAGTTGCACTGAAAAACTTAGAATATAAGAAACGCACAGTGTAGTACATAGTGTATGAGTGAGTTGCACTCAAAAACTTAGAATTTAAGAAACGCACAGTATAGTACATAGTATATGAGTGAGTTGCACTGAAAAACTTAGAATTTACTGAAAAACCCGCATTACACGAATTGCACAGTGTAGTATATAGTATATGAGTGAGTTGCACTGAAAAACTTAGAATATAAGAAAGGCACAGTGTAGTACATAGTATATGAGTGAGTTGCACTGAAAAACTTAGAATTTACTGAAAAACCAGCATTACACGAAATGCACAGTGTAGTACATAGTATATGAGTAAGTTGCACTGAAAAACTTAGAATATAAGAAACGCATATTGTAGTACATAGTGTATGAGTGAGTTGCACTGAAAAACTTAGAATATAAGAAACGCACAGTGTAGTACATAGTATATGAGTGAGTTGCACTGAAAAACTTAGAATTTACTGAAAAACCCGCATTACACGAAATGCACAGTGTAGCACATAGTATATGAGTGAGTTGCACTGAAAAACTTAGAATATAAGAAACGCACAGTGTAGTACATAGTATATGAGTGAGTTGCACTGAAAAACTTAGAATATAAGAAACGCACAGTGTAGTACATAGTATATGAGTGAGTTGCACTGAAAAACTTAGAATATAAGAAACGCACAGTGTAGTACATAGTATATGAGTGAGTTGCACTGAAAAACTTAGAATATAAGAAACGCACAGTGTAATACATAGTATATGAGTGAGTTGCACTGAAAAACTTAGAATATAAGAAACGCACAGTGTAGTACATAGTATATGAGTGAGTTGCACTGAAAAACTTAGAATTTACTGAAAAACCCGCATTACACGAAATGCACAGTGTAGTACATAGTATATGAGTGAGTTGCACTGAAAAACTTAGAATTTAAGAAACGCACAGTGTAGTACATAGTATATGAGTGAGTTGCACTGAAAAACTTAGAATATAAGAAACGCACAGTGTAGTACATAGTATATGAGTGAGTTGCACTGAAAAACTTAGAATATAAGAAACGAACAGTGTAGTACATAGTATATGAGTGAGTTGCACTGAAAAACTTAGAATATAAGAAACGCACAGTGTAGTACATAGTATATGAGTGAGTTGCACTGAAAAACTTAGAATATAAGAAACGCACAGTGTAGTACATAGTATATGAGTGAGTTGCACTGAAAAACTTAGAATTTACTGAAAAACCCGCATTACACGAAATGCACAGTATAGTATATAGTATATGAGTGAGTTGCACTGAAAAACTTAGAATATAAGAAACGCACAGTGTAGTACATAGTATATGAGTGAGTTGCACTGAAAAACTTAGAATTTACTGAAAAACCCGCATTACACGAAATGCACAGTGTAGTACATAGTATATGAGTGAGTTGCACTGAAAAACTTAGAATATAAGAAACGCACATTGTAGTACATAGTGTATGAGTGAGTTGCACTGAAAAACTTAGAATTTAAGAAACGCACAGTGTAGTACATAGTATATGAGTGAGTTGCACTGAAAAACTTAGAATATAAGAAAAGCACAGTGTAGTACATAGTATATGAGTGAGTTGCACTGAAAAACTTAGAATATAAGAAACGCACAGTGTAGTACATAGTATATGAGTGAGTTGCACTGAAAAACTTAGAATATAAGAAACGCACAGTGTAGTACATAGTATATGAGTGAGTTGCACTGAAAAACTTAGAATTTACTGAAAAACCCGCATTACACGAAATGCACAGTGTAGTACATAGTATATGAGTGAGTTGCACTGAAAAACTTAGAATATAAGAAACGCACAGTGTAGTACATAGTATATGAGTGAGTTGCACTGACAAACTTAGAATATAAGAAACGCACAGTGTAGTACATAGTATATGAGTGAGTTGCACTGAAAAACTTAGAATTTACTGAAAAACCCGCATTAGACGAAATGCAAAGTGTAGTATATAGTATATGAGTGAGTTGCACTGAAAAACTTAGAATATAAGAAACGCACAGTGTAGTACATAGTATATGAGTGAGTTGCACTGAAAAACTTAGAATGTACTGAAAAACCCGCATTACACGAAATGCACAGTGTAGTACATAGTATATGAGTGAGTTGCACTGAAAAACTTAGAATATAAGAAATGCACAGTGTAGTACATAGTATATGAGTGAGTTGCACTGAAAAACTTAGAATATAAGAAACGCACATTGTAGTACATAGTGTATGAGTGAGTTGCACTGAAAAACTTAGAATTTAAGAAACGCACAGTGTAGTACATAGTATATGAGTGAGTTGCACTGAAAAACTTAGAATATAAGAAACGCACAGTGTAGTACATAGTATATGAGTGAGTTGCACTGAAAAACTTAGAATTTACTGAAAAACCAGCATTACACGAAATGCACAGTATAGTACATAGTATATGAGTGAGTTGCACTGAAAAACTTAGAATATAAGAAACGCACAGTGTAGTACATAGTATATGAGTGAGTTGCACTGAAAAACTTAGAATATAAGAAACGCACAGTGTAGTACATAGTATATGAGTGAGTTGCACTGAAAAACTTAGAATTTACTGAAAAACCCGCATTACACGAAATGCACAGTGTAGTACATAGTATATGAGTGAGTTGCACTGAAAAACTTAGAATATAAGAAACGCACAGTGTAGTACATAGTATATGAGTGAGTTGCACTGACAAACTTAGAATGTACTGAAAAACCCGCATTACACGAAATGCACAGTGTAGTACATAGTATATGAGTGAGTTGCACTGAAAAACTTTGAATATAAGAAACGCACAGTGTAGTACATAGTATATGAGTGAGTTGCACTGAAAAACTTAGAATATAAGAAACGCACATTGTAGTACATAGTGTATGAGTGAGTTGCACTGAAAAACTTAGAATTTAAGAAACGCACAGTGTAGTACATAGTATTTGAGTGAGTTGCACTGAAAAACTTAGAATATAAGAAACGCACAGTGTAGTACATAGTATATGAGTGAGTTGCACTGAAAAACTTTGAATATAAGAAACGCACAGTGTAGTACATAGTATATGAGTGAGTTGCACTGAAAAACTTAGAATATAAGAAACGCACATTGTAGTACATAGTGTATGAGTGAGTTGCACTGAAAAACTTAGAATTTAAGAAACGCACAGTGTAGTACATAGTATATGAGTGAGTTGCACTGAAAAACTTAGAATATAAGAAACGCACAGTGTAGTACATAGTATATGAGTGAGTTGCACTGAAAAACTTAGAATTTACTGAAAAACCAGCATTACACGAAATGCACAGTATAGTACATAGTATATGAGTGAGTTGCACTGAAAAACTTAGAATATAAGAAACGCACAGTGTAGTACATAGTATATGAGTGAGTTGCACTGAAAAACTTAGAATATAAGAAACGCACAGTGTAGTACATAGTATATGAGTGAGTTGCACTGAAAAACTTAGAATTTAAGAAACACACAGTGTAGTACATAGTATATGAGTGAGTTGCTCTGAAAAACTTAGAATATAAGAAACGCACAGTGTAGTACATATTATATGAGTGAGTTGCACTGAAAAACTTAGAATATAAGAAACGCACAGTGTAGTACATAGTATATGAGTGAGTTGCACTGAAAAACTTAGAATTTACTGAAAAACCCGCATTACACGAATTGCACAGTGTAGTATATAGTATATGAGTGAGTTGCACTGAAAAACTTAGAATATAAGAAACGCATAGTGTAGTACATAGTATATGAGTGAGTTGCACTGAAAAACTTAGAATTTACTGAAAAACCCGCATTACATGAAATGCACAGAGTAGTACATAGTATATGAGTAAGTTGCACTGAAAAACTTAGAATATAAGAAACGCATATTGTAGTACATAGTGTATGAGTGAGTTGCACTGAAAAACTTAGAATATAAGAAACGCACAGTGTAGTACATAGTATATGAGTGAGTTGCACTGAAAAACTTAGAATTTACTGAAAAACCCGCATTACACGAAATGCAGAGTGTAGCACATAGTATATGAGTGAGTTGCACTGAAAAACTTAGAATATAAGAAACGCACAGTGTAGTACATAGTATATGAGTGAGTTGCACTGAAAAACTTAGAATATAAGAAACGCACAGTGTAGTACATAGTATATGAGTGAGTTGCACTGAAAAACTTAGGATATAAGAAACGCACAGTGTAGTACATAGTATATGAGTGAGTTGCACTGAAAAACTTAGAATATAAGAAACGCACAGTGTAATACATAGTATATGAGTGAGTTGCACTGAAAAACTTAGAATATAAGAAACGCACAGTGTAGTACATAGTATATGAGTGAGTTGCACTGAAAAACTTAGAATTTACTGAAAAACCCGCATTACACGAAATGCACAGTGTAGTACATAGTATATGAGTGAGTTGCACTGAAAAACTTAGAATTTAAGAAACGCACAGTGTAGTACATAGTATATGAGTGAGTTGCACTGAAAAACTTAGAATATAAGAAACGCACAGTGTAGTACATAGTATATGAGTGAGTTGCACTGAAAAACTTAGAATATAAGAAACGAACAGTGTAGTACATAGTATATGAGTGAGTTGCACTGAAAAACTTAGAATATAAGAAACGCACAGTGTAGTACATAGTATATGAGTGAGTTGCACTGAAAAACTTAGAATATAAGAAACGCACAGTGTAGTACATAGTATATGAGTGAGTTGCACTGAAAAACTTAGAATTTACTGAAAAACCCGCATTACACGAAATGCACAGTGTAGTATATAGTATATGAGTGAGTTGCACTGAAAAACTTAGAATATAAGAAACGCACAGTGTAGTACATAGTATATGAGTGAGTTGCACTGAAAAACTTAGAATTTACTGAAAAACCCGCATTACACGAAATGCACAGTGTAGTACATAGTATATGAGTGAGTTGCACTGAAAAACTTAGAATATAAGAAACGCACATTGTAGTACATAGTGTATGAGTGAGTTGCACTGAAAAACTTAGAATTTAAGAAACGCACAGTGTAGTACATAGTATATGAGTGAGTTGCACTGAAAAACTTAGAATATAAGAAAAGCACAGTGTAGTACATAGTATATGAGTGAGTTGCACTGAAAAACTTAGAATATAAGAAACGCACAGTGTAGTACATAGTATATGAGTGAGTTGCACTGAAAAACTTAGAATATAAGAAACGCACAGTGTAGTACATAGTATATGAGTGAGTTGCACTGAAAAACTTAGAATTTACTGAAAAACCCGCATTACACGAAATGCACAGTGTAGTACATAGTATATGAGTGAGTTGCACTGAAAAACTTAGAATATAAGAAACGCACAGTGTAGTACATAGTATATGAGTGAGTTGCACTGACAAATTTAGAATATAAGAAACGCACAGTGTAGTACATAGTATATGAGTGAGTTGCACTGAAAAACTTAGAATTTACTGAAAAACCCGCATTACACGAAATGCACAGTGTAGTATATAGTATATGAGTGAGTTGCACTGAAAAACTTAGAATATAAGAAACGCACAGTGTAGTACATAGTATATGAGTGAGTTGCACTGAAAAACTTAGAATGTACTGAAAAACCCGCATTACACGAAATGCACAGTGTAGTACATAGTATATGAGTGAGTTGCACTGAAAAACTTTGAATATAAGAAACGCACAGTGTAGTACATAGTATATGAGTGAGTTGCACTGAAAAACTTAGAATATAAGAAACGCACAGTATAGTACATAGTATATGAGTGAGTTGCACTGAAAAACTTAGAATATAAGAAACGCACATTGTAGTACATAGTGTATGAGTGAGTTGCACTGAAAAACTTAGAATTTAAGAAACGCACAGTGTAGTACATAGTATATGAGTGAGTTGCACTGAAAAACTTAGAATATAAGAAACGCACAGTGTAGTACATAGTATATGAGTGAGTTGCACTGAAAAACTTAGAATTTACTGAAAAACCAGCATTACACGAAATGCACAGTATAGTACATAGTATATGAGTGAGTTGCACTGAAAAACTTAGAATATAAGAAACGCACAGTGTAGTACATAGTATATGAGTGAGTTGCACTGAAAAACTTAGAATATAAGAAACGCACAGTGTAGTACATAGTATATGAGTGAGTTGCACTGAAAAACTTAGAATTTAAGAAACACACAGTGTAGTACATAGTATATGAGTGAGTTGCACTGAAAAACTTAGAATTTAAGAAACGCACAGTGTAGTACATAGTATACGAGTGAGTTGCACTGAAAAACTTAGAATATAAGAAACGCACAGTGTAGTACATAGTATATGAGTGAGTTGCACTGAAAAACTTAGAGTATAAGAAACGAACAGTGTAGTACATAGTATATGAGTGAGTTGCTCTGAAAAACTTAGAATATAAGTAACGCACAGTGTAGTACATAGTATATGAGTGAGTTGCACTGAAAAACTTAGAATATAAGAAACGCACAGTGTAGTACATAGTATATGAGTGAGTTGCACTGAAAAACTTAGAATTTACTGAAAAACCCGCATTACACGAATTGCACAGTGTAGTATATAGTATATGCGTGAGTTGCACTGAAAAACTTAGAATATAAGAAACGCACAGTGTAGTACATAGTATATGAGTGAGTTGCACTGAAAAACTTAGAATTTACTGAAAAACCCGCATTACAAGAAATGCACAGTGTAGTACATAGTATATGAGTGAGATGCACTGAAAAACTTAGAATATAAGAAACGCATATTGTAGTACATAGTGTATGAGTGAGTTGCACTGAAAAACTTAGAATATAAGAAACGCACAGTGTAGTACATAGTATATGAGTGAGTTGCACTGAAAAACTTAGAATATAAGAAACGCAAAGTGTAGTACATAGTATATGAGTGAGTTGCACTGAAAAACTTAGAATATAAGAAACGCACAGTGTAGTACATAGTATATGAGTGAGTTGCACTGAAAAACTTACAATTTACTGAAAAACCCGCATTACACGAAATGCACAGTGTAGTACATAGTATATGAGTGAGTTGCACTGAAAAACTTAGAATTTAAGAAACGCACAGTGTAGTACATAGTATATGAGTGAGTTGCACTGAAAAACTTAGAATATAAGAAACGCACAGTGTAGTACATAGTATATGAGTGAGTTGCACTGAAAAACTTAGAATATAAGAAACGCACAGTGTAGTACATAGTATATGAGTGAGTTGCACTGAAAAACTTAGAATTTACTGAAAAACCCGCATTACACGAAATGCACAGTGTAGTATATAGTATATGAGTGAGTTGCACTGAAAAACTTAGAATATAAGAAACGCACAGTGTAGTACATAGTATATGAGTGAGTTGCACTGAAAAACTTAGAATTTACTGAAAAACCCGCATTACACGAAATGCACAGTGTAGTACATAGTATATGAGTGAGTTGCACTGAAAAACTTAGAATATAAGAAACGCACATTGTAGTACATAGTGTATGAGTGAGTTGCACTGAAAAACTTAGAATTTAAGAAACGCACAGTGTAGTACATAGTATATGAGTGAGTTGCACTGAAAAACTTAGAATATAAGAAAAGCGTACATAGTATATGAGTGAGTTGCACTGAAAAACTTAGAATATAAGAAACGCACAGTGTAGTACATAGTATATGAGTGAGTTGCACTGAAAAACTTAGAATATAAGAAACGCACAGTGTAGTACATAGTATATGAGTGAGTTGCACTGAAAAACTTAGAATTTACTGAAAAACCCGCATTACACGAAATGCACAGTGTAGTACATAGTATATGAGTGAGTTGCACTGAAAAACTTAGAATATAAGAAACGCACAGTGTAGTACATAGTATATGAGTGAGTTGCACTGACAAACTTAGAATATAAGAAACGCACAGTGTAGTACATAGTATATGAGTGAGTTGCACTGAAAAACTTAGAATTTACTGAAAAACCCGCATTACACGAAATGCACAGTGTAGTATATAGTATATGAGTGAGTTGCACTGAAAAACTTAGAATATAAGAAACGCACAGTGTAGTACATAGTATATGAGTGAGTTGCACTGAAAAACTTAGAATGTACTGAAAAACCCGCATTACACGAAATGCACAGTGTAGTACATAGTATATGAGTGAGTTGCACTGAAAAACTTAGAATATAAGAAACGCACAGTGTAGTACATAGTATATGAGTGAGTTGCACTGAAAAACTTAGAATATAAGAAACGCACAGTGTAGTACATAGTATATGAGTGAGTTGCACTGAAAAACTTAGAATTTAAGAAACACACAGTGTAGTACATAGTATATGAGTGAGTTGCACTGAAAAACTTAGAATTTAAGAAACGCACAGTGTAGTACATAGTATACGAGTGAGTTGCACTGAAAAACTTAGAATATAAGAAACGCACAGTGTAGTACATAGTATATGAGTGAGTTGCACTGAAAAACTTAGAATATAAGAAACGAACAGTGTAGTACATAGTATATGAGTGAGTTGCTCTGAAAAACTTAGAATATAAGAAACGCACAGTGTAGTACATAGTATATGAGTGAGTTGCACTGAAAAACTTAGAATATAAGAAACGCACAGTGTAGTACATAGTATATGAGTGAGTTGCACTGAAAAACTTAGAATTTACTGAAAAACCCGCATTACACGAATTGCACAGTGTAGTATATAGTATATGCGTGAGTTGCACTGAAAAACTTAGAATATATGAAACGCACAGTGTAGTACATAGTATATGAGTGAGTTGCACTGAAAAACTTAGAATTTACTGAAAAACCCGCATTACACGAAATGCACAGTGTAGTACATAGTATATGAGTGAGTTGCACTGAAAAACTTAGAATTTAAGAAACGCACAGTGTAGTACATAGTATATGAGTGAGTTGCACTGAAAAACTTAGAATATAAGAAACGCACAGTGTAGTACATAGTATATGAGTGAGTTGCACTGAAAAACTTAGAATATAAGAAACGAACAGTGTAGTACATAGTATATGAGTGAGTTGCACTGAAAAACTTAGAATATAAGAAACGCACAGTGTAGTACATAGTATATGAGTGAGTTGCACTGAAAAACTTAGAATATAAGAAACGCACAGTGTAGTACATAGTATATGAGTGAGTTGCACTGAAAAACTTAGAATTTACTGAAAAACCCGCATTACACGAAATGCACAGTGTAGTATATAGTATATGAGTGAGTTGCACTGAAAAACTTAGAATATAAGAAACGCACAGTGTAGTACATAGTATATGAGTGAGTTGCACTGAAAAACTTAGAATGTACTGAAAAACCCGCATTACACGAAATGCACAGTGTAGTACATAGTATATGAGTGAGTTGCACTGAAAAACTTAGAATATAAGAAATGCACATTGTAGTACATAGTGTATGAGTGAGTTGCACTGAAAAACTTAGAATTTAAGAAACGCACAGTGTAGTACATAGTATATGAGTGAGTTGCACTGAAAAACTTAGAATATAAGAAAAGCACAGTGTAGTACATAGTATATGAGTGAGTTGCACTGAAAAACTTAGAATATAAGAAACGCACAGTGTAGTACATAGTATATGAGTGAGTTGCACTGAAAAACTTAGAATATAAGAAACGCACAGTGTAGTACATAGTATATGAGTGAGTTGCACTGAAAAACTTAGAATGTACTGAAAAACCCGCATTACACGAAATGCACAGTGTAGTACATAGTATATGAGTGAGTTGCACTGAAAAACTTAGAATATAAGAAACGCACAGTGTAGTACATAGTATATGAGTGAGTTGCACTGAAAAACTTAGAATATAAGAAACGCACAGTGTAGTACATAGTGTATGAGTGAGTTGCACTGAAAAACTTAGAATATAAGAAACGCACAGTGTAGTACATAGTGTATGAGTGAGTTGCACTGAAAAACTTAGGATATAAGAAACGCACATTGTAGTACATAGTGTATGAGTGAGTTGCACTGAAAAACTTAGAATTTAAGAAACGCACAGTGTAGTACATAGTATATGAGTGAGTTGCACTGAAAAACTTAGAATATAAGAAAAGCACAGTGTAGTACATAGTATATGAGTGAGTTGCACTGAAAAACTTAGAATATAAGAAACGCACAGTGTAGTACATAGTATATGAGTGAGTTGCACTGAAAAACTTAGAATATAAAAAACGCACAGTGTAGTACATAGTATATGAGTGAGTTGCACTGAAAAACTTAGAATTTAAGAAACACACAGTGTAGTACATAGTATATGAGTGAGTTGCACTGAAAAACTTAGAATTTAAGAAACGCACAGTGTAGTACATAGTATATGAGTGAGTTGCACTGAAAAACTTAGAATATAAGAAACGCACAGTGTAGTACATAGTATATGAGTGAGTTGCACTGAAAAACTTAGAATATAAGAAACACACAGTGTAGTACATAGTATATGAGTGAGTTGCACTGAAAAACTTAGAATATAAGAAACGCACAGTGTAGTACATAGTATATGAGTGAGTTGCACTGAAAAACTTAGAATATAAGAAACGCACAGTGTAGTACATAGTATATGAGTGAGTTGCACTGAAAAACTTAGAATTTACTGAAAAACCCGCATTACACGAAATGCACAGTGTAGTATATAGTATATGAGTGAGTTGCACTGAAAAACTTAGAATATAAGAAACGCACAGTGTAGTACATAGTATATGAGTGAGTTGCACTGAAAAACTTAGAATTTACTGAAAAACCCGCATTACACGAAATGCACAGTGTAGTACATAGTATATGAGTGAGTTGCACTGAAAAACTTAGAATATAAGAAACGCACATTGTAGTACATAGTGTATGAGTGAGTTGCACTGAAAAACTTAGAATTTAAGAAACGCACAGTGTAGTACATAGTATATGAGTGAGTTGCACTGAAAAACTTAGAATATAAGAAAAGCACAGTGTAGTACATAGTATATGAGTGAGTTGCACTGAAAAACTTAGAATATAAGAAACGCACAGTGTAGTACATAGTATATGAGTGAGTTGCACTGAAAAACTTAGAATATAAGAAACGCACAGTGTAGTACATAGTATATGAGTGAGTTGCACTGAAAAACTTAGAATTTACTGAAAAACCAGCATTACACGAAATGCACAGTGTAGTACATAGTATATGAGTGAGTTGCACTGAAAAACTTAGAATATAAGAAACGCACAGTGTAGTACATAGTATATGAGTGAGTTGCACTGAAAAACTTAGAATGTACTGAAAAACCCGCATTACACGAAATGCACAGTGTAGTACATAGTATATGAGTGAGTTGCACTGAAAAACTTTGAATATAAGAAACGCACAATGTAGTACATAGTATATGAGTGAGTTGCACTGAAAAACTTAGAATATAAGAAACGCACAGTGTAGTACATAGTATATGAGTGAGTTGCACTGAAAAACTTAGAATATAAGAAACGCACATTGTAGTACATAGTGTATGAGTGAGTTGCACTGAAAAACTTAGAATTTAAGAAACGCACAGTGTAGTACATAGTATATGAGTGAGTTGCACTGAAAAACTTAGAATATAAGAAACGCACAGTGTAGTACATAGTATATGAGTGAGTTGCACTGAAAAACTTAGAATATAAGAAACGCACAGTGTAGTACATAGTATATGAGTGAGTTGCACTGAAAAACTTAGAATATAAGAAACGCACAGTGTAGTACAAAGTATATGAGTGAGTTGCACTGAAAAACTTAGAATTTAAGAAACACACAGTGTAGTACATAGTATATGAGTGAGTTGCTTGAAAAACTTAGAATTTAAGAAACGCACAGTGTAGTACATAGTATACGAGTGAGTTGCACTGAAAAACTTAGAATATAAGAAACGCACAGTGTAGTACATAGTATATGAGTGAGTTGCACTGAAAAACTTAGAATATAAGAAACGAACAGTGTAGTACATAGTATATGAGTGAGTTGCTCTGAAAAACTTAGAATATAAGAAACGCACAGTGTAGTACATAGTATATGAGTGAGTTGCACTGAAAAACTTAGAATATAAGAAACGCACAGTGTAGTACATAGTATATGAGTGAGTTGCACTGAAAAACTTAGAATTTACTGAAAAACCCGAATTACACGAATTGCACAGTGTAGTATATAGTATATGAGTGAGTTGCACTGAAAAACTTAGAATATAAGAAACGCACAGTGTAGTACATAGTATATGAGTGAGTTGCACTGAAAAACTTAGAATTTACTGAAAAACCCGCATTACACGAAATGCACAGTGTAGTACATAGTATATGAGTGAGTTGCACTGAAAAACTTAGAATATAAGAAACGCATATTGTAGTACATAGTGTATGAGTGAGTTGCACTGAAAAACTTAGAATATAAGAAACGCACAGTGTAGTACATAGTATATGAGTGAGTTGCACTGAAAAACTTAGAATTTACTGAAAAACCCGCATTACACGAAATGCACAGTGTAGCACATAGTATATGAGTGAGTTGCACTGAAAAACTTAGAATATAAGAAACGCACATTGTAGTACATAGTGTATGAGTGAGTTGCACTGAAAAACTTAGAATTTAAGAAACGCACAGTGTAGTACATAGTATATGAGTGAGTTGCACTGAAAAACTTAGAATATAAGAAAAGCACAGTGTAGTACATAGTATATGAGTGAGTTGCACTGAAAAACTTAGAATATAAGAAACGCACAGTGTAGTACATAGTATATGAGTGAGTTGCACTGAAAAACTTAGAATGTACTGAAAAACCCGCATTACACGAAATGCACAGTGTAGTACATAGTATATGAGTGAGTTGCACTGAAAAACTTTGAATATAAGAAACGCACAGTGTAGTACATAGTATATGAGTGAGTTGCACTGAAAAACGTAGAATATAAGAAACGCACAGTGTAGTACATAGTATATGAGTGAGTTGCACTGAAAAACTTAGAATATAAGAAACGCACATTGTAGTACATAGTGTATGAGTGAGTTGCACTGAAAAACTTAGAATTTAAGAAACGCACAGTGTAGTACATAGTATATGAGTGAGTTGCACTGAAAAACTTAGAATATAAGAAACGCACAGTGTAGTACATAGTATATGAGTGAGTTGCACTGAAAAACTTAGAATTTACTGAAAAACCAGCATTACACGAAATGCACAGTATAGTACATAGTATATGAGTGAGTTGCACTGAAAAACTTAGAATATAAGAAACGCACAGTGTAGTACATAGTATATGAGTGAGTTGCACTGAAAAACTTAGAATATAAGAAACGCACAGTGTAGTACAAAGTATATGAGTGAGTTGCACTGAAAAACTTAGAATTTAAGAAACACACAGTGTAGTACATAGTGTATGAGTGAGTTGCACTGAAAAACTTAGAATATAAGAAACGCACAGTGTAGTACATAGTATATGAGTGAGTTGCACTGAAAAACTTAGAATATAAGAAACGCACAGTGTAGTACATAGTATATGAGTGAGTTGCACTGAAAAACTTAGAATATAAGAAACGCACAGTGTAGTACATAGTATATGAGTGAGTTGCACTGAAAAACTTAGAATATAAGAAACGCACAGTGTAGTACATAGTATATGAGTGAGTTGCACTGAAAAACTTAGAATATAAGAAACGCACAGTGTAGTACATAGTATATGAGTGAGTTGCACTGAAAAACTTAGAATATAAGAAACGCACAGTGTAGTACATAGTATATGAGTGAGTTGCACTGAAAAACTTAGAATTTACTGAAAAACCCGCATTACACGAATTGCACACTGTAGTATATAGTATATGAGTGAGTTGCACTGAAAAACTTAGAATATAAGAAACGAACAGTGTAGTACATAGTATATGAGTGAGTTGCTCTGAAAAACTTAGAATATAAGAAACGCACAGTGTAGTACATAGTATATGAGTGAGTTGCACTGAAAAACTTAGAATATAAGAAACGCACAGTGTAGTACATAGTATATGAGTGAGTTGCACTGAAAAACTTAGAATTTACTGAAAAACCCGAATTACACGAATTGCACAGTGTAGTATATAGTATATGAGTGAGTTGCACTGAAAAACTTAGAATATAAGAAACGCACAGTGTAGTATATAGTATATGAGTGAGTTGCACTGAAAAACTTAGAATATAAGAAACGCACAGTGTAGTACATAGTATATGAGTGAGTTGCACTGAAAAACTTAGAATATAAGAAACGCACAGTGTAGTACAAAGTATATGAGTGAGTTGCACTGAAAAACTTAGAATTTAAGAAACACACAGTGTAGTACATAGTGTATGAGTGAGTTGCACTGAAAAACTTAGAATATAAGAAACGCACAGTGTAGTACATAGTATATGAGTGAGTTGCACTGAAAAACTTAGAATTTACTGAAAAACCCGCATTACACGAATTGCACACTGTAGTATATAGTATATGAGTGAGTTGCACTGAAAAACTTAGAATATAAGAAACGAACAGTGTAGTACATAGTATATGAGTGAGTTGCTCTGAAAAACTTAGAATATAAGAAACGCACAGTGTAGTACATAGTATATGAGTGAGTTGCACTGAAAAACTTAGAATATAAGAAACGCACAGTGTAGTACATAGTATATGAGTGAGTTGCACTGAAAAACTTAGAATTTACTGAAAAACCCGAATTACACGAATTGCACAGTGTAGTATATAGTATATGAGTGAGTTGCACTGAAAAACTTAGAATATAAGAAACGCACAGTGTAGTACATAGTATATGAGTGAGTTGCACTGAAAAACTTAGAATTTACTGAAAAACCCGCATTACACGAAATGCACAGTGTAGTACATAGTATATGAGTGAGTTGCACTGAAAAACTTAGAATATAAGAAACGCATATTGTAGTACATAGTGTATGAGTGAGTTGCACTGAAAAACTTAGAATATAAGAAACGCACAGTGTAGTACATAGTATATGAGTGAGTTGCACTGAAAAACTTAGAATTTACTGAAAAACCCGCATTACACGAAATGCACAGTGTAGCACATAGTATATGAGTGAGTTGCACTGAAAAACTTAGAATATAAGAAACACACAGTGTAGTACATAGTATATGAGTGAGTTGCACTGAAAAACTTAGAATTTACTGAAAAACCCGCATTACACGAAATGCACAGTGTAGTACATAGTATATGAGTGAGTTGCACTGAAAAACTTAGAATATAAGAAACGCACATTGTAGTACATAGTGTATGAGTGAGTTGCACTGAAAAACTTAGAATTTAAGAAACGCACAGTGTAGTACATAGTATATGAGTGAGTTGCACTGAAAAACTTAGAATATAAGAAAAGCACAGTGTAGTACATAGTATATGAGTTAGTTGCACTGAAAAACTTAGAATATAAGAAACGCACAGTGTAGTACATAGTATATGAGTGAGTTGCACTGAAAAACTTAGAATATAAGAAACGCACAGTGTAGTACATAGTATATGAGTGAGTTGCACTGAAAAACTTAGAATTTACTGAAAAACCCGCATTACACGAAATGCACAGTGTAGTACATAGTATATGAGTGAGTTGCACTGAAAAACTTAGAATATAAGAAACGCACATTGTAGTACATAGTATATGAGTGAGTTGCACTGAAAAACTTAGAATTTACTGAAAAACCCGCATTACACGAAATGCACAGTGTAGTACATAGTATATGAGTGAGTTGCACTGAAAAACTTAGAATATAAGAAACGCACATTGTAGTACATAGTGTATGAGTGAGTTGCACTGAAAAACTTAGAATTTAAGAAACGCACAGTGTAGTACATAGTATATGAGTGAGTTGCACTGAAAAACTTAGAATATAAGAAAAGCACAGTGTAGTACATAGTATATGAGTTAGTTGCACTGAAAAACTTAGAATATAAGAAACGCACAGTGTAGTACATAGTATATGAGTGAGTTGCACTGAAAAACTTAGAATATAAGAAACGCACAGTGTAGTACATAGTATATGAGTGAGTTGCACTGAAAAACTTAGAATTTACTGAAAAACCCGCATTACACGAAATGCACAGTGTAGTACATAGTATATGAGTGAGTTGCACTGAAAAACTTAGAATATAAGAAACGCACATTGTAGTACATAGTATATGAGTGAGTTGCACTGAAAAACTTAGAATATAAGAAACGCACAGTGTAGTACATAGTATATGAGTGAGTTGCACTGAAAAACTTAGAATATAAGAAACGCACAGTGTAGTACATAGTATATGAGTGAGTTGCACTGAAAAACTTAGAATATAAGAAACGCACAGTGTAGTACATAGTATATGAGTGAGTTGCACTGAAAAACTTAGAATGTACTGAAAAACCCGCATTACACGAAATGCACAGTGTAGTACATAGTATATGAGTGAGTTGCACTGAAAAACTTTGAATATAAGAAACGCACAGTGTAGTACATAGTATATGAGTGAGTTGCACTGAAAAACGTAGAATATAAGAAACGCACAGTGTAGTACATAGTATATGAGTGAGTTGCACTGAAAAACTTAGAATATAAGAAACGCACATTGTAGTACATAGTGTATGAGTGAGTTGCACTGAAAAACTTAGAATTTAAGAAACGCACAGTGTAGTACATAGTATATGAGTGAGTTGCACTGAAAAACTTAGAATATAAGAAACGCACAGTGTAGTACATAGTATATGAGTGAGTTGCACTGAAAAACTTAGAATTTACTGAAAAACCAGCATTACACGAAATGCACAGTATAGTACATAGTATATGAGTGAGTTGCACTGAAAAACTTAGAATATAAGAAACGCACAGTGTAGTACATAGTATATGAGTGAGTTGCACTGAAAAACTTAGAATATAAGAAACGCACAGTGTAGTACAAAGTATATGAGTGAGTTGCACTGAAAAACTTAGAATTTAAGAAACACACAGTGTAGTACATAGTGTATGAGTGAGTTGCACTGAAAAACTTAGAATATAAGAAACGCACAGTGTAGTACATAGTATATGAGTGAGTTGCACTGAAAAACTTAGAATTTACTGAAAAACCCGCATTACACGAATTGCACACTGTAGTATATAGTATATGAGTGAGTTGCACTGAAAAACTTAGAATATAAGAAACGAACAGTGTAGTACATAGTATATGAGTGAGTTGCACTGAAAAACTTAGAATATAAGAAACGCACAGTGTAGTACATAGTATATGAGTGAGTTGCACTGAAAAACTTAGAATATAAGAAACGCACAGTGTAGTACATAGTATATGAGTGAGTTGCACTGAAAAACTTAGAATTTACTGAAAAACCCGAATTACACGAATTGCACAGTGTAGTATATAGTATATGAGTGAGTTGCACTGAAAAACTTAGAATATAAGAAACGCACAGTGTAGTACATAGTATATGAGTGAGTTGCACTGAAAAACTTAGAATTTACTGAAAAACCCGCATTACACGAAATGCACAGTGTAGTACATAGTATATGAGTGAGTTGCACTGAAAAACTTAGAATATAAGAAACGCATATTGTAGTACATAGTGTATGAGTGAGTTGCACTGAAAAACTTAGAATATAAGAAACGCACAGTGTAGTACATAGTATATGAGTGAGTTGCACTGAAAAACTTAGAATTTACTGAAAAACCCGCATTACACGAAATGCACAGTGTAGCACATAGTATATGAGTGAGTTGCACTGAAAAACTTAGAATATAAGAAACGCACAGTGTAGTACATAGTATATGAGTGAGTTGCACTGAAAAACTTAGAATTTACTGAAAAACCCGCATTACACGAAATGCACAGTGTAGTACATAGTATATGAGTGAGTTGCACTGAAAAACTTAGAATATAAGAAACGCACATTGTAGTACATAGTGTATGAGTGAGTTGCACTGAAAAACTTAGAATTTAAGAAACGCACAGTGTAGTACATAGTATATGAGTGAGTTGCACTGAAAAACTTAGAATATAAGAAACGAACAGTGTAGTACATAGTATATGAGTGAGTTGCACTGAAAAACTTAGAATATAAGAAACGCACAGTGTAGTACATAGTATATGAGTGAGTTGCACTGAAAAACTTAGAATATAAGAAACGCACAGTATAGTACATAGTATATGAGTGAGTTGCACTGAAAAACTTAGATTTTACTGAAAAACCAGCATTACACGAAATGCACAGTGTAGTACATAGTATATGAGTGAGTTGCACTGAAAAACTTAGAATATAAGAAACGCACAGAGTAGTACATAGTATATGAGTGAGTTGCACTGAAAAACTTAGAATATAAGAAACGCACAGTGTAGTACATAGTATATGAGTGAGTTGCACTGAAAAACTTAGAATGTACTGAAAAAACCGCATTACACGAAATGCACAGTGAAGTACAAAGTAAATGAGTGAGTTGCACTGAAAAACTTTGAATATAAGAAACGCACAGTGTAGTACATAGTATATGAGTGAGTTGCACTGAAAAACTTAGAATATAAGAAACGCACAGTGTAGTACATAGTGTATGAGTGAGTTGCACTGAAAAACTTAGAATATAAGAAACGCACATTGTAGTACATAGTGTATGAGTGAGTTGCACTGAAAAACTTAGAATTTAAGAAACGCACAGTGTAGTACATAGTATATGAGTGAGTTGCACTGAAAAATTTAGAATATAAGAAAAGCACAGTGTAGTACATAGTATATGAGTGAGTTGCACTGAAAAACTTAGAATATAAGAAACGCACAGTGTAGTACATAGTATATGAGTGAGTTGCACTGAAAAACTTAGAATATAAGAAACACACAGTGTAGTATATAGTATATGAGTGAGTTGCACTGAAAAACTTAGAATTTACTGAAAAACCAGCATTACACGAAATGCACAGTATAGTACATAGTATATGAGTGAGTTGCACTGAAAAACTTAGAATATAAGAAACGCACAGTGTACTACATAGTATATGAGTGAGTTGCACTGAAAAACTTAGAATATAAGAAACGCACAGTGTAGTACATAGTATATGAGTGAGTTGCACTGAAAAACTTAGAATTTAAGAAACACACAGTGTAGTACATAGTATATGAGTGAGTTGCACTGAAAAACTTAGAATTTAAGAAACGCACAGTGTAGTACATAGTATACGAGTGAGTTGCACTGAAAAACTTAGAATATAAGAAACGCACAGTGTAGTACATAGTATATGAGTGAGTTGCACTGAAAAACTTAGAATATAAGAAACGAACAGTGTAGTACATAGTATATGAGTGAGTTGCTCTGAAAAACTTAGAATATAAGAAACGCACAGTGTAGTACATAGTATATGAGTGAGTTGCACTGAAAAACTTAGAATATAAGAAACGCACAGTGTAGTACATAGTATATGAGTGAGTTGCACTGAAAAACTTAGAATTTACTGAAAAACCCGCATTACACGAATTGCACACTGTAGTATATAGTATATGAGTGAGTTGCACTGAAAAACTTAGAATATAAGAAACGCACAGTGTAGTACATAGTATATGAGTGAGTTGCACTGAAAAACTTAGAATTTACTGAAAAACCCGCATTACACGAAATGCACAGTGTAGTACATAGTATATGAGTGAGTTGCACTGAAAAACTTAGAATATAAGAAACGCATATTGTAGTACATAGTGTATGAGTGAGTTGCACTGAAAAACTTAGAATATAAGAAACGCACAGTGTAGTACATAGTATATGAGTGAGTTGCACTGAAAAACTTAGAATTTACTGAAAAACCCGCATTACACGAAATGCACAGTGTAGCACATAGTATATGAGTGAGTTGCACTGAAAAACTTAGAATATAAGAAACGCACAGTGTAGTACATAGTATATGAGTGAGTTGCACTGAAAAACTTAGAATATAAGAAACTCACAGTGTAGTACATAGTATATGAGTGAGTTGCACTGAAAAACTTAGAATATAAGAAACGCACAGTGTAGTACATAGTATATGAGTGAGTTGCACTGAAAAACTTAGAATATAAGAAACGCACAGTGTAGTACATAGTATATGAGTGAGTTGCACTGAAAAACTTAGAATATAAGAAACGCACAGTGTAGTACATAGTATATGAGTGAGTTGCACTGAAAAACTTAGAATTTACTGAAAAACCCGCTTTACACGAAATGCACAGTGTAGTACATAGTATATGAGTGAGTTGCACTGAAAAACTTAGAATTTAAGAAACGCACAGTGTAGTACATAGTATATGAGTGAGTTGCACTGAAAAACTTAGAATATAAGAAACGCACAGTGTAGTACATAGTATATGAGTGAGTTGCACTGAAAAACTTAGAATATAAGAAACGAACAGTGTAGTACATAGTATATGAGTGAGTTGCACTGAAAAACTTAGAATATAAGAAACGCACAGTGTAGTACATTGTATATGAGTGAGTTGCACTGAAAAACTTAGAATATAAGAAACACACAGTGTAGTACATAGTATATGAGTGAGTTGCACTGAAAAACTTAGAATTTACTGAAAAACCCGCATTACACGAAATGCACAGTGTAGTACATAGTATATGAGTGAGTTGCACTGAAAAACTTAGAATATAAGAAACGCACATTGTAGTACATAGTGTATGAGTGAGTTGCACTGAAAAACTTAGAATTTACTGAAAAACCCGCATTACACGAAATGCACAGTGTAGTACATAGTATATGAGTGAGTTGCACTGAAAAACTTAGAATATAAGAAACGCACATTGTAGTACATAGTGTATGAGTGAGTTGCACTGAAAAACTTAGAATTTAAGAAACGCACAGTGTAGTACATAGTATATGAGTGAGTTGCACTGAAAAACTTAGAATATAAGAAAAGCACAGTGTAGTACATAGTATATGAGTGAGTTGCACTGAAAAACTTAGAATATAAGAAACGCACAGTGTAGTACATAGTATATGAGTGAGTTGCACTGAAAAACTTAGAATATAAGAAACGCACAGTGTAGTACATAGTATATGAGTGAGTTGCACTGAAAAACTTAGAATTTACTGAAAAACCCGCATTACACGAAATGCACAGTGTAGTACATAGTATATGAGTGAGTTGCACTGAAAAACTTAGAATATAAGAAACGCACAGTGTAGTACATAGTATATGAGTGAGTTGCACTGAAAAACTTAGAATATAAGAAACGCACAGTGTAGTACATAGTATATGAGTGAGTTGCACTGAAAAACTTAGAATTTACTGAAAAACCCGCATTACACGAAATGCACAGTGTAGTATATAGTATATGAGTGAGTTGCACTGAAAAACTTAGAATATAAGAAACGCACAGTGTAGTACATAGTATATGAGTGAGTTGCACTGAAAAACTTAGAATTTACTGAGAAACCCGCATTACACGAAATGCACAGTGTAGTACATAGTATATGAGTGAGTTGCACTGAAAAACTTAGAATATAAGAAACGCACATTGTAGTACATAGTGTATGAGTGAGTTGCACTAAAAAACTTAGAATATAAGAAACGCACAGTGTAGTACATAGTATATGAGTGAATTGCACTGAAAAACTTAGAATTTACTGAAAAACCCGCATTACACGAAATGCACAGTGTAGTACATAGTATATGAGTGAGTTGCACTGAAAAACTTAGAATATAAGAAACGCACAGTATAGTACATAGTATATGAGTGAGTTGCACTCAAAAACTTAGAATATAAGAAACGCACATATAGTACATAGTATATGAGTGAGTTGCACTGAAAAACTTAGAATTTACTGAAAAACCAGCATTACACGAAATGCACAGTGTAGTACATAGTATATGAGTGAGTTGCACTGAAAAACTTAGAATATAAGAAACGCACAGTGTAGTACATAGTATATGAGTGAGTTGCACTGAAAAACTTAGAATATAAGAAACGCACAGTGTAGTACATAGTATATGAGTGAGTTGCACTGAAAAACTTAGAATTTAAGAAACACACAGTGTAGTACATAGTACATGAGTGAGTTGCACTGAAAAACTTAGAATTTAAGAAACGCACAGTGTAGTACATAGTATACGAGTGAGTTGCACTGAAAAACTTAGAATATAAGAAAAGCACAGTGTAGTACATAGTATATGAGTGAGTTGCACTGAAAAACTTAGAATATAAGAAACGAACAGTGTAGTACATAGTATATGAGTGAGTTGCACTGAAAAACTTAGAATTTACTGAAAAACCCGCATTACACGAAATGCACAGTGTAGTATATAGTATATGAGTGAGTTGCACTGAAAAACTTAGAATATAAGAAACGCACAGTGCAGTACATAGTATATGAGTGAGTTGCACTGAAAAACTTAGAATTTACTGAAAAACCCGCATTACACGAAATGCACAGTGTAGTACATAGTATATGAGTGAGTTGCACTGAAAAACTTAGAATATAAGAAACGCACATTGTAGTACATAGTGTATGAGTGAGTTGCACTGAAAAACTTAGAATTTAAGAAACGCACAGTGTAGTACATAGTATATGAGTGAGTTGCACTGAAAAACTTAGAATATAAGAAAAGCACAGTGTAGTACATAGTATATGAGTGAGATGCACTGAAAAACTTAGAATATAAGAAACGCACAGTGTAGTACATAGTATATGAGTGAGTTGCACTGAAAAACTTAGAATATAAGAAACGCACAGTGTAGTACATAGTATATGAGTGAGTTGCACTGAAAAACTTAGAATTTACTGAAAAACCCGCATTACACGAAATGCACAGTGTAGTACATAGTATATGAGTGAGTTGCACTGAAAAACTTAGAATATAAGAAACGCACAGTGTAGTACATAGTATATGAGTGAGTTGCACTGAAAAACTTAGAATATAAGAAACGCACAGTGTAGTACATAGTATATGAGTGAGTTGCACTGAAAAACTTAGAATTTACTGAAAAACCCGCATTAGACGAAATGCACAGTGTAGTATATAGTATATGAGTGAGTTGCACTGAAAAACTTAGAATATAAGAAACGCACAGTGTACTACATAGTATATGAGTGAGTTGCACTGAAAAACTTAGAATTTACTGAAAAACCCGCATTACACGAAATGCACAGTGTAGTACATAGTATATGAGTGAGTTGCACTGAAAAACTTAGAATATAAGAAACGCACATTGTAGTACATAGTGTATGAGTGAGTTGCACTGAAAAACTTAGAATATAAGAAACGCACAGTGTAGTACATAGTATATGAGTGAATTGCACTGAAAAACTTAGAATTTACTGAAAAACCCGCATTACACGAAATGCACAGTGTAGTACATAGTATATGAGTGAGTTGCACTGAAAAACTTAGAATATAAGAAACGCACAGTATAGTACATAGTATATGAGTGAGTTGCACTCAAAAACTTAGAATATAAGAAACGCACATATAGTACATAGTATATGAGTGAGTTGCACTGAAAAACTTAGAATTTACTGAAAAACCAGCATTACACGAAATGCACAGTGTAGTACATAGTATATGAGTGAGTTGCACTGAAAAACTTAGAATATAAGAAACGCACAGTGTAGTACATAGTATATGAGTGAGTTGCACTGAAAAACTTAGAATATAAGAAACGCACAGTGTAGTACATAGTATATGAGTGAGTTGCACTGAAAAACTTAGAATTTAAGAAACACACAGTGTAGTACATAGTACATGAGTGAGTTGCACTGAAAAACTTAGAATTTAAGAAACGCACAGTGTAGTACATAGTATACGAGTGAGTTGCACTGAAAAACTTAGAATATAAGAAAAGCACAGTGTAGTACATAGTATATGAGTGAGTTGCACTGAAAAACTTAGAATATAAGAAACGAACAGTGTAGTACATAGTATATGAGTGAGTTGCACTGAAAAACTTAGAATTTACTGAAAAACCCGCATTACACGAAATGCACAGTGTAGTATATAGTATATGAGTGAGTTGCACTGAAAAACTTAGAATATAAGAAACGCACAGTGCAGTACATAGTATATGAGTGAGTTGCACTGAAAAACTTAGAATTTACTGAAAAACCCGCATTACACGAAATGCACAGTGTAGTACATAGTATATGAGTGAGTTGCACTGAAAAACTTAGAATATAAGAAACGCACATTGTAGTACATAGTGTATGAGTGAGTTGCACTGAAAAACTTAGAATTTAAGAAACGCACAGTGTAGTACATAGTATATGAGTGAGTTGCACTGAAAAACTTAGAATATAAGAAAAGCACAGTGTAGTACATAGTATATGAGTGAGATGCACTGAAAAACTTAGAATATAAGAAACGCACAGTGTAGTACATAGTATATGAGTGAGTTGCACTGAAAAACTTAGAATATAAGAAACGCACAGTGTAGTACATAGTATATGAGTGAGTTGCACTGAAAAACTTAGAATTTACTGAAAAACCCGCATTACACGAAATGCACAGTGTAGTACATAGTATATGAGTGAGTTGCACTGAAAAACTTAGAATATAAGAAACGCACAGTGTAGTACATAGTATATGAGTGAGTTGCACTGAAAAACTTAGAATATAAGAAACGCACAGTGTAGTACATAGTATATGAGTGAGTTGCACTGAAAAACTTAGAATTTACTGAAAAACCCGCATTAGACGAAATGCACAGTGTAGTATATAGTATATGAGTGAGTTGCACTGAAAAACTTAGAATATAAGAAACGCACAGTGTACTACATAGTATATGAGTGAGTTGCACTGAAAAACTTAGAATTTACTGAAAAACCCGCATTACACGAAATGCACAGTGTAGTACATAGTATATGAGTGAGTTGCACTGAAAAACTTAGAATATAAGAAACGCACATTGTAGTACATAGTGTATGAGTGAGTTGCACTGAAAAACTTAGAATTTAAGAAACGCACAGTGTAGTACATAATATATGAGTGAGTTGCACTGAAAAATTTAGAATATAAGAAAAGCACAGTGTAGTACATAGTATATGAGTGAGTTGCACTGAAAAACTTAGAATATAAGAAACGCACAGTGTAGTACATAGTATATGAGTGAGTTGCACTGAAAAACTTAGAATATAAGAAACGCACAGTGTAGTACATAGTATATGAGTGAGTTGCACTGAAAAACTTAGAATTTACTGAAAAACCAGCATTACACGAAATGCACAGTGTAGTACATAGTATATGAGTGAGTTGCACTGAAAAACTTAGAATATAAGAAACGCACAGAGTAGTACATAGTATATGAGTGAGTTGCAATGAAAAACTTAGAATATAAGAAACGCACAGTGTAGTACATAGTATATGAGTGAGTTGCACTGAAAAACTTAGAATGTACTGAAAAACCCGCATTACACGAAATGCACAGTGTAGTACATAGTATAGAGTGAGTTGAACTGAAAAACTTAGAATATAAGAAACGAACAGTGTAGTACATAGTATATGAGTGAGTTGCTCTGAAAAACTTAGAATATAAGAAACGCACAGTGTAGTACATAGTATATGAGTGAGTTGCAGTGAAAAACTTAGAATATAAGAAACGCACAGTGTAGTACATAGTATATGAGTGAGTTGCACTGAAAAACTTAGAATTTACTGAAAAACCCGCATTACACGAATTGCACACTGTAGTATATAGTATATGAGTGAGTTGCACTGAAAAACTTAGAATATAAGAAACGCACAGTGTAGTACATAGTATATGAGTGAGTTGCACTGAAAAACTTAGAATTTACTGAAAAACCCGCATTACACGAAATGCACAGTGTAGTACATAGTATATGAGTGAGTTGCACTGAAAAACTTAGAATATAAGAAACGCATATTGTAGTACATAGTGTATGAGTGAGTTGCACTGAAAAACTTAGAATATAAGAAACGCACAGTGCAGTACATAGTATATGAGTGAGTTGCACTGAAAAACTTAGAATTTACTGAAAAACCCGCATTTAATGAAATGCACAGTGTAGCACATAGTATATGAGTGAGTTGCACTGAAAAACTTAGAATATAAGAAACGCACAGTGTAGTACATAGTATATGAGTGAGTTGCACTGAAAAACTTAGAATATAAGAAACGCACAGTGTAGTACATAGTATATGAGTGAGTTGCACTGAAAAACTTAGAATATAAGAAACGCACAGTGTAGTACATAGTATATGAGTGAGTTGCACTGAAAAACTTAGAATATAAGAAACGCACAGTGTAGTACATAGTATATGAGTGAGTTGCACTGAAAAACTTAGAATATAAGAAACGCACAGTGTAGTACATAGTATATGAGTGAGTTGCACTGAAAAACTTAGAATTTACTGAAAAACCCGAATTACACGAATTGCACAGTGTAGTATATAGTATATGAGTGAGTTGCACTGAAAAACTTAGAATATAAGAAACGCACAGTGTAGTACATAGTATATGAGTGAGTTGCACTGAAAAACTTAGAATTTACTGAAAAACCCGCATTACACGAAATGCACAGTGTAGTACATAGTATATGAGTGAGTTGCACTGAAAAACTTAGAATATAAGAAACGCATATTGTAGTACATAGTGTATGAGTGAGTTGCACTGAAAAACTTAGAATATAAGAAACGCACAGTGTAGTACATAGTATATGAGTGAGTTGCACTGAAAAACTTAGAATTTACTGAAAAACCCGCATTACACGAAATGCACAGTGTAGCACATAGTATATGAGTGAGTTGCACTGAAAAACTTAGAATATAAGAAACGCACAGTGTAGTACATAGTATATGAGTGAGTTGCACTGAAAAACTTAGAATTTACTGAAAAACCCGCATTACACGAAATGCACAGTGTAGTACATAGTATATGAGTGAGTTGCACTGAAAAACTTAGAATATAAGAAACGCACATTGTAGTACATAGTGTATGAGTGAGTTGCACTGAAAAACTTAGAATTTAAGAAACGCACAGTGTAGTACATAGTATATGAGTGAGTTGCACTGAAAAACTTAGAATATAAGAAAAGCACAGTGTAGTACATAGTATATGAGTTAGTTGCACTGAAAAACTTAGAATATAAGAAACGCACAGTGTAGTACATAGTATATGAGTGAGTTGCACTGAAAAACTTAGAATATAAGAAACGCACAGTGTAGTACATAGTATATGAGTGAGTTGCACTGAAAAACTTAGAATTTACTGAAAAACCCGCATTACACGAAATGCACAGTGTAGTACATAGTATATGAGTGAGTTGCACTGAAAAACTTAGAATATAAGAAACGCACAGTGTAGTACATAGTATATGAGTGAGTTGCACTGAAAAACTTAGAATATAAGAAACGCACAGTGTAGTACATAGTATATGAGTGAGTTGCACTGAAAAACTTAGAATATAAGAAACGCACAGTATAGTACATAGTATATGAGTGAGTTGCACTGAAAAACTTAGATTTTACTGAAAAACCAGCATTACACGAAATGCACAGTGTAGTACATAGTATATGAGTGAGTTGCACTGAAAAACTTAGAATATAAGAAACGCACAGAGTAGTACATAGTATATGAGTGAGTTGCACTGAAAAACTTAGAATATAAGAAACGCACAGTGTAGTACATAGTATATGAGTGAGTTGCACTGAAAAACTTAGAATGTACTGAAAAACCGCATTACACGAAATGCACAGTGAAGTACAAAGTAAATGAGTGAGTTGCACTGAAAAACTTTGAATATAAGAAACGCACAGTGTAGTACATAGTATATGAGTGAGTTGCACTGAAAAACTTAGAATATAAGAAACGCACAGTGTAGTACATAGTGTATGAGTGAGTTGCACTGAAAAACTTAGAATATAAGAAACGCACATTGTAGTACATAGTGTATGAGTGAGTTGCACTGAAAAACTTAGAATTTAAGAAACGCACAGTGTAGTACATAGTATATGAGTGAGTTGCACTGAAAAACTTAGAATATAAGAAAAGCACAGTGTAGTACATAGTATATGAGTGAGTTGCACTGAAAAACTTAGAATATAAGAAACGCACAGTGTAGTACATAGTATATGAGTGAGTTGCACTGAAAAACTTAGAATATAAGAAACACACAGTGTAGTATATAGTATATGAGTGAGTTGCACTGAAAAACTTAGAATTTACTGAAAAACCAGCATTACACGAAATGCACAGTATAGTACATAGTTTATGAGTGAGTTGCACTGAAAAACTTAGAATATAAGAAACGCATATTGTAGTACATAGTGTATGAGTGAGTTGCACTGAAAAACTTAGAATATAAGAAACGCACAGTGCAGTACATAGTATATGAGTGAGTTGCACTGAAAAACTTAGAATTTACTGAAAAACCCGCATTTAATGAAATGCACAGTGTAGCACATAGTATATGAGTGAGTTGCACTGAAAAACTTAGAATATAAGAAACGCACAGTGTAGTACATAGTATATGAGTGAGTTGCACTGAAAAACTTAGAATATAAGAAACGCACAGTGTAGTACATAGTATATGAGTGAGTTGCACTGAAAAACTTAGAATATAAGAAACGCACAGTGTAGTACATAGTATATGAGTGAGTTGCACTGAAAAACTTAGAATATAAGAAACGCACAGTGTAGTACATAGTATATGAGTGAGTTGCACTGAAAAACTTAGAATATAAGAAACGCACAGTGTAGTACATAGTATATGAGTGAGTTGCACTGAAAAACTTAGAATTTACTGAAAAACCCGCATTTAATGAAATGCACAGTGTAGCACATAGTATATGAGTGAGTTGCACTGAAAAACTTAGAATATAAGAAACGCACAGTGTAGTACATAGTATATGAGTGAGTTGCACTGAAAAACTTAGAATTTACTGAAAAACCAGCATTACACGAAATGCACAGTGTAGTACATAGTATATGAGTGAGTTGCACTGAAAAACTTAGAATATAAGAAACGCATATTGTAGTACATAGTGTATGAGTGAGTTGCACTGAAAAACTTAGAATATAAGAAACGCACAGTGCAGTACATAGTATATGAGTGAGTTGCACTGAAAAACTTAGAATTTACTGAAAAACCCGCATTTAATGAAATGCACAGTGTAGCACATAGTATATGAGTGAGTTGCACTGAAAAACTTAGAATATAAGAAACGCACAGTGTAGTACATAGTATATGAGTGAGTTGCACTGAAAAACTTAGAATATAAGAAACGCACAGTGTAGTACATAGTATATGAGTGAGTTGCACTGAAAAACTTAGAATATAAGAAACGCACAGTGTAGTACATAGTATATGAGTGAGTTGCACTGAAAAACTTAGAATATAAGAAACGCACAGTGTAGTACATAGTATATGAGTGAGTTGCACTGAAAAACTTAGAATATAAGAAACGCACAGTGTAGTACATAGTATATGAGTGAGTTGCACTGAAAAACTTAGAATTTACTGAAAAACCCGAATTACACGAATTGCACAGTGTAGTATATAGTATATGAGTGAGTTGCACTGAAAAACTTAGAATATAAGAAACGCACAGTGTAGTACATAGTATATGAGTGAGTTGCACTGAAAAACTTAGAATTTACTGAAAAACCCGCATTACACGAAATGCACAGTGTAGTACATAGTATATGAGTGAGTTGCACTGAAAAACTTAGAATATAAGAAACGCATATTGTAGTACATAGTGTATGAGTGAGTTGCACTGAAAAACTTAGAATATAAGAAACGCACAGTGTAGTACATAGTATATGAGTGAGTTGCACTGAAAAACTTAGAATTTACTGAAAAACCCGCATTACACGAAATGCACAGTGTAGCACATAGTATATGAGTGAGTTGCACTGAAAAACTTAGAATATAAGAAACGCACAGTGTAGTACATAGTATATGAGTGAGTTGCACTGAAAAACTTAGAATTTACTGAAAAACCCGCATTACACGAAATGCACAGTGTAGTACATAGTATATGAGTGAGTTGCACTGAAAAACTTAGAATATAAGAAACGCACATTGTAGTACATAGTGTATGAGTGAGTTGCACTGAAAAACTTAGAATTTAAGAAACGCACAGTGTAGTACATAGTATATGAGTGAGTTGCACTGAAAAACTTAGAATATAAGAAAAGCACAGTGTAGTACATAGTATATGAGTTAGTTGCACTGAAAAACTTAGAATATAAGAAACGCACAGTGTAGTACATAGTATATGAGTGAGTTGCACTGAAAAACTTAGAATATAAGAAACGCACAGTGTAGTACATAGTATATGAGTGAGTTGCACTGAAAAACTTAGAATTTACTGAAAAACCCGCATTACACGAAATGCACAGTGTAGTACATAGTATATGAGTGAGTTGCACTGAAAAACTTAGAATATAAGAAACGCACAGTGTAGTACATAGTATATGAGTGAGTTGCACTGAAAAACTTAGAATATAAGAAACGCACAGTGTAGTACATAGTATATGAGTGAGTTGCACTGAAAAACTTAGAATATAAGAAACGCACAGTATAGTACATAGTATATGAGTGAGTTGCACTGAAAAACTTAGATTTTACTGAAAAACCAGCATTACACGAAATGCACAGTGTAGTACATAGTATATGAGTGAGTTGCACTGAAAAACTTAGAATATAAGAAACGCACAGAGTAGTACATAGTATATGAGTGAGTTGCACTGAAAAACTTAGAATATAAGAAACGCACAGTGTAGTACATAGTATATGAGTGAGTTGCACTGAAAAACTTAGAATGTACTGAAAAACCGCATTACACGAAATGCACAGTGAAGTACAAAGTAAATGAGTGAGTTGCACTGAAAAACTTTGAATATAAGAAACGCACAGTGTAGTACATAGTATATGAGTGAGTTGCACTGAAAAACTTAGAATATAAGAAACGCACAGTGTAGTACATAGTGTATGAGTGAGTTGCACTGAAAAACTTAGAATATAAGAAACGCACATTGTAGTACATAGTGTATGAGTGAGTTGCACTGAAAAACTTAGAATTTAAGAAACGCACAGTGTAGTACATAGTATATGAGTGAGTTGCACTGAAAAACTTAGAATATAAGAAAAGCACAGTGTAGTACATAGTATATGAGTGAGTTGCACTGAAAAACTTAGAATATAAGAAACGCACAGTGTAGTACATAGTATATGAGTGAGTTGCACTGAAAAACTTAGAATATAAGAAACACACAGTGTAGTATATAGTATATGAGTGAGTTGCACTGAAAAACTTAGAATTTACTGAAAAACCAGCATTACACGAAATGCACAGTATAGTACATAGTTTATGAGTGAGTTGCACTGAAAAACTTAGAATATAAGAAACGCACAGTGTAGTACATAGTATATGAGTGAGTTGCACTGAAAAACTTAGAATATAAGAAACGCACAGTGTAGTACATAGTATATGAGTGAGTTGCACTGAAAAACTTAGAATATAAGAAACGCACAGTGTAGTACATAGTATATGAGTGAGTTGCACTGAAAAACTTAGAATTTACTGAAAAACCCGAATTACACGAATTGCACAGTGTAGTATATAGTATATGAGTGAGTTGCACTGAAAAACTTAGAATATAAGAAACGCACAGTGTAGTACATAGTATATGAGTGAGTTGCACTGAAAAACTTAGAATTTACTGAAAAACCCGCATTACACGAAATGCACAGTGTAGTACATAGTATATGAGTGAGTTGCACTGAAAAACTTAGAATATAAGAAACGCATATTGTAGTACATAGTGTATGAGTGAGTTGCACTGAAAAACTTAGAATATAAGAAACGCACAGTGTAGTACATAGTATATGAGTGAGTTGCACTGAAAAACTTAGAATTTACTGAAAAACCCGCATTACACGAAATGCACAGTGTAGCACATAGTATATGAGTGAGTTGCACTGAAAAACTTAGAATATAAGAAACGCACAGTGTAGTACATAGTATATGAGTGAGTTGCACTGAAAAACTTAGAATTTACTGAAAAACCCGCATTACACGAAATGCACAGTGTAGTACATAGTATATGAGTGAGTTGCACTGAAAAACTTAGAATATAAGAAACGCACATTGTAGTACATAGTGTATGAGTGAGTTGCACTGAAAAACTTAGAATTTAAGAAACGCACAGTGTAGTACATAGTATATGAGTG